>NC_132806.1:25655905-25972572 GCF_048594095.1 Paramormyrops kingsleyae | reverse complement strand
AAAGAACAGACAGCTAAGTGTGTGTAAGGAACACTGCTGGACTATTTGTATGCTGAGGAAAAGCCAGTATAACAGCTAGTAATGGTACAACCCAAGGGCGTAGGTTTGGTTTCAGCATTGGTACGGACCAAATCAGCCCCAAAGCTCACACTTGCCCACACACACACACACACACACACACACACACACACAGTTCTTTAGTACACAGTGTCCCAAATCTATACCCTTGGTACAGCCTCAAAGACTGACCTATAACAATCGTGTTGGTCAATAATGGTTGGAACACTGACCGTGAACACTCTGGGTCAGTGAAATCCTCAGTGCATCCAACTGCTGCAGGCTGAGGTTCTGCAAGTCGCTGAGGTCCAGCTTCTTCCTCTTGATTGGGGTTTCACAGCACGCAGTACACTGAGGGATAAGGGAAGTTGGGCTCTGTGTGCATTTATATATGTATTAATATTACTATTTCAGTAAAGTAGTATTTTTGCAATTATGTTTCCTGACAACTTCCCCACCTTCCCTGGCGCCCAACTCATCTCACCTCCTTCTCCTTCTGCTCAGTTCGCAGCTTGTCTCTGAGCGCGCTCAGTGCAGCTCTCACTTCTTGTTTCAGACCACCTGACTTGCTTCCACTAACCGGGGCAGGGGGTCGGTGCACGGCTTGGAGGGGCTGCGAGGCGACAGTGATGCGTTTTCGTGCTTTTAATTTAGAGCGGGGTGCCTGACACCTTCTGTTATCCTTGCTGCTGTCATCTGTCGATCAAATATTTTCTCACTGGCTTACATCTCCTCATGACGACTGTCACCCTGTATCCTTACCTGCTGCACGGCTTCATCTTCATCCTCCTCCTCACTTTCACTGTTGTTAATAAAGCAAAGCTGAAGGTTCATCCGATTCTGGAGCCTGAAAATACGGAAAGAGGGGAGTTGTTCTCATGCTTAACACTGATGACTATGTATGTTGATTACATGAGCTTTATGGAGATTACGGGTTGATTAACTTTACAACGTCAAAAATAGAACAAAAACAGAACAGAACAGTCCAAGCAACCTAAAGACTGCCTTTATGAAGGGCCCATATAGAGAAAATTAGATTAAGGGCTTTCCAATCAGATGGACATGCTTTGGGTGTTACCTGGAGGTTAGAGCAATGATTCTGCTGTTACACTCTTCCTCTCCATCGTCCCAGGCATCTCTCCAACACCCGCGCTCCCGTTCCCTTCTCCAACCCCCTGATACACACTCCTGTTCCTGGAAACCCATAAACTAGAGAATTATTAAAAGCTGGTGAACTACCCAAACAACTCAACACTAGACAACACTAGGACATTCAGACAAAATTCCTAAAGTGTTTGTGTTGTTGCATTTTGTCCCAGCCATTTTGCTTACTAGGCCCCATGCAACCCTAACCCTTTACTCATTCACACTGTAAACTAGGAGCAGTCTTCTCCAATTACATCCTTGGTATGACAGATTAAATCAGAAATATGTGTCTGAAATGTCGTGTTGTTCTATGGAATTTTATGTTGTTCAGATTTATAAAACATCCACCATTGAACCACTCTACAATGTTGGACCATAACAACCACAGCATCCTTCCCAACCAGTTTTTTGACCTTGTATTTCTCCCTCTTCTCCTCTTCCTGTTTCTCTAGTTCAGCAATACGCAGACTCAGAGCCTCCCAATGCATGATGGGCAGCCCTAAGTCATCATCATTGACCTCCTCCTGCCAGACAGTGGCTGCTCCTTCCACAGCCTGACCAAAGTCCTCCGCTTCATCGCTTTCTTTCTCTTCTCGCCGCTCTCTCTCTCTCTCCTTCTCTCCCTCCATTCCTTGTTCCACACCTTGTGAGGTGGAGATACGACGGGGTCACTGGGTAGGGCCCTCTACGGAGGAATGGGGGAAAGAAAAACAAACATCACGTGAAACACCACAGAAAGAGACAGAGAAGCCAACAAGAAGCACTTTCAACAAGGATCCTCAATGTAGCTGCTTCAAAATCCAGATTCATAAATATTTGTAAAGTACTTTTTTCTTTTTGAGAGCTTGACCAGTGTAGATAAACTTTAATAAGGTTAAAGATAGAATTATACTATTATTATACTGTACATTTATACTTAAATTACTTTAACTATCTCTGAACTGGATAGTTATGAAAAAAGATATGCACTGTAATTAAGCCTACTTTTCAGGATTGACCATGTAACCATATTTATACTAAACTAACAACTTTTACTTTATGTTCTACAGTCCTGTGCCTAAACTACAGCCAAACAGGAAACTAACTAATCTTCCCTGTTGCTTGTAATAAGGCAGTTTCATACTAGAGTAACACAGATAATAGGCCTACTTAAATTTTTGTTTTAATAGCTACAATACAAAATAAACATTCTTACTCAGGAGAAAATGAGCATCCTGTTCAGAAAGAACAGCATTACAAGATGTAAAATCCAAAAATTCAAAGCCAAGAATACTCACCTTGTTAGACTACACATATTTAAGTGCTGATAGGTGAAAATAAAACAACAAGTTGTCAAATTGGGATATGCTATTGGGAAATTTCTTCCTTGCAATGTGGCGTCAGCAGTCAGTTTTCCAATACGAACATTTTTATATAAAAATGGTAAATAGTACAGGAAAAAAAGATCTGTTTTATATTTCTTGTTTATATATGACCCACGTTGATTCATGCCGCTCTTGAACGTCCCAAAGCGGTACTCGATACCTGGAGTGTGGACGGGCTTCCAGGTAAAGTGAGAAGCGACAGCCTGGCAGCACATGGGGCGTTATCGGTCTTATGTCGAAAAGCGTTTAAGGTTCTGGCTAAACTTAGTGGTTGATGAATGCTTTGTGGGGGGATAATATGCTAAAAAAAAAAGGAAATGGAAAAGAAACAAAAGGAGCCTAGCCTGCTTGCTGTTGTGGGTGCGGAGAAAACACATATTCA
This sequence comes from Paramormyrops kingsleyae, assembly GCF_048594095.1. NCBI lineage: Eukaryota > Metazoa > Chordata > Actinopteri > Osteoglossiformes > Mormyridae > Paramormyrops > Paramormyrops kingsleyae. The sequence continues at coordinate 25,969,623 of NC_132806.1, read as the reverse complement.
GGGCGCTGATCAGCTTTAGTACAAACAGAGTACAATGTCCACCGGGAACTTACCAAATGAAATCGTCCAGCGCCCAGCAGCACACTCGCTTCTTTTTCATACCGCGACTCTAAAGACCTTTCGCACTGTCAGGACGACTGTGTCCCCATAACTTTCTTAATCTCTTCCTTTTGAACAAGGAAACACTAGCCTGTTCTCCTTCCTTTCCAACCTCCGTTTCTCCTCCCTTCCCGTTTTCACAGTTTTTTTTTTCCTCGCTTCTTCTTTAACCTCTCGCCGAAAATGTGTCAGTATTCACATCGGGATATAGATTTTTTTAACGCGAATAGCCTACTAATCGTTGCATTTAAATGACAGTAGTGATCCGCTCACGGAACAATGTCTAGTGAACATTAAAAATATTAAGCCTACAAATATGCAGTTTTTGAAAAAGGAAAACGACGAAAATAAGAAGATGCAAAGGAAGGAGAGGGGAGGAGGAAAAGACGACGAATGAGTACTGAAAATTTCCAGGTGTCCAATTTCATGATTGCGGGACGGCCGAAAACCAGATGGAGAAACACGCGGAGATGCCAGGGGCCACTGCTCGCCGTAAAATGCGTAAAGCGAACTCCTCCGCTGATACTTATAATTGCATTTCTGCTAAAACTCACGTAATTCGTTTAGTTATTAACTGCAAAACTATATCCATTGTGTAACTTCACCAGAAAAGTAGTTTAGTTTAAATGACCGACATTGAATCTATCACTAACTTTCCCCCTTGAAATGACTACATTGTCGGTTTACACATTTCTCCCGTACGTGTGGTAGATATCCAGTTTGTTAAGTATTTGGAGAAAACCAAAGTGTCTCCATGCAGATGTTTGAATCCACTGTTTTCTATTATGGCCTTTTTATGTTAACAATGCAGGCTCAAAGTGTTAGATTTTAGATTTAAAATAGATTTTAAAATTCGAGAGTCACATCCATATTAATAAAACAGCAGAGAGTATTATACTCAGGGATATAACTGAATGTAAATATTAATGTTTAGTGTCTGGCAGTTTAAAGCAACTTGAACATGAATTCACGTTACTGATTCTAAAAATAAAATGTTAAAATGCATTTTAAAAAGCTTTTTGTTTGCATGACAGGTAGCATGTGCCTGAAATTTATGGGTTTAAGTGCTATGGGTAGTTCTGCTGTTAGCTATTTTTGTGCAAGATGCACAACTTGAAAATAACATTGAAGGACTTCAGGTTGAATCAAGTTTTTTTACGTATATACACCGACACTGCCATCTGTCGATCATGGTCGGAAACAGCGCCACGGTGGAACATTCTTACTACCCTTTGAAGAATGTAAGAAAAATAATTGATAGACTTTCATGAATACTTCTATGCCTGTAACTTCAGAAGTTGTACAAGAGTGGACTGCTGGTTTGCAATATCTTATTGAAAGTTGTATTGTATTGCAAGTGGATAAGAACGACTCCGATATGTAATCATTACTGGCACAGAATGTGTTTTCTTTGTCGTGTTGGTGAAGTAATGTCTCCATTGTGCATGCTAGCAGAAAGCCAGTTATTAGCAAAGCTGTGTTTAGGCTGACTTGTCCAAATTAAAAGTCGTCAGCCGTGTGGATATCATGCTAGCTTTAAACATAAAAATGTACTGTCTTTGTAATATATAAGTCAACAGATTTATTGAGCTGAACCTGCAGTCATGTGGAAGACGCTGACTCTGGAGCTGCTGTGTAGAATCACAAGAATTTACTTAAGAATGAAATTATACAGTATCTAGGGTAATTAGTATTCAGTGATGGTGCTGAACAGCTTCTCATTCTTTGCACTGAGAGGCAAATACAATAGGCACACAGATAGCAAAGTATGTGTTGTATGTGTTTACTTTTTGATGCCAATTCAAAGCATTCGAACACAATGGGGTTAGATATCTTGGAGAAGAGAAGCACTTTGGGAAAAAAAAAAGACGACACAAACAAAATAAGCTAAAAGACAGATGATATACAGAAAATACGGCGGTGGGGGAGGGGGGGGGGAAGCAGACAATGAGACCAGACAGACAGTGAGGCAGTAGGGCTGTTGGCTTTTACTGAGTGTATTTATTGAGGTTTTTGAAGGGCTTCAGACAGCACCCAGAAGGCCAAAGGCACACATACAAAGCGAGACTGGCACACAGCAACCACCACAGGAAGAGTTTGGCACAGGGTGATTGGCTGAAGCTGTATGCATCAGCGGAATATAAGCTACAATGAAAAGAGTGATAGTAGGCATCGCAGATATAAAAAAAACAGCCATAATACTTGTTGTGATGGTGATGGGAATAATATGGGAGTGAAGGCTTCTGTAGTCCTGTCGTTGCTTGTACATTGCCTTAATTTTGCTTCTGTGTTACAAAGGTGCATTAAAATAAGTGCATTTTCCCCATGCATTGTAGCTCCCTCAGATCTGACCACTGGAAACTGGGGGGAATAGAGGGGGGGGGGCACCCAGTTCTGCCAAAGGATCTGCTCATTACATGGTCATCTCAGACAGAACCATAAGTGTAGCATTTTATTTTAATAAAACTTCTTTTTTTTCATATAATAAAACTACATAACATGTTTGGGAAGCAGCATCAGCAATCAGCAAGCAGCAAGCTTATGGCCAGAAGACACATCAGCTGCAAATGCCATTCTATTCAACACACTAGCAGCCATTAAAAACTGCTGCGCAGCAGATTAAATAAAGAAAAAAAAAAACAATATTAGAAATATGGCACTTTTATGTTGTCCATACATAACCTGTTCCCCATCTTGATAAGTCTAGTCATGAATATCATCATTACTAATGTATTTCATTGCATTTAAAAATGAAAGTAACCAGAATACTGAATTATTGCTAACATCATAATCATAACATCTGAGTCAATATGATAATAAGAATAATGACAATTGTTATACACGGTTCTTACAATATCAGTATTGTATAATTTCATACAGAAAATAACAGTCACGATATTTGGAAAGGGACGCAGTCAAGGGTGGGCTCAGGGCATGCATGGCGGGGGGAGAAGGACACAGGACGGCCTCTTTTCAGACAAGAGGCACTTAAGCAGCTGTCACTCAAGACTCATTAAAATATGCGCCCACACACACACAAACACGCACACACACACACAAACACACATACATTTTCTCCCTTTTCCATTAATAGATAATCTTGGTTTTTAAAATGTTTATTTTCACTTTAAATACACTGTAAATCTATGCTATAGTGCTCCAGTTACAATAGGTAGGAGCAGCATTCCTGGTGACTAACTAATCAGAATGCCTACTGCGAGACTTGCAGACTAGTCAGTGATCCAGGTCTTATCCTCAGTGCCATCAGGAGTGGAAAGAAATAACATCCGTCTGGCAGGCAAGGCGTGAGACAGTCAGCATACATGGACAGGAAAGCAAAATAAAAAGTCCACATAGACGCATATTACGCACAACCTCGAACATGACAATAAGTAATACTCCTGAAAGGGCTGGACTTTGACACAGTTTCACACTGACGCATGCAGACGACGGACCTACACAGGACGGTTGATAAATACAGTTCAGAGCAAAGGGGGTAGATTTCACAAGTCTGTATTTTCTCGCTGACCCCTCTCCTGCACAAGCCAGCTACTGTCAGTCCCACCTGGGGCAATGGCCTGACACAGAACCCCCATCACATTTAACAGTGCCAAGTCAATTATCCCCCCTCCCCCGTTTGCATTACAGGAAGCACGTCCTTAAAGGATGAGGGGGGTAGCAGAATGTTATCGATCAGCCGGCACGGCAACAACACCAGTGGCACAAACAAAATTGCTGCTGAGAGAAAAAAAAAAAACCTAAAATGAATATGGACACACCTGAGAGGGGTTGAAAAAATAGAACAAGCTTACGTGAATTACACAAGCATACACAGTGACGTCACTCTGCACACGACAGTGTGCTTCAGTGCAGTTATTTTAGAGCGCACAGTGATAAAATGGCTACTGATCAATAGCTTCCGTTTGTCCTGGAGACAGATAAACACAGAGACGGCGGACGAGATAAATTTTCATGGGAAAAACAGCCATATTAGCACCACAAACACCAACACACCAAACAGTGCCAACTAGTGGTAGGTAATACAAAATGAACGAATCACAAAAATTTAATGAAATCCTTAAGTTAAAAAAAACTGAGTTTTTGGATCCTGAGGATCAGAGTGAATGAGGGTTCCCCTGTCTCAAATATGTGCGCACTGATACTCACCCCCAGGCGCACACACATACATACATGCACTCACGCTTAGTTTTTTTGAGGTCTAAAACGTACAGCTTTTCCTGATATTCTCTGAAATCCATTCTTGCGGACAACCGTGCCACTCCATAACACACGCTTCTTCAAACTGAAAGCAGAAAAGCACTCCATTGCTGCGTCGGTCTGACGCCGCTCACGGCAATGTTTCTGCTCTGGATGTGCACAGAGGACATTGCCCCCTTCTCTATCACCATTTTGGATTGATTCACCAGTAGCAAATGCATTGAGAAAAAACGTGGAGAAATCTGCGAGGAATCTGTGTTCTACTGCCAGTCACGTCACTGCTTTCGGTTTTGTGATAGTGAGCCCCAACTTTTGTCCCAACAATCAAAATATGGAGTGATGCGGTCACCCTAAACCCTACGCTCTCTCATTCCATCAATTCCTCCCACGCCCCCTCTCCTTTCTGCTCTCCACTCAAAGGTCCGCACAGCGCTCCTGTTTGCTGTAGTGGTCAAACTGACTCTTCCAGTGCATCATGTAGGAGCTCCAGCGATGGAACTCCACCTTCCACTGTCGTTCTGCTTCATCGATGTTGTCTGAGAGAACAAAAGGACAAAAAACAAGTGCGGGAGGTCTTTCTTTCATCCCTACAATGGTTAACATTCAAATAACCTGGCATTCGTGCAAAAGTACAGTGTGGATTATTACTGGGACCTATAAACAGAGAGATATGTAGAGACATACAAATATTACTTTGATACTTGAACTTTTTTGTCTTTTATTATATCATTTACCTTTTATCATGGGCATCGCCGCCATTAAATCTGAGGGGGAAGTGTCCCCCTCACATTTCATAATTATTTGTTTGGACCCCCCACATTTAACATAAAATATTAGTTTTATGCCAGTGTGTCCCCCCCACATTCAAAATGCTTCTGACGCCCCTGCCTTTTATTATATGCATTTTGTCCCGAGTTGCATAAATTCTTACTCTATCTCACTTGTCTTATGTTTCCTGTCCTCATCCCTAAAAGCACCCCCTCATTTCCGAGGCCTTTGACCTCAAAGCCAAACTCACAACACTGACCCCTTACTTGACTCCTAATAGGCCACAAATGACATTTTCCACTAGTGTGGCGCCAGAACCAGTCAGCCCTTTGATAAAACTGGTTCTCAAAATTTTTTTTCCCTGCTATCATTGTATATTGCATCAAATAAAACCACTCAGTGTCTGGAACTTCTCAGTACAAGGAACCATTTCAAGAGAAACTGAATTAAATGAAGAGAGTTTTGTGAAAATAATTACACCAGCTGTTAAAATTACAGTTTTTAAATATGATATCCAAATTGAGAAGAATTTCAGCTAATATTATATAACTGATATAATCCAGTACAATAGATAAGGGGATGAAATCCTAAAATTTATTTATTGATGTTGCATTTACTGCACTTAAACTCTAGTATTTTAATGTATTGAAATGTATATGTATGGTATACAAATAATCCTTGTCAATACTTCTAATCTAATTGGAGTCTTCGCATTCATTTGGATGACCCTTTTTAATATTGCTATATATAAATGCCATACAACTGGGAAAACAGACCTATGTGTACAGACCTGGGAACACTGATCCATAGACGTCACCAATAACCCTACAAAACTTGATAACATGTATAATAATTTGTTTTATGTATATGATTGATATTGGTCACACCGATTGCTAAATATACTACGAATAGCCCCGATACCCCCTGATACTGAAACACAAAGTGTTGGCGTGTACCTGTGATGTTGAGGAGCCGAGGCAGGAAGCGGTTCCACAGGGCGCACACTTGTGTCCTCAGGCCACGATGCACCTTCAGCTGCTCTGTGTTCAGGCTTACGTGCTTCTGCTCGTTCGCTGTGAACAGGGGCCACCTTCTCCGGCTGTCAATGGTGCCGTCTGTGTTAATGTTGGGGTTACTGGAGAAGACGACGGAAGCCGATTAGCTTTGATGACCCATAATTGTTGTTGACCCTCTATGGTGTACTACTGGCTTGTTGAGTGATCAACTTTCATGCTCTAATCCTCCGCATCCTGCTACACTTGTGCCACAGCCAACAACCTCTATATGTGACAGGCCTGCGTTAGAGCTTCTCCTACATTTTTCCACTCAGCCCTTGCTACAGCCAATTCTACAACCTCTACCCACCTTGCATTGTAGTTGTCCCTCCCACCTCTACCTAATCTATACTATAGTGCATGCTTTCAACATCCACTTAGCTTGTTACAGCCCACTCTTCCCTTCTCAGTGCTCCCAGACTCCCTCTCTTCTGTCCCTTTCACCCACATTCTCTTCCCACACTCTCAGTCCACCTCACCCAGTGCGGGCGAAATTGGCCCAGTATCGCATCATGCGGCGGCTGAGCCTCTCCTCCTCCGCAGTATAGTTCAGCCTCTTTTCCAGTGGGAGGCCAAACACAAACTCGATCTCGTACCCATGAATAACCCCCATCCATTCTGGCCATGCCAGATTGGAGGCCCGGTGGTCGAAGAGGTAAAGGTAGATAGCTCCTGTGTGGTTTGGTTTAGAAAAGACAGTGACAGAAAGAGGAAGAGAGATAAAGAGGGCTATACATTTCATTTATTAGACTCTTTTCTTGATAACTTCTGAATTTATAGACACTTATTACAATCCTCTTATGACACAAACAAACCTAGAGTATATTATAAACTCAAAGTCGCCTGGATCTAATCCACTGATATGACTTCTATAGTCCAATCATACCTTGCGAGTTAGCTCCGCTGTTGTAGACTGCTCCTGAGTTTCCAACTCCAGGCCCTACACCTCCTGGGGGCCCACCAGCCCCTGCCTGGGAACGAAGGGCAATGTTCTGGGCGTAAGTCCTGGCAAAATGCTGAAGAGGGCAGATAACATTGTGATCGCCCACAATGTCATCCATGGCGTCACGGTTTTTCGTGGGGTTGTCTTCGTCCATCCAGTCTGTGTACTGCAGAACCACTGCCTCTAAGCCAATGTCGTTGGCATGAGGAACACTCATCTTGACTCCCTCCAGGAAGTCTTCCCTAGAAATCAGGCTTTCATTGTCTTTGCTGAACCCAGGGGCTCCATATAGTAGGAAGTATGTGCCCTCATCCTGGTTTACCCCAAGAAGAATCTGTGTGTCCTTGATGTTCCCAGAGCTGAGCATGGTATCGGGACTGTCTGGTAGCACCACCCCATCAATCATGGGGACGAAAGAAAAGCGGAATAGGCCACTGAATGGAAGTACTTGCCACTCCTGCTCGATAAGCTCGTGGGGTGACCGGTTGCGCAGGCATTCTACCAGCTCAGTGTCATTGCCAAACTGACAGCCTACCAGCTTACCCAACTGTGTGGCTCGCCTCCTGGCCTCGGCTGGACTGACAGTAGCCCAAGGGCTGTTGGGCACCCCACTCTGCATGATGGCACGGGAGAAGAGAGGTCGGCTATTGGAGATCAGGAGTTGCATGCCCACAGAGGCACCCCCTGCACTCTCTCCGAATATGGTCACCTGCTTGGGGTTACCTCCAAAAAAATGGATGTTGTCTTGTACCCACTGCAGGGCAAGTTGCTGGTCCAGTAGACCCACATTCCCAGGAGCCTCAGTAGAACCATGCAAGGCCAGGAAGCCAAAGGCACCCACGCGATAATTCATGGAGACCACCACCACCTTCTCTGTGTGAGCGAGGTAACGTCCATCGTAGACATCCAGTGAGGAGGAGCCACTGTAGAAGCCCCCTCCGTAGATCCATACCATAACAGTGAGGTTATGGGGCCGCTGGGTGGCTGGTACCCACACGTTCAGGTACAGGCAGTCCTCGCTCATTTCCCGGTTGGGGTTCCACATCTCAATACCAGGGAAGCCAGGGTATGAAGTGTCCACATACTGAAAACAGGCATTGGGGTAAGCTGTTGCTTCAACTACTCCTGACCAGGGCTTTTTTGGCTCTGACCTGCGGAAGCGCCTTTTCCCTACAGGTGGCTCAGCATAAGGTATGCCCAGGAATGCAGTCACATGTCCCCGATCTGGTACTGCTAGGCGAAAACCTCGCACGCGTCCCAGCCGGGTTGTCACGGTCAACTCTCCCTCACTCTGAGAAACAGACGAAGTTGGAAGGAGACAAAGGAGGAGCAGGAGAGGCAGGAGGAAGAAAGATGTGCGCCTCATGATGTTCAGACTGGTTTTGGAACTTCCTTTTGGCTGAAGATAGACAAAAAATAAGCAGAAAAGAGGGCAAGTGATTATGTATGTGTGTATATATACCCACAAATACAAACAAATGCGTAATACAAAAGAGCAATCTGAAAAAGCGCAAACAAAAGGCAGGTATGAGACTGTGCCTAATAAAAGGGCAACAGAGAAAAACACTTTAGCCGACTATAAATGTATTATCATGAGAGATCCAAAAATCTTAGTAGGTAAACACAAACACTTTTGCTGTTCATTGTAATTCGTAGTGTTGTGTTGTTGCCATGACATTGGGATTAGTGTAGGGGGCACCATGGGGGAAAGGGGTAAATGACTTAGTCTGCAGCTGTGAGTCCAAGCTATTTCTGTCCCCTTTAGCTGTGCAGGGGCCTATTTTGGAGGTGTCACCTCCGTCTATCTTTGTCCATATCAATTGCTATACCGCCTTTTAAATCCTGAAAAGTATTATTAGCTTTTTCCCCCCCAATATTCTTGATCGTTCGAATATTTTCCAGCAATGCCAAGTGTGGTTGTTTGCGGATTCCAGTTTCCACGTTTTGTTTAATCGACAGCTTTTACGTGGGGAAAAAAAAGCAAACAAATCATCTGCACCGGGACTGAAAGGATGACGTCTTTAGCACAGCCTAACGAGTCAGGAGCATAGCATATGTGCTTAGTTGAAAACCGAGTAGCTAAACAAGGACAAAACAGGAAGTGATCACCGTAGCTCGCAAACACACAAAAATGCTACAGTTGGTGTTGCACCACCTGCAAATAGCAGGATGTCCATTAGAGTCCATGTGAGATTGCTAATCTACTCTCCATACTCTGAATGGCTTTCATCTCTTTACTACCAACCTTTTAGCTTGTGCACCAGTCCTGGTTCTCCTGAATCAGATACTGAGCCCATAAAGCCTGTAGGTATAGTTCCATTTGGTTTCCCTTTCCTATGTGCCCATTATGACTTCATTTCACTGTTTCTCTGCCTTGTGTTTATAATCATAAGTTTGAGAAATCTATGTCAGCTACTAACCTGGGTGTCTAATTGGTTAATGACTAGAGTAATCAATTAAATATGAAAAACAAGGCACGCAACTTATAACATAAATGTTTAAAACTGCACCAGTTGATTATCTCTCAGCTTGTAATATGTTTATTTTTAAATAACTTATTTATACCAATTATGCAATTAATATCACATTTAAGTTTTTTTTCCTGAGTTTTTGGATTCCATAATTTCTTATTACGTTAAGGCCTTACTCCTTTCTAGTTTTTCTAGAATACTGTTTTCATCACTAGTTTGAAGTCTATTATATATTTTAGTTTAGGAGTATTCTTACCTGCTGCACTACACTATAAGACCCCAATACATAAACTGTACTGTGCAATTGACTGAATTAAATAAAATAGCTTTTAAGCACTTCATGCAGTCTATGTCATTTGTTGACATGAAATATTACTGATCAGTAATGATGACCCTGACATCAGAAGTCAAAAGACAAGGAAAGAGGGAGCACGTGAACACAGAGAGGAGATAGACAAAGGGACGAGGACAGGGGTTCGAATATAGTTTGGGAAAGCAGAACTGTAGCAGGGTGTGAGCTTATGTGTCTCAATGGGGTTATTAATATCTGTGAGGACAGCTGACGGGAGGAAGTGTGGCTGAGGAGAGGGAGGGATTGTGCATGTCCTATCCCGAATTAGATCCCGGAATCTGTGCAAGAAGTTGGCAGACGGATTGATTTCAGGTTGGGATTACACACCCATGCAACATGCATCTCTTACAGACCCATTCCCTTACTGTAACTCACACCCATGTAAGATTAAATGTTGCTATAATATATAATCGCAACACATGCTTTCAGTCCTGATATGTACATACAAATAATACCCAAACTTCGACGCCTCCCCCACTTCACTGCCAACCTCTGCGCCTCAGCCTGAACCCTGTTCTTGTTGCCATAGGAACCTTGGCCTAGACCGCCTACTACAGGCTTTCTTATTTCTGCTTATATATTATCTTTTTTTTAATGCCTGTTGTCTCATATACACTCTTCCATCTTCCATTTTCTTCCCTAGGTACCTGACTTCTTTAGCTTTTCTATGCAAAAATCCTATACCTCAAATCTCCAGTCATACTTACTTGCATTCCATCCTTAAGGGAATATTTAGGAAGCAAATTATTTTGTTACAATTCAATGACACAAAAAAATGTCACCCAAACAAACGAAAGAATATGACAGTTTGGTGGGTCAGACCCATAACAACACAGCTGCTTGCCGCACTGCTGCACAGCCCTCCTCAGGCACCGTCTCCTCACTTCCATCTGCCACCCTGTGACATGACAGACCCCGTTGTACATTTCAAAACGCTGACAGTTTGACGAGCCTCCCAGGAATCGGTGGAATTTTCCATTTCATGCTCCATCCATCTAATATTTCACACACGGACACACTTCCCGAACCAGACAGCTAGGCCTAGTTAATGCAGCACAATTATCATCAATTAAAAAGGTTGTTACTTATAATCAACATGGGGTCCAACGTGCTGGTACAATTTCCTAAATAATTTCTCTAACCGGTAAGTCTCAATCATTTATATCTCTTCTTCCTTCCTCCACAGAAGAGTAATGTTACCAACAGTTTTTTCTAGTGCCATAAATTAGCTGTATCATGATAGGTGATCAGGTGATAGCAATTAAGAAGGCTGAGAAAGGGCACTGTGAAAACTGAGAATTAAAACTTAAAAAAAAAAAATGACAACTATATTTCTCACATGCACAGTAAATCATATGTTAAGCTCAAACTGAAATCATAATTCAATGTGGTATTAAGATTCATATTCATACATTACTTTCAACTTGCATTGCAAATACTCATAGGAATATTAATCTAAAATATTTCTTAATACCTTAATAAAAAGTTACAAATGAAGTAGCTGAGCTACTGCTTAACGTATAAAACACTTTAAAATAGCACACACTGTAAATAGATAATTGTTTTCTTGTCAGATTAGTGTCATAGTTGATCTTATAATAACAACTGGTTTACAGCGCTCACAAACGGTTCTTGTCACTCAGTAAGTTTTAATATTTTAATAACAAATAGTATATTCGGTAAGGTTCACAAGAGCTCTGAAGCACTTGAGCAGAGGTGATGGGGACACAAATAGGAGACAGAAGGCAGCTGGTAAACGTAAACAAGGCTTAATTTTAGTTAAGGTCCACGGTGCGCGCGTGTCCCTGCACCATGAAAAATAAGGAAAGGGCAATTACATCACTCTTCTTTCAATGATTTGTTTTGGGTGTTGGTAACTCTTCACGTCACGCTAGACAAATCAAAACGATGCTATTGTTTATTACTCTGCACCACGACGTTTGACATACTGCAATGAAAAACAAAATTTTGTAGCGCAGAAACAGCACCACACAGGATGAGCTCGAAAAAAAAAACCTAACCGGTGACAGCTGGAATTTAATATGGTTGACTCCACCACAATCCGTTTGGTTGATGCTGTTTAGTTATTAGTAGGCGCTACAAAAATAAAAATAAAAAATGTCGTATGGCAACATTTTTCTACTAAATTTAATCACATTTATTGCAGAATGATCACAGTATAAAATATTTTAAAAGCATTGCTAAAACATACTTCAATTGCACACCGAAATTCAATTTTGCATGTTGAATAAGATAGATTACTACATCACTAACAAATGTCGGACGAAAACAGAGCCACACCTGCAATGCGAAATCGCGGCATAATCCTGATTATATGCGATGAAGGTCTCCGTATTACAGCAGTTCAGGAGTACTACAGACTGGGCGTCTGCTGGCGAAACAGATGCGTGTAGAAACGCTTACGAGCGCACTACTCCGCAGCAACACACATGCAACAGTACATGCACGAGCTGTCACACACAGTTAAAATCCCCCATACCGCTTTCTGTCCTCGATTTAAGACTCCGAGTTAAAGGCTGTGTTTCTATTTGTTAAAAAAATTGTTTCGATTTGTTCTTTTTCTGGCTGAAGCGAGACGCCTGCGGTAAACCTTCCGTGGTGTGAATTACTATACCTGTCCCTGGCTGATAAACTCACTCAGCCGCGTTGGTTTTTGCTTCCCTTCTGTCCTCGTCCTTCAGTGGGGGTAACTGCTGCTCCAGTCTGGAGTGAAGAGGTTGTTGAACGGGAGTTAATGGACTGAGTCGAGGAACTGTGGCAATGTAGAGACCAAAATGCTTAACGTCGCTCAGCGCCGCATTATATGTAAATGAGTACACAGTGCGCGCTGCACTGCTACAGCGGAGGCAGAGGATTGCCCATAATAAACCCTTTAGAATAAAAAAAAAGAAAAAAAGTACTTCTCGCGAGAAGTACCATCCCACACCTTAAGGGTTGTGTAAATATTACAAAAATGATAAAAAGGTACAAAAATACACAATATATTTATTATATGCTAGTTGCATGTGAAAATATGTCAAAATTTGTAATAATACGTGAAATTTTTAAATACTTATGTATGCATATGTATTGTTAGGAAGACCCATTAATCCATCCATCCATTTTCCATACCCTCTTGTCCTACGCAGGGTTGTGAGGGGTCTGGAGCCTGTCCTGGATGCTACAGGTTCAAGGCAGGGAATAAGTCAGGATGGGGCACCAGCCCATTGCAGCTGTTTGGAACAATTTAACAATAAAATTTTTGCAATACATTTTCAGAATCCACAGACTAAAGCTAACACTCCCCAGTAAAACACATCACTAGCAAACTATTTTAAAACATTGTTATAGATTTGTGTGTGAAATTGTGATTTGTAACTGTTCCTGGGATATACTTATTTGTTACTTAGTTGCACATTTAAATTTATTTTGCATAGGTGGACTCACTTCTTGAATAAACATAAATTCAGGTGTAATTGAGAGAGTAGGATATAGCCCTAAAAATAATAAATTGAAAGATTTACCACAGATTCAGCTCAAGTTGCACCTTGCAAAGTAGAACAGATTGATTAAGAAGGCCAGCAGGGCTGGAGGTGGATAGGCACAGACCACAGGATGGGCTTCCCTGTAGACCACAGTGTCCCCGTCACTGCAATGGGGCATTGGGATCCACACAGACCACAGGATGGGCTTCCCTGTAGACCACAGTGTCCCCGTCACTGCAATGGGGCATTGGGATCCACACAGACCACAGGATGGGCTTCCCTGTTGACCACAGTGTCCCCGTCACTGCAATGGGGCATTGGGATCCACACAGACCACAGGATGGGCTTCCCTGTTGACCACAGTGTCCCCGTCACTGCAATGGGGCATTGGGATCCACACAGACCACAGGATGGGCTTCCCTGTTGACCACAGTGTCCCCGTCACTGCAATGGGGCATTGGGATCCACACAGACCACAGGATGGGCTTCCCTGTTGACCACAGTGTCCCAGTCGCTGCACTGGGGCATTGGGATCCACACAGACCACAGGATGGGCTTCCCTGTTGACCACAGTGTCCCCGTCGCTGCAATGGGGCATTGGGATCCACACAGACCACAGGATGGGCTTCCCTGTTGAGCACAGTGTCCCAGTCGCTGTACTGGGGCATTGGGATCCATACAGACCATAGGATGGCCTAACCTGTTGGCCACAGTGTCCCAGTCGCTGCACTGGGGCATTGCGATCCATACAGACCACAGGATGGGCTTCCCTGTTGACCACAGTGTCCCAGTCACTGTATTGGGGCATTGGGATCCATACAGACCACAGGATGGGCTTCCCTGTTGACCACAGTGTCCCAGTCACTGTACTGGGGCATTGGGATCCATACAGACCATAGGATGGCCTAACCTGTTGAGCACAGTGTCCCAGTCGCTGCACTGGGGCATTGGGATCCACACAGACCACAGTGTGGGCTAACCTGTTGGCCACACCAACACCTCTTTCAGCAGCAACCCAGCATTCCCAGTTGATCTCCCATCCAAGTACTGGGCAGGGCCAAACCCGATTAGCATCAGATTTGTTACCTAGTCTGAACTGCAGGTGGTATGGCTGCATATGGAATGTATAACATATATTCAATTTGCACAACTGCCATTTGCACAACAGTCATTGTGCACTATATTTACCATGTTACATGTGGTACCTGTGGTTTGGCACAGTTTTCTTATTTATTCTTTGACTTATTTTTATGGTTATTATGTTGCTGATTAAAATAGTTTTATTGTGTATTTGTTGTGTTTTTAGTTATATTATCATTTGTTGTATTAATTTTTACTTACAAGAATTTTCCCTCCATGGGTAACAATAAAGTTCCATTTTATCATTCCTGGGAAATTCGCTCTCATGTTGCATACGGCCCCAGCCAGACATGGTGCTGCCATCAAACACAGGCAAACAAACCACCAGTCCTGTATTGAGGCACAGTCCCACCCGGAGAGTCAGTGTGGCAGATTACCCACCCAGACATGCTGTTAGTTGGGATCTTGCAGGAGCACCAGCCCCAATCCTGCAGTCTGACATGTAAATGCCTGCATGTGACTGAGTGATGCCCTGCATAGTTAATTTTCCTTGGTGCTGCACTTAAACAGAAATCCAGATAAACACACACACACACACACACACACACACACACACACACAGGTTTGTAATTATATCTTTGTGGGGACTCTCTATGGGAAAACTCTAATCCCAACAAGACGTCCTTAACCCCGACCCATCCCTAACCTTAACTAAAAGTAACCAAACAAAATGTGAGATTTTTGGCATTCTTAGT
The DNA here is from genome assembly GCF_048594095.1 of Paramormyrops kingsleyae. NCBI lineage: Eukaryota > Metazoa > Chordata > Actinopteri > Osteoglossiformes > Mormyridae > Paramormyrops > Paramormyrops kingsleyae. The sequence goes on along the minus strand of NC_132806.1, from coordinate 25,954,397 downwards.
TTTTTGAGTGCATTCACGAATCTTTGTGGGGACCATTTTTAAGTTCCCACAACTTCAAAATATCAGGTTTTTATTACATTGTGGGGGACATTTTGTCCCCCACAAAGTAATATAGACCTAATCCACACACGCACACACACACACACACACGCACGCACGCACGCACACACACACACATGCATGCACGCACACGCACACACACACACACGCACACACATGCATGCACGCACACAAACACAAACAATACAAACCTGAGCATGACTCACAAATTCAGACTGGTGACTAACACAAGGCAGAGCAGCATGAACACAAATAGCTGAAATAGCTGCTCTTTCCCTCCATAAATCTGTATCTTGTTTGTCAGCATTCCTCTCTATATGGTGTGGCGGCAATGAATGTGCCCTTCCAATTTAATCTTCGGTGATGAAGAGACTTGGAAAAAGGTGCAGTGTTGGATAGAAGCAGAGAAGAGGGGGCAGGTCGATTCATTTGGGCAGCAATAGGATGGTGGGGGGGTGGGGGAAGTGTCAGTTAGTAATTAAGGAGAGTGCCTGAGAGCACCTCCGCACACACACACACACACACACACACACACACACACACACACACACACATACACACACACACACACACACACAAGTTTGTAATTACATCCTTGTGGGGACTCTCCATTCATTTCTATGCAGAAAACTCAAATCCCAACATGACGACCTTAACCCCGACCCAGCTTTTTTAGTTTTAAATTTTTGATTGCATGCACAGATCTTTGTGGGGACCTGAAAAATGGTCCCCAAAACATAGAAGTAACAGGTTTTTATTACATTGTGCAGGACATTTGGTCCACACAAAATAATATAAACCTAATACACACACAAACACACACACACACAGATACACACAGACACAGACAGACAGACACACAAACAGACACACACACACACACACACAGACACACACACACACACAGACAGACAGACACACAGACAGACATACAGACACACACACACAGACAGACACACACACACAGACACACACAGACAGACACACAGACATAGACACACAGACAGACATACAGACACACACACACAGACACACAGACATAGACACACAGACAGACATACACACACACACAGACAGACATACAGACACACACACACAGACACACAGACATAGACACACAGACAGACATACAGACACACACACACAGACACACAGACATAGACACACAGACAGACATACAGACACACACACACAGACAGACACACACACACAGACACACACAGACAGACACACAGACATAGACACACAGACAGACATACACACACACACACAGACACACACACACACAGACACACACAGACAGACACACAGACATAGACACACAGACAGACATACAGACACACACACACACACACAGACATAGACACACAGACAGACATACACACACACACACAGACACACACACACACACAGACACACACACACACAGACACACACACACAGACAGACACACACACACAGACACACACAGACAGACACACAGACATAGACACACAGACAGACATACACACACACAGACACACACACACAGACACACACACACAGACACACACAGACAGACACACAGACACACACACAGACAGACATACAGACACACACACACAGACACACACACACACAGACACACACAGACAGACACACAGACATAGACACACAGACAGACATACAGACACACACACACACACACACACAGACATAGACACACAGACAGACATACACACACACACACAGACACACACACACACACAGACACACACACACACAGACACACACACACAGACAGACACACACACACAGACACACACAGACAGACACACAGACATAGACACACAGACAGACATACACACACACACACAGACACACACACACACAGACACACACAGACAGACACACAGACATAGACACACAGACAGACATACAGACACACACACACACACACACACAGACATAGACACACAGACAGACATACACACACACACACAGACACACACAGACAGACATACAGACACACACACAGACACACACACACACAGACACACAGACATAGACACACAGACAGACATACAGACACACACACACAGACAGACACACACACACAGACACACACAGACAGACACACACACACAGACAGACACACACACACACAGACACACACACACACAGACAGACACACACACACAGACAGACACACACACACACAGACACACACACACACAGACAGACACACACACACACAGACACACACACACACAGACAGACACACACACACACAGACACACACACACACAGACACACACACACACAGACAGACACACACACACACAGACACACACACACACAGACAGACACACACACACAGACAGACACACACACACACAGACACACACACACACAGACACACACAGACACCTTGTCCAGCAGGAGACAGTGAAATATGTCCCTGCAGACTGCTTCCCATGGTGTCTGCAGTCACTTTGTATTGCTGATATGTGCTTGACTAAGGGTTGTATGTGGACGCATAGCTCTGTTGTACTCTGTACATTGATCATAGAATTGAGACTGTGCATGGTGTTATTTCATTGACAGTGACCACGGTACATATATACAGTAGTTTCGTTATCGAGGAAAGTGTTAAAGTGCACACATAATTATTTTGCTATCATTGACAGTACGAAAAGTGCACATAGGGAGTTGTCTTAACAGACAGTGTTATAGTAATGCACACATTTTGTTATTCAGTGTCAAAATGAAAGTACACTAGTAACCAGGAGGTGCCTGTTCAATCCCATAATAATTCTTTGTATTGTACCACTGAAAACTCTATTTTTTCTTTAGTAGAAATTTATGTTGGTAAGAGTATCTTTGCTGGAGGTGAGTTGCCTTGGATAAACGTGTGTATTGAGCTATTACGGGATGACATCAATGGATATTTTGGAATGGACAGTCATGTGACTTTGCTTAACAGTGAAGTGACTGTGAGCATTTTATTTGTTCACACACATAATGCTTTGATCTACAGACCCTAATGCCAATGTTGGTGGACAGACCTAAAGTTCTAGCCACCATGAATTGTGTCACAAACCAAGGTTTGCCTCAAGTAGTAAAATGTTGCGTACGCATTATGTGGTGTTACAAAATGACAATTTTTAATTTATTATTTATTATACTATGAATCTAAAACTATTTAGGATAAAAATATTTATAGATGGTCTGTATGAGTCTGTTGACTCACAGGTCTATGTGTCTGCACTGGTGTGCAGATAAAGTTGTACTGTCATGCCCCCTTGGTGCCCAGCTTGCTGTCTCAATGTAAACGCAGTCGACATTGATTATCTGCCTTGGTTGAATCCGAAACCTGCAGCCGTTCCCATTGCCCACAATTAATTCGCCTTGATTCAATCAGGGCAATTATCAATTATCTGAAAACCAGGACATCAGGGCAGGAGGGGATGAACCAATGAGAGAGAAAGCATTTGTGAGTGAGAGGGAGAACTGAAAGGAAGCCAAGAAACAGAGGCTTGCTTTGTGGGATATGCATTGTTTAGTGTGACAGATCAGGATCACTGCCCACCAATTGCTATACCCCATCCAAGATGTGCTCTGTACCTAAACACCGCTCATTCGTTCTATATATTTTTTTCATATAATGAATCACTCATACTGATAAGCCTTTGGGGCCTATTACTGATGGACAGTAATCCATAAATAAAAGCCAGAAATGATTTTTTTTCCCTTGCCAGGATGTCATCATCCAAATTTTAACAGGATGCTTTTATTGACATAAGTGAGTGAAACAGTACATCATCCGTCCATCTTCCAAGTACATATCTTAGAGGTGGGGTCCTGGGTCTTTCGAAAGTAGCGCAGGGAGCAAGGTAGGAGTGCAAGCAGCACCGGATGCCAGTCCACTGCAGGGCACACACACCATCATGCACTATGAGCAGTTAGCTCAACTGCATGTTTTTGGAATGCAGAAGGAAATTCACATGACACAGGGACTAATGAATTTGTTCACTATGGTCAAGGCTTGACGCACTAATTCCAAGCACTATGGTACAATGCTGATTCCTCTACTACCTAAACTTAACTTGGCTTACTAAGTGAGAGATGTGAATTCCATGGCACTCATGACACTCACTATGCAGAGTCTGTCGTGACATCACAGTTTTGGTTGTTTACCCAAGCAAGGTGCAGAGAAGCCATAAAACAGGCTCTTTTTAAAATCTGACTTGTGTCAGAAATGTTTGACTTTGCCGAGAAGGAGGAATTCTTATGCTTAAGAGTCCAAAAAGGAAGCAAAATGGCCAGGTCCACGGATAGCACATCTTGTCTGCTCAGCAGTGGCTGCAGTATCCATATAACTAATGCAGGCGGAGTCTAAAACCGCAGCAAGACAGCTGGATTGAGAGAAAGAGCTTTCTCAGGCTAATCTATAACAAGGCTGTTAAAAGCATCCGTGTGCTGATCCAGGGCTATGATCTAATTGCTGGTCTGTTAGTGATTGCCTGGAGAGATCAATCTTTTCCCTACTTTTGTGCCTTTGCCACCCTCCTTGTTTTTACTGCCGTGCTTTTGCTCCTTCCTACAAATAGACCATGCAGGGAAATGCAAAAGAGACCCTGAGTACAGAGTGTGAAGAGCACGAGATAGCAGTAAGTCAACAGACCAGAGGATACTGATAAAAAAGTACAAACACCCAGGGACGGATTATGGGTTGTGTGGGCCCCTGGGCAAAACGTTCGCGAGGGCCCCCCCCCCCCCACCACAACCACAACCACAATTCAAGGGCCCTTGGCAGCCAAACGCCCTCCCTCCATGTTTCCATCAGAGGCCCTATAGGGTCAGGGGCCCTTGTAGGCAGAGGATCAAAGAATGTAGGCCCTCTAAAATAGACAAACGTAAATACATTGTTGATAAGCGTTGCAAATTGTTTTGGGCTAGAGGCCCCATGGGCCCCCTGCACCCCAAGGGCCGCTGGGCAGCGGCCCCGCTGGCCCGGTCCGTAATCCGTCCCTGCAAGCACCATCATATCAACCACAGTCAAAAATGGAAGCTGAGGTAGAATTTTCTCCATGGGGGAAATTTTTGTTGTCCAGGAATATTAAAGAAATAAATTCCAACATAATCTCTGATTCATCTATGATCTTCCAACTGCTCGGACAGGGCTGCAGAGGTGCTGGAGATGCCGCAGACTCTGGACGGGATGCACACAACTGCACACCCACACTACTGGCAATTTAGAGAAACGAAACCAACTGCATGTTCAAATCCATCCTCTGCTCTCTTTCTGTGGGGTTTGCACGCTCTCCCTGCTTTGCACAGGTTTCCTTCAGATATTCCGGTTCCTCACACATCCAAAGACATACAGCTATTGTAACTGGTGTCTCGTGCACTTACAGTATGACTGTGTGTGTAGGTACGCACATTTGTGCACTCTACAATGAACTGGCATCCCATCCGATCTATGCTGCCTGGGGCGGGCAGCCCGCCCCTTGCGACCCTGACCAGAACTGAGTTAGGAATTCTGGGAAGAATATGCAAACTGCACAGACACAGAGCAGGAGCCCGATTTGAACCCCAAACCCAGGATGTGAGAAGCAGCAACGCTACACAACGAGCCTCAGTGCCATCCTATAGTCTCACTCCAAAAAAGATAAAAAATGAAGGCAACACTTTACATTATTTGCACATTCGCAATGAATTCTTTATGCATTCATAGAACATTCACTGCACCTTCATAATGCATTAAGACATTCATAATAATGATCATTAATAAAAATCATTAATAAAACATTCATAAGCAGCATGTAAGTATACCATAACATCCTAATATACCTTAATAGCTTAAATATGCATTAATAATAAGCATTATATAATAATAAGAAGCATTATAATTGTATTATCATACCATATAATCACACGCCTGAGGGAGATAACCTTCCTCACCTGTTTTTTTAGCTAATCACCCTTTACCTTGATATTATCCACCTAGATATCAGGAGCAATAACCATGACAATATCTACAATGGTGTGTGGCACCTTTCTGTATCGGGCCAGAGGACTTTACACTTCTCAAGAAAAACAGCCTACTTTGCACTTCCTTGTGGCCTCTGTGATGTCTTGCCAATTCAGCCTGTTACAGCACCACACCTTTTCCACATTACACCTTGGATGGTGCCACTGGGCAGTAGCTTCCTGCCCCGCCTGAAGTCAACCACTAGCTCCCATGTTTTTCCATAATTGAGATGCAGGTGGTTCTCCACTTAAAAAAAATCTCTGAATCATAAGAGAAGATGGCATCAGAGAAAGTTCTTTGGCCTCGGCCTGTTGGTGAGATAGTAATCTATGGCGTCCTCAACCTGCATCTCCTTGAACCTCTTCCCCAGCAGGGAAAACTGGATGTTAAACGCACTGGATTAGTTAAAGAAAAGAATCTGCAGTAGTTTGTCCAGGAACACTTCTAAAAATGGTCTGAGGTTTTGGAGGACCAGCCTCTGAAATATGGAGATTACATGGAATGCTAGTAGGTGGAATATTATAATAAATTTTCTGCTAAAATAAATTATGCGGTTTTTATTGAGCCAGGAATATACCATCCACCCATCCATCTATCTTCACTTTTCTGTGCTGTCCTACAAGAAAGAACAGTAAAATATTGCCACCTACTGGTCATAATGGGGCATTGCAGGAAATTCCTACCTAAGAGAATTTCAATTCTTATCTGAAAAGTGTACCAAAGTGCCTGAGAAAAAAAAATTGTAAATGTCTGGCCAACAATTTCTCATTACTAGTTCTAGCTCCTTATGCAATGGTAAATGGTCAATTTCATTCCATTTGATGCACTGAGGGCAGTGATTGTTGTATTCGTCGTGCGAGGCGAGCGGGGAAACAGGCAAGAGAGCCGGGAATACTCAAAAACGGGGTTTATTCCGGGCAGACAGCAGACGGCAACAAACATTACAACAATACAATGACAGATCTGGGAAACAAAGGAAGACGCGGACTAATATACACAAGACTAGCCAAAAGGAACAGGACACAGGTGATCACAATCGGGAATTAACACGAGGTAACGAGTGGGGCGTGGCACACACGAGGATCGGACGAGCCGGGCGTGACAGTGATGAGTTCATTGTAATAATTTTACAGCCAAAACTATACAAGTAAATGTGATAATTGTGCTTGTCACCACATGCAAAACAGTTAACCAAGCTTTTAAAATGATTTCCAATTTTTCTCGGTTCCTTTGGACCATTTCTCTAAAGAGGGATGAAGGACTCTGGGGCAGGCGTCTGGTGAACAAAAGGGGCTTTACTGGTAAAACAGGAGCAGGGAAATAAATGGGATTGCAATGGATCAAATCGGGGAGACGATCTCGGAGATGGGCACAGTCAACAGGAAGGCTGACATTAATGACTGGACTGGGCCATGTTAGGGGGAATACAAGAGGGTCAGGCGTGCAAACGTGACAGTGCCCCCCCCCCCCCCCAAAAAAAAACCATGTCCTCTGGGCACAAAAGATGAACAAGGGAGGAGACCAAGGGGACCAGACACCAGGGTGGACACACAGAGCCAGGGACATAAAGGACACTGGGCTGGACAGAGAACAGCAGGACTGACAGGGTACATGGGGTAGACAGCACACAAGATCCAAGGGGAAAAATCGCTGGACAGGGCAGGAAAGGACAGGATGAGACAAAACCAGGCACCAGGAGCACAACAGGGACCAGAAGGATTAACATTAAAAACCAATGCGGACTAGGAAGCAGAAGAACATGGCACACCAGAACAAGAAAGACAAGCAGAGGAACAATGGAGACAGAGACGGAAGCACTGGAGGGGTAATAAGGGACACAGGCCAGGGTAAAACAAAGGCAGAACAAGGTACTGGGACAGGGACTGAGTTGCAATGAATGGAAAAGGGTGGTGTCCAGGGAATCTTCCGGGTGCTGGACGACAATTCTGGGATGCGGACCCTCCTGGGTCCCATCCGGACTGCAGGACCTGGAGGCCTTGGAGGGCCAGCAGGGTGTGAGGGCACAGACGGGCCAGCAGGGCTGCAGCAGGAGGATGCTGAGGTTTTTCAGTGCGGGCAACATTGGGCAGAGGGAAGTCTGGGAGCCCAGCACGGATGGCATGCCCCCATCTCCCTCTCTAGAAGACGAAAGACTTAACCACCCCACCCGACGACCCCAACTGATATCGGTGGCTGCCCTGGGACCTAGAACTGGGTTGGCATAAGCCTTGGGTTGAGGCCCATGGAGCAGGGATCAGGGCAAGGCACAGAGGATCCCACTTTAAGTCTGCTGGATGGGCATCCTCCGATTCACTCCAATTTGGTCAGGTAGTTGCTGGGGAGTCAGGTGTCAGGCTGGCAGCAGCCAGCAGGCGATGAGGAAACTGCTGGTTGCAAGTCAGGAGGCTGCCAAGGTGAGGACAGAAGACAATGCGGGTGCCAGTGGGACATTAGGAGAGGAGGCAGGCACCAGCGGGACATCGGGAGACAAGGATGAAGCCAAAGAGGACATCAGGAGACAAGGCTGGAGCCGACAGGACACCAGGAGACAAGACTGGAACTGATGGAATATCTGGAGGTGAGCAGAGCATAGCCAGGACACCTGGAGGTGAGCAGGGAGAGGGGGACCCCCTTGGGCCGGGACACCTGGAGGTGAGCAGGGAGAGGGGGACCCCCTTGGGCCGGGAGCCTGGAGCGTGGGCAGAGTGGCCCTCTATGGACCAGACTGTGGAACACTAGGCAGAGCGGGCCCCTGTGGGCTGGGATCTGGAGATTTGGGATGAGCAGCAATCCCTTCTAGGGTGGGTTCTGGAGGCTTCCAACCTCCAGAACCATTTAGCAACTTCCTCTGGGCAAGGTTCTGGAGGCACTGAGTCATGCGAGGTCGGATTTTCTGCAAGAGAAGAATAAACATTTGTAAGGTGGTTTTTTTTTTTTAAATCAGGACAACAGAAATTAAAACTCAACCTTTATGCATATAAAATTATAGTAAAAGCTCAGTCAATGAAGTAGTTTAATGTGCAGAGTGTGACTGTTGTGCAGGATTCTTTTTTAAATGTAATTATGCATGCCATGCATATTCCTTCCAGGATTTTATATGACATTCACCAGGTTTTAAGTGCAATGTCATATACCATATACCATTTTATTGTTCTATTGTCTATGTATACTGAGTACACAGAACAGAGGACAATCTCTATGCTCTTTGAAATATGTAAACACCTGGCTCTTCCACCATGTGTTTCATTCAGATTATGGGGAATCCAAATATTAGCAAATATAATTATCTTTTCATCCATCCATTCATTTTTCGATGCTTATCTGGGTCTGAGTCGTGCGGCCTGACAGCCTGAGCAGGGATGTCCAGACCTCCTTCTCTCTAGCCTCCTCCTCCAAATCCTCTGTGGGGAAACAAAGGCATTCCCAGGCCAGGTGAGAGATCTCACAGGGTCTCCTCCTGGCTGGACATGCCTGAAGCACCTCCCCAGGGAGGCATCCGAAATAGACCCCTGAACTAGAGCCCTGCATTGGGAGCGGGATCCCGCGGGTCCCGCGGGACCCAACGCAAATCTCACGGGATTGGGCGGGTTTTAGATTGTCGTGGGCGGGAGTGACAGAGATAGCGGGCGGTATAAAAATAGACAGCGGGTCCCAAAATTGTTAGCTTAGCAGGATGGAGGATGCAGCTGATGTTGTTAATAAAATTGCAAAGGGAGAATATAAAACAAAACTAAAATTGGGGAAATCAGAGATATGGAAAAACTTTAAAATTGTAACAAACAAAGAGGGTAAAGAGTTGAACTTTGTGTGTTGTGTGAAGTGCGGCAAAGCGATCTGACACTTCAGGATTGAGGCGACACACCTGCCCCATTGCTGTACTCCCAGGTAGAGCCCTGCATTGGGAGCGGGTCCCGCGGGATAAATCTCACGGGATTGGGCGGGTTTTAGATTGTCGTGGGCGGGAGCGGGCGGGAGTGACAGAGACAGCGGGCGGGATTGGGCGGGAATCGTCAGAAATTCAGCGGGAGTGGGCGGTAATGGTCAGAAATTCAGCGGGAGTGGGCGGGAGCGGGATTAAAAAAATAGTCCCGCGCAGGGCTTTACCCTGAACCTCAACTGGCTCCTTTCAATGTGGAGCGGCAGTTCTACTTTGTGCTCCTCCTCAATGTCTGAGCTCCTCACCCTACCTCTCAGGCTGAGCCCAGACACTGAAAAGGAAACTCATTCCTGCCTCTTGTTTCTGCGAGTTCATTCTTTCAGTCACTACCCATGATCATAGGTATGGGTGGGAGCGCAGATTGAATGGTAAATTGATAGCTTCACCTTCCGGCTCAGCTGTGTCTTTACGACAACAGAATGGTATAACGTATGCATGACTGCTGATGATACACCGATCTGCCTATCAATCTCCTGCTCCCTTCTTCCAGGGGCATTGGACACAAAAAGGACGGCAGCTTTGATATTTGTTTTTCACTGGTTGTAAATGCATATGTATCCAAGAGAGTGTTTTGACTTGTTTTCTTTTGATGCATGGTTTCTTGGTTACCTAAATGAACTCTAACCCTTTCATCCATTTACTCAATGTTTTACTGTTGCTTATTTAGTCATCAAATTTATGTAATAATGGGTGCAGCTGGTTCTCCTTACACCACCCAGAAGTCCTGTTGTCATGGGTAGTTTATACATATTTTTGCGCATGGTTAATGTAAGCACCAAAGGTTAAAATTGATTAGACCAAGTAATTTCAGATTAAATTTCCTTTACTGTATGAGTTGACCTTGTCTTACACAGCTTCTCCCTGTCGTCTGTTTACTTCTCATATGGACCTTGCCTATACACTGCTACTGCATTTTTGAAAACGGTTCAGTATTACATTTCTTTAGTACAGGTAATAATGACACTATTACAGACATTGGTAGTGCTCCATATTGCTAATCATCGAATTGGAACCATGGACTCGATACGTCTGAACCACTGCCAAAACTCAGTTATACCCTATGTCAGAATTGAACGCATCATGCTATGTAAAATACTAAAATGTCACCCTAGTTAAATGTAATCTCCCTAGCTTCAAGTCAGGGATTTGTGTAAGGGATCTTATAATATTGCAAGGTCTTATATCAAATAGACTATGTTAACATCATCCTTCCATTTTCCAACCCACTTATCCTTCTGGGTTGTGGGGGGTCCGTAGCCTATCCTGGAAGCTATGGGCACGAGCGGGAAACAACCCAGGATGGGGGGCCAGCCCATCGCAGATGTTAACATCATCAAACCTGTTATTATGCTACCCTGTGTCAGCGTTGCCAGGTCCTGCTTAAAATCCACCCAACGGAAGCTGAAACTAGCCCAATATTTGAAATCGCAGTATACTGGATCTCAAAGAAATAAACCAATATTTTGCATGACGATCACATTCAAATGCTTAACATCTTAAAACTCTTTCCGCCAGAGTTGCCAACTGTGGTCAGCAGGAGGGACTGAGTTTTTCAATTCTAGATGAGTCTGCACAGCATTTATATCTATGTCACATTTTCATTTCCTTGTAAACAGTCTGTAGGGTTTGCAAACTACCCCAATGCTTCTGACTTTAATTTTAGATTTATAATAGAATAATATAGATTTTCCATAAGACTGCATGAGTGTCATGCCAGATGCATGACAGTTGGCAACCCTGCTTTCCGTGTACGCCTGTCTCTGACCTGGCGTGGCTAGCCATTCACTATTACTCAGGATTAGGAACCACTTGCATTCATAATAATTTATTTATTTTCCCCCTTACAGTATGCTGCTGTGGAACATTATGGAGGCAGCCCAAAAACCTGCAACCCGCCACGTCCTAATATTTACCCGCAACTGTATTTTCAAAATAGCCCAACTGGGCGGGAAAACCGCGGATCCGGCAACTCTGTTCTGTGTTTCAAGCAGCTAGGTTATCTGTGCTGGAAGGTTTTTAGTGTTTATTGAGCTGATAAATGGAAATCTGCTGTAATCTTTTGTGTGCTTATCTCTTTTTTTTTTTTTACAGTGGATAGTGATGGTGATGAGTTTGATCACTGAAGAAATACATTTTACAGTTTTGCGTGCTCTTTTTTTCACTTCACAGCACAGCGCCCTTTCAAAATCCATATAACGAATCAGATCCATACTGACCCCCACCAAGCCCAAAAACGATGCGTTCCGTACAGCCCACTCCATCCATTCCTTCCAGGTTCGGTTCAACTATAATGTCCATGTCCGCATTTGTAAGTCAATCGCCTCACTGATGTCATGTCTCCTTTCAGTACTCAAGCACGTTTAGCATACTGCATTCATACCGTGCTCAAGTCTATGGGACTATTATTGTAGCAAAATTATTTGCAAATGTGTATGGAGAATTGTGTGACTGTATCTCAATCCATGTGTGCGTAATCAGAATTGTAAATGTGTAAAAGAATTTGTAAATGCGTACTGAGATTTGCAAATGTGTACAGTAATCTGTAAATGTGTATTCAGAACCCGAGTGCATAATCAGATTCGTTTGCGTAATGAGATTTGCAAGTGTACTGAGATTTGTACGTGTATAGACAAATCTGTAAAAGCGTGCTTAAATCTGTGAATACGTGGACACATCTGGAAATGCATACATAGGTATTATTGGATAAAAAGTCTAAGTATTTTGCTGTATATACCGACAAGTCATCAGTTACAACGCAGGCGGACCTCTCTATTGGGTGTCTTTTTACGCGTTTAGAAAACATGTATTTTTATTCCGTATCAACGCAGTACAAAATGTTCATGTCAAAAAGTACGGGGCGCCAAGTTTCAAGTGCTCATTTTCGTGTACAGAATCAATTTTGCCACAAAAAGCATTTAATGATGAAATCAAGTAATGCCTTGCTGTATTCCGTCCACAAAAGCAAAACAACTTCACTTTCTTTTGTGCACAGAAATGAAAAGGAATGTTTCTCTCCCCGGGATAACATGGTCCCCAATACTAAAGATCAGACACACTGGATGAATGGATTAACATTCTGCGCACAAAAGAAAGTGTCGTCTTTTTGCTTTCCTAGACAGAATTCAGCAAGGGGTTACTGGATTTCTTCATCAAATAATGCTTTTTTTATCACAGAATGTATTTTGTACACAAAAAAGTCTCGCAGTACTAAGGTATACCTACATTAATACTTCCTATTCAAGGGCAAACGGTTCGATCTGTAATGCATATTATATTGGATGTCACATAATAATGACATTTTTACTTTTAAGCTCAAAATCTGAAGCTTACTGAAGCTCAAAATCTGTGAAAATTTTAACCTAAAAGTGAATTGTTTTGTCTGATATGCTGAATCATGCATATTTAACGCAAAATTAAAGCCTGTTGGTAAGAATGTGCGTTCAATAGCCTAGATAATTGTCATGTTAATCGAAACATAGTGCCAGAGATCCCGGTGAAAATTTTAGTCCTACTCCCGCCCTGACTACTTCGCTAATTTTAACTTAATATGTTCCAAGTCAGAAATATAATTCATCATATAATTTATATAATTCAGAAATATTCAGCGTTCAGTGTGGAGAGGTATTCTGTCTCACGGTTTATACCCTGACTGTGTTCCATACCTAAGCCCTCAAAAGACTGGGAGTGTTACAGCGCTAAGCCCTAAACCACTGATCATCAACTGGCGGCCCGCGGGCCGAATCCGGCCCGCTGAGCTGTTCTATCCGGCCCGCGACTGGATTCCAAAATTGTGAGGATCAAAAAGAAAATAGTGGTCCACACTATTAAAGCAACTAAAAATAACAACAACTGAGTCTCTTGTCAGAATAACCACCATTTATGACTATATTTAGGCTATGAAATGGAAAAAGTATAAACATTAAACATAATGTTAAGCCAAAATTAGATTTTTATTTGATTTTCTTCTTGGGGGTCCGGCCCCCAAGGAGACTGTCTGGTAAAACTCTGGCCCTCTGACAAATATAGTTGATGACCCCTGCCCTAAACCCTCAAAACCTCCACACCCAGAAAAATGTCCACATTCATTTGCAGATCTGCGGCGGCAGAAGTGTTACAATAATCGTGTGTGAAAAGACAGCAAATTGAGAGTTGTAACTGATGAGTTGTCAGTATATACAGCTCTTGGAGCAAACTCCATTATCCATTAGTACCTATGATACACCTGCAAATCTCGTTACGCATACGAATCTGATTACACACACGGATTCGTAATACACATTTACAGATTCCTGTACACATTTGCAAATCTCAGTACGCATTTGCAAATTATTTTACACACACACGGATTGAGATACAGTCACGCAACTCTCCATGCACATTTGCAAATAATTTTGCTACAATAATACACCTATATAAGTCTGACTAATCATACTGCACCTGAACACGGTGAGCGTACCGGTAAGCACACCACGCCCAGGCACGGTACGGAGTGATCTTACTAGTCAAATGAACTGGACATTGGGGGTCAAATGTCCTCCGGCATGGTACAGATCAGCTAGGATGAGTACACCCTTAAAAACAATCTGTACACCACACTTTAGTCTGGCCTGCACTTTTATAATGTGCATATTCTTACTACAGCTACTTTTAAAGCATATATAAATGGATGTGTATGTGAAGTTTTAAACATGATATCATATATGCTTTACTTTCACAATTAATGCAAAAGAGGCCTTATGAACATTAAATGGTTTGTACAGTTTAATATATAATTTATCCAAATGAAGTCTCCTAAAGCAACTCAAACTAGAAGAGGTGCTGTCAGACTGAGAACTATGTTTTTCCTGGACTCCCCCTCATCTAATCCCTACTCATCCCACAACTCCCAACCCCTACAATTTCTAGAATTACTGGATGGATCAATTGTAAATGTGAAAGCCAATGTGTTCTTACCCAAATGCTCAGAGTCCTACTTGTGACACAAATCAATTTAACTACATCTATTCATTTACTCCATATTCCACTTGCATCCCAGTTTATGCAATCTTTTCCCACCAGTTAGGTGGTTATTTATTTGGGCATGTCTTAATGTCTATGTCTTAAAATGTCATCTATATAATTTCTATACTATATTTTTCTGAATACTTATATTCTATTTATAATTTTCCCATTTGCACTATGCCCAATGTTTCCTGTGACACAACATGAAGAACCATAACAGACACACCAATGGTATAACTAAGAACCATGTAATGTTAAATAGGCACCAACATAGCCACACATATAGACACTGTGATTTTCTTCTAATATCAGGTGTTCCTGCTACCTGTTAACCAGCAAAAAAACTGCTGTACAAGCACAGTCGGCCGTGCATAAAATCTGTATAATATACCAGATCCAAAACTTGCAAAAACTAAACACGAACAAACAGAAAGTTGTTGCATTAGCATTTCAACTTTGAAAATAAATGTACAGTGGTACCTCAGTTCTCGAACTCATTAGAACTCGAATTTCTTAGAAGTCGAACCAACCAGTTCGAAAAAAAATTACCTAGAGCTCGATCTGAATCTCAGAAGTCAAACCGTGAACTCCGACCTAAGATAACTTGTACTCGCGGGGAAATGAGTTGCGGCACATCTCTCAGCGGAAACAAAGGGTAACGCTTCAGTCTCAGCCTCGCATTCGCTGTGATAGCATCGTGCATGTTTACACTAACTGGATACATACACTCACCTAAAGGATTATTAAGAACACCTGTTCAATTTCTCATTAATGCAATTATCTAATCAACCAATCACATGGCAGTTGCTTCAATGCATTTAGGGGTGTGGTCCTGGTCAAGACAATCTCCTGAACTCCAAACTGAATGTCAGAATGGGAAAGAAAGGTGATTTAAGCAATTTTGAGCGTGGCATGGTTGTTGGTGCCAGACGTTCCGGTCTGAGTATTTCACAATCTGGTCAGTTACTGGGATTTTCACGCACAACCATTTCTAGGGTTTACAAAGAATGGTGTGCAAAGGGAAAAACATCCAGTATGCGGCAGTCCTGTGGGCGAAAATGCCTTGTTGATGCTAGAGGTCTGAGGAGAATGGGCCGACTGATTCAAGCTGATAGAAGAGCAACTTTGACTGAAATAACCACTCGTTACAACCGAGGTATGCAGCAAAGCATTTGTGAAGCCACAACACGCACAACCTTGAGGCGGATGGGCTACAACAGCAGAAGACCCCACCGGGTACCACTCATCTCCACTACAAATAGGAAAAAGAGGCTACAATTTGCACGAGCTCACCAAAATTGGACAGTTGAAGACTGGAAAAATGTTGCCTGGTCTGATGAGTCTCGATTTCTGTTGAGACATTCAAATGGTAGAGTCAGAATTTGGCGTAAAGAGAATGAGAACATGGATCCATCATGCCTTGTTACCACTGTGCAAGCTGCTGGTGGTGGTGTAATGGTGTGGGGGATGTTTTCTTGGCACACTTTAGGCCCCTTAGTGCCAATTGGGCATCGTTTAAATGCCACGGCCTACCTGAGCATTGTTTCTGACCATGTCCATCCCTTTATGACCACCATGTACCCAACCTCTGATGGCTACTTCCAGGAGGATAATGCACCATGTCACAAAGCTCGAATCATTTCAAATTGGTTTCTTGAACATGACAATGAGTTCACTGTACTACAATGGCCCCAATCCGGTTCATTTTGTGTTTGAATGCTAAAAAAAAACATATTTAGGTGTAATTTTTTGGGGCCGGGAACCAATTAATTGGTTTCCATTATTTCTTATGGGGAAAATTCGATCACAACTTGAACTTTTTAGGATTCGACCCGGAGTTCTGAACGGATTAAATTCAAGTTCTGAGGTACCACTGCATATATTTATTGTAACACTAGAATAATTAAGATGAGCCTGCATACAAAGAATCTGAAAAAATGAGAACAAGTTATCCCCTGCATGGCCCCTCACCCCCCTCCCCTATCTAATCACTACTCCTCCTACGCCCCCACCCACCCCCCACCCTCTATATGTATGGTAATCCTAAAAATGGATGCATGAAATGTTACATCTGGATCTATCAAAATAATAAGTGAAGTGAAACACACTGAGAATTCCAATACCATAGTGACTAAGGGTAAAATCATTATCACCCTTGTGAAATATCCACATAATCCGGGCCCTGCCCATTTGCCTAGAGCCAAATATTGCATCAGGAAATAGAAACCTAAGGCATAATCTAAGGATATGTGTTTTGTATTGCCTTTGATAAAAGGTTTTGCAGACACCTTATTTACAGAGAAACCATAAAACCATACGCACTTTTGACCTTCTTTGATACCGTTAAACATTTGGTATCATATCTCCTTGGGACCACACCTTGGAGAAAGTGAATATCTACTTATCCACTTCCTTTAACTGCATCACAAAAGGTTACATTTGATTAAACCATGACAAAATTGATACACGAATCCATAGACACACAATCATACAGAAGACTGCAACCCAAATGCACTGCACTGCACTGCATTCCAATGAAAAGACTGAAAAATTAAAATACTCCAAAAACCACGTTTTAATCATGAGAGGACTGTGATTTGATTATGGAAGATCTCATTGAGTCACCATTTTCTAAATTTCACTTTTCCACTATCAAAAAATATTTTTCGGGATTCTGTTTGACATACCAGCGAACCATTGAAAAAACTATGAGAAATTACTTTGAATACAACCAAAATGTTGCACCTTCTCAGAATAAGTCATTTAAAATTTATTCCAATACTTCATAAGCCCAGTAATCTAAAACTGGTCATAAATCACTCTATGTGTATATGATTAGGAAAGACACTGACGGTTACAAGCTCTGAGGCACAAAATGTTGCTTCAGCACATTTTGACCCATTAAAGTTTAGTCCTTCAGCTAAACAGAAGATACAATGAACATCATTACCACAAAGTACTAAACAATTGATTATAATCAATTATATCACACAAAAACATGAAAAATTGATAACCAGAAAAATTTCAAGATAAAATAGGTGGCTGGACATGTTAGACCACATTTACTGGGGAATGTACCCCAGTATTATGTGCTGTGCCCAGCAAAATCTAACACTCAGCTTTCAACAACAAAATAATTTATTTGGCAGTGTATGAATTTTGATTGATAATATTGGGAAAAGAGTGGATGTTTTTGTATTCCAAAGTGTAGGAAGGTAGTTTTATCCACAAACATAAGTCACGCGCACACATGTGCATTTCAGGTAACAGGAGGAGGGGGTTGTGTCATAGTCGAGCGTTATGTATAGCAATGCCACTGTGGCAGGATGTGTCCTTGGTGGAAGAAAGTAACCCAAAATCGAACCCACTAAAGACCAGTTCATGTTTTTATAATTTTATAATCTATCTGTGGCATTTTGTTCTAGATAAGTATGTTTCATAAACAAATTAAAACTGACATCTGATTTTCACATGACATTGGATGTTTGCAACTCATTATATTCAACATTAACAGCTCAGACTGTTCTGAAGAAGAATAGTATGATGTACTAGGTTACCAGGATAGCTGTGTAATATGATTTAGCATGACTACTCTTTATAAACCCTAATGTTATATTGTAACTGAGAAATATGTTCCTAGTATGTCATAAAGCAACTATATGTTAGTTCATTAGAATTTCTCTACAGTACAGATAAGGTAGCAGATTGACAAATAAAGTAATAAAGAAGCGGACTAGGTATTCATTGTCTCTCTATACAATAACTGAATGCAAAACACATGGCTAAGCTACGAGCGAATGTCTGCCAGTTCCGAAGTTGTTGGATAGTGTAATGTTTTGCTGGAACTGATTAATTTAAAGAAGCTTTTGTGAAACAAAGTAATATCAATTGCACATGAACTCTTACCATTTCCTGCATATCACAAGGCTATAGAATACATATGGATTGCTCGGTTAAAAACAAGACTGCTATCAGCAAACGTTGGTAAAAGATTATGTTAGTCCATGGTTTTTCAAATCCTTGAAAAACGATGTTTTTTTTTGTATGCCAGTCCAATTTACAAGACTGCTAGATGCATGTGAATGAGATAAGCTGGTCCTGAAATAAATGTAACACTTTGAAAACAAAGTAAGCAAAGTGAGTCATATAAATCTAAATATGGACCAGTGTAAATTTCTTAAATGACATCTATGTGACCTTCAACATGGTTTTATGCAATCCCTCCCAATTTAATGTGCCTGTAATGTAAAACCTGCTATTCCCGGTGTCATGTGGGGAGGAGACAAGCCACTAAAGCAAAAATCAAATAACTAAATAAATTATAGAAATTTAATAATGCAAAATGCCATTTAAATGAGGCACATGAATTTACTAAGTAAATTTCTTAACGTACCTTGTCAAACATTTGTTTTTAAAAGGGTAGTAACATTAATTCTAATTAGAAATGTTGACTTTAAAAAGAGCTAATAAAGAACATATTTTATACTATTTTGTCAGTAGATGACGCTCAATTTCATTGAATTCACATATGATTATTCTATTTCCTAACACACTATCTTTTAAAAGATGAACTTCAAGAAGCTATGGAGGCATCCATCCACCCTCCCATATTCTGCACCCTCTTGTCCTACGCAAGGTCGCAGGGGCCCAGAGCCTATCCTGGAAGCTATGGGCACAAGACAGGGAACAATCCAGGATGGGGCTCTGACCCATCGCACACTCGCACCCCCTTCGCTCACACATGAACACCTACGGGCAATTTGGCAACTTCAATTCAACTGGCAATTTTTGGACTGGGGGGGGGGACCAGAAATCTCTGCGGAAACTTCATGATACCTTGGGTTGAACATGCAAACACCAAACATGCCACAGGACTTGGTGCAGACCCGTGGAAGCCATGGAAACATATTACACTATTAACAGGTCTGTGGAGCAAACTTGGGAAAGTATCCTGATTGCGGGGAAAAATCCATATAAGCCATACATGTATATATAAAGCATCTGACAGAAACAATGGGCTTTTAATAAATAAACTTGAGATTAATGATTAAACTGTCACATGCTACTGACAGCTCTCTGCTTTCCAGCTCTGGAAAGTCAGTCCCACGGATGACACATGATGAAAGGAACTGAGAAAGGAAACAGAGAGAAAGCAGAGTGACAGTCGGTATGGCACCCCCAGGGGCCCGTGTGACTGCTATTTTGTTCACCTGGATGATACTATGGACTGTTACAGGTAAGACAAAATTTCAGTCCTTTGAAGTAAAATAAGCATCCTGGTTAATCCTGTGGGTGTTTATACATTATAAAACCATTAAACTGCATTTACTCTATAACATTCTCACTGATAATAAATGAAAGACAAACTAATAATTAAAACGTATCAAACTTACCTGAATTCAACTTAAGGGATAACCAGATCCAGAATATGTTTACACATATGAGATTTCTTAAATGTTCAGAGATTTTTGTTCAAACGAAATATGATAATAAAGTGAATGAAAAACTAGAAAAAATTAGAAATTAGGTTGATTAAGGATTAGGTTGAAAAATACCCCTAATTTGGCTGAATTGCCTATATTAAATGTGATTGGCAGTTGTAGTATCTAAAAACATTTGAAAAGGATAAACATACTCTCTTGTGTGTGTGTGTGTGTGTGTGTATATATATATATATATATATATATATATATATATAGAGAGAGAGAGAGAGAGAGAAAGTATGTACAAAAGTCTTAGGCTTTTTTAAAACACATTACAGCTGGAAAACTGAATATTGAATATGAGGCTAACTTTATTGCAGTTTAACAAGAATGTCTCTGTAAGATATTCCAAGACTGAAGTTGAATTTTATGAGCTGTGTTCGTCACTCCATGTTCATGTAACTGTGCTCAGTACCCTGATTATCTTATGCGCATAAGAAATAAACCTGTGAGCAAAATTTGATCTGGTCCAGACCTTCAGCCTTACAACATGTCTGCAATGATTGAAAAACTTCTGTCAAACACTTTTTAAGTTGTTGGACTAATGGGACCAAATGTCTTGAAGTACCCTTTTTTCTATCACTATACAGTGCTGCTTCAGTTTTGGATCTGTCTCAACATTTGATCCCTTCTAATTTTTTACACCTACAACATGTCAGCATGTGTTGGAAAAAGATTCAAACAATACTTTTAGAGTTACCTTTTCCACAAGACTAAGTGTCATCTACAGTTGTTGTTTGTTTACTTTGTTGCCACACAGCTCTGTGGCTTCATTTCAAGTGTGATTTGTATAAAGATGAAACCAGGTGTAGATCTTCATCCATATAATGTTTTCGTAAAGTAGTAGTAATAGAAATCAAATACTTTTTGACTTAACAAATTCATAATGTTAAATGTCATTCCCTTTGTTTCCACTAAGCGGCGCTGCTTCAATTTTGAGGCAATCTGCCTCCGAGTCTCAAAGTTTTCTCAGAATTTAATCAATTTTATGTCCTCACCCATATGATGCCTCTGCAAAGTTTGAGTAGGATATTTGACTTATTGTTTTACATACAAAAGCATTGGTGGTGGTGGCAGACTGAGGCTAAAACAACATGTATTCCCTGAAATCCGGGGGAATACAATAAGTGGAAAGTAAAGATCAAAACTTACAGCTGTTTCAGCCTAAAAATGACAAGCACTTTGTATCAAAATGGTCAACAAATACTTAGGGTATACACAACTAAAGATCCATCCAGCTGTCTTCCAGCCATTTGTCCTGGACAGGGTAAGGGATAGCCTGGAAGCCACCCCAGGCAGCAGAGGGCACCTGTCTGGGATACACAGAGTCCATTTTAGAGCAGCATTTTAAAAAGTGTAAAATTCCCTAAAGCAATTTAATGAAAGGGCAAAATGCCTAACTAAAGTGCCCAATCTATCATAATAAATATCATCTGATTTAAGCAAAAGAATTCATTTTAATGGTGATTGCTTTATTCCTACTTGAGTGAAACAATTTGAAAAATGGTTGAGTTATGAAAGTTATGCATTTCATGGTCCAAGCACAAACTCATACTTTCCAATACCAAAGCTAAAGTATTTCATTGTCAATGTTAACTGATTTTGCCGAAATTTACACAATATTAACTATTTTATGATAACAGCGAAATCCTAAAATTAAGATTATATAGGACAACATAAATAATAATACATCATCAATAAATGGTTTTTCTTCCTCCCCATCACATTATAGTATAGGTTATATTACATATATAGAATATATATTCTAATATTTACTTTACCATAAAATTAGTTAGAAATGTGATTTCCATTTTTATTGTTCTTTTCTTTCAAAGGCACATGTATACATACCTACTGATTATCAGAAAAAAATAAATAAATCATTACACTTATACATGTCAATTACGTTTTAAACTGTATCTTATGAAATAAATCACTAGAATGCCGGTGGCTTAGTTGATTGTAGTGTAGCTTCACACATTAATAATTGGGGGTTCAGATTCCATCTCTGGATCTTTGTGTGTGTGATGTTTATGTGGTAAGGCAAATCTGGTTTCCCTAAATTTTCCCTTAAAGGGTGAGGGTGAATACTATGATGGAAAAGAATTTGTCCAGGGTATCCACAGTCTTGTATGCTATGATTTGTATGACAAATGAAACTCTGTGTGTTGTAAGCAGCTATGGATGGTGGATAAGTTAAGACCAGGGATAGGCAATCTTACCCTTAAAGAGTATGCAGGTTTTTGGGATAACCTTCAGGTTAGCTGTTAAAACCTAACCAATCATTCATCTAATTAGTAATTAAAATAGGTCCACAAGTGGCCCTTTCAGGATAAGATTGCCGAAGATTAAATCTAGCAATAATGACAGTTTGATAAGCAATAAGCTTCAAAAACCAGTTGATAAAGTAGCAGTAAAATGCAGTAGTTTATTGAACATTATATAAAACCTCAAATACTACAGAAATAGAATACTGGAAAAAACATGTTGCTATGGACTTTTGGAAAAGAAAGAACAGGCTAAGCAACAAGATTCAGGTTGGCTTTTTTAGGATAAAAAGATTTAGGGGGTTGTATATATTCTCTATAAGACCTATGAAGTTAATTTACTTTAAAAATGGGTAACAAATTAACAAAAACCTAATAATATTAACATATTATTAATGAACTAATTTTTTATTCAAAATTTCTTCTATTACTACAGGAACGGAACTTGAACTGAGAAAAAATTCAAAGGTCAAAAAATCAACTTACAATCAGTCAGAACAAATAACACTAAGTAAAATAATTAGGAATAAAAATGAAGCAATAAAACTAAAGGACTCAGAAAAAAACAAAAGTGCAACTGCCATCGTACAAACAGCGAATGAAGTAAAAAGGTTTACAAAGCCTGGAGCATCAATGAGAAAACAGCAAACCACCGACTCACCCACAACAACAGTCGGGATTTCCGAAACCACGCAGGTCGGTGACACGAGTCCTACTCAATCTGGAATGACCGCAGCAACCTCCGGAGCTACTGATCCTACCATCACAGCCGAGCACAGCACTACGGACGGGCAAACAGCAGGTATCTCCTCAGCATTCACCACTGATGCAACTTCTCAACCAGCAAGCACAGCAGAGGGTGCGACAATTACCACTTCAGAAGTAACCCGGACATCTGAGCCAGCAATGACCACCGTTGGATCTACAATGACCGCAAGTCCTGATGTAACAATTTCAGCCGCATCAACCGAGATCACCTCGGGTGTCACTGCAACCACTGCTCAAATTATTACCTCTGCAACGACAGCCATCACAACCTCAGAAAGCATGGCCACTGAAGTGTCAGATATGACAAGCTCCCAAACAGTCATAACTGAGCGGACAAGCTTTACAACACCTTACATGACCACAAACTCTGATGCTCCGCAAACCACCGACTCACCCACAACAACAGTCGGGATTTCCGAAACCACGCAGGTCGGTGACACGAGTCCTACTCAATCTGGAATGACCGCAGCAACCTCCGGAGCTACCGATCCTACCATCACAGCCGAGCACAGCACTACGGACAGGCAAACAGCAGGTATCTCCTCAGCATTCACCACTGATGCAACTTCTCAACCAGCAAGCACAGCAGAGGGTGCGACAATTACCACTTCAGAAGTAACCCGGACATCTGAGCCAGCAATGACCACTGTTGGATCTACAATGACCGCAAGTCCAGACGTAACAATTTCAGCCGCATCAACTGAGATCACCTCGGGTGTCACTGCAACCACTGCTCAAATTATTACCTCTGCAACGACAGCCATCACAACCTCAGAAAGCATGGCCACTGAAGTGTCAGATATGACAAGCTCCCAAACAGTCATAAATGAGCGGACAAGCTTTACAACACCTTACATGACCACAAACTCTGATGCTCCGCAAACCACCGACTCACCCACAACAACAGTCGGGATTTCCGAAACCACGCAGGTCGGTGACACGAGTCCTACTCAATCTGGAATGACCGCAGCAACCTCCGGAGCTACCGATCCTACCATCACAGCCGAGCACAGCACTACGGACAGGCAAACAGCAGGTATCTCCTCAGCATTCACCACTGATGCAACTTCTCAACCAGCAAGCACAGCAGAGGGTGCGACAATTACCACTTCAGAAGTAACCCGGACATCTGAGCCAGCAATGACCACCGTTGGATCTACAATGACCGCAAGTCCTGACGTAACAATTTCAGCCGCATCAACCGAGATCACCTTGGGTGTCACTGCAACCACTGCTCAAATTATTACCTCTGCAACGACAGCCATCACAACCTCAGAGAGCATGGCCACTGAAGTGTCAGATATGACAAGCTCCCAAACAGTCATAACTGAGCGGACAAGCTTTACAACACCTTTCATGACCACAAACTCTGATGCTCCGCAAACCACCGACTCACCCACAACAACAGTCGGGATTTCCGAAACCACGCAGGTCGGTGACACGAGTCCTACTCAATCTGGAATGACCGCAGCAACCTCCGGAGCTACTGATCCTACCATCACAGCCGAGCACAGCACTACGGACAGGCAAACAGCAGGTATCTCCTCAGCATTCACCACTGATGCAACTTCTCAACCAGCAAGCACAGCAGAGGGTGCGACAATTACCACTTCAGAAGTAACCCGGACATCTGAGCCAGCAATGACCACCGTTGGATCTACAATGACCGCAAGTCCAGACGTAACAATTTCAGCCGCATCAACCGAGATCACCTCGGGTGTCACTGCAACCACTGCTCAAATTATTACCTCTGCAACGACAGCCATCACAACCTCAGAAAGCATGGCCACTGAAGTGTCAGATATGACAAGCTCCCAAACAGTCATAACTGAGCGGACAAGCTTTACAACACCTTACATGACCACAAACTCTGATGCTCCGCAAACCACCGACTCACCCACAACAACAGTCGGGATTTCCGAAACCACGCAGGTCGGTGACACGAGTCCTACTCAATCTGGAATGACCGCAGCAACCTCCGGAGCTACTGATCCTACCATCACAGCCGAGCACAGCACTACGGACGGGCAAACAGCAGGTATCTCCTCAGCATTCACCACTGATGCAACTTCTCAACCAGCAAGCACAGCAGAGGGTGCGACAATTACCACTTCAGAAGTAACCCGGACATCTGAGCCAGCAATGACCACCGTTGGATCTACAATGACCGCAAGTCCAGACGTAACAATTTCAGCCGCATCAACCGAGATCACCTCGGGTGTCACTGCAACCACTGCTCAAATTATTACCTCTGCAACGACAGCCATCACAACCTCAGAAAGCATGGCCACTGAAGTGTCAGATATGACAAGCTCCCAAACAGTCATAACTGAGCGGACAAGCTTTACAACACCTTACATGACCACAAACTCTGATGCTCCGCAAACCACCGACTCACCCACAACAACAGTCGGGATTTCCGAAACCACGCAGGTCGGTGACACGAGTCCTACTCAATCTGGAATGACCGCAGCAACCTCCGGAGCTACTGATCCTACCATCACAGCCGAGCACAGCACTACGGACAGGCAAACAGCAGGTATCTCCTCAGCATTCACCACTGATGCAACTTCTCAACCAGCAAGCACAGCAGAGGGTGCGACAATTACCACTTCAGAAGTAACCCGGACATCTGAGCCAGCAATGACCACCGTTGGATCTACAATGACCGCAAGTCCAGACGTAACAATTTCAGCCGCATCAACCGAGATCACCTCGGGTGTCACTGCAACCACTGCTCAAATTATTACCTCTGCAACGACAGCCATCACAACCTCAGAAAGCATGGCCACTGAAGTGTCAGATATGACAAGCTCCCAAACAGTCATAACTGAGCGGACAAGCTTTACAACACCTTTGATGACCACAAACTCCGATGCTCCGCAAACCACCGACTCACCCACAACAACAGTCGGGATTTCCGAAACCACGCAGGTCGGTGACACGAGTCCTACTCAATCTGGAATGACCGCAGCAACCTCCGGAGCTACTGATCCTACCATCACAGCCGAGCACAGCACTACGGACAGGCAAACAGCAGGTATCTCCTCAGCATTCACCACTGATGCAACTTCTCAACCAGCAAGCACAGCAGAGGGTGCGACAATTACCACTTCAGAAGTAACCCGGACATCTGAGCCAGCAATGACCACCGTTGGATCTACAATGACCGCAAGTCCAGACGTAACAATTTCAGCCGCATCAACCGAGATCACCTCGGGTGTCACTGCAACCACTGCTCAAATTATTACCTCTGCAACGACAGCCATCACAACCTCAGAAAGCATGGCCACTGAAGTGTCAGATATGACAAGCTCCCAAACAGTCATAACTGAGCGGACAAGCTTTGCAACATCTTACATGACCACAAACTCTGATGCTCCGCAAACCACCGACTCACCCACAACAACAGTCGGGATTTCCGAAACCACGCAGGTCGGTTACACGAGTCCTACTCAATCTGGAATGACCGCAGCAACCTCCGGAGCTACTGATCCTACCATCACAGCCGAGCACAGCACTACGGACAGGCAAACAGCAGGTATCTCCTCAGCATTCACCACTGATGCAACTTCTCAACCAGCAAGCACAGCAGAGGGTGCGACAATTACCACTTCAGAAGTAACCCGGACATCTGAGCCAGCAATGACCACCGTTGGATCTACAATGACCGCAAGTCCTGACGTAACAATTTCAGCCGCATCAACCGAGATCACCTCGGGTGTCACTGCAACCACTGCTCAAATTATTACCTCTGCAACGACAGCCATCACAACCTCAGAAAGCATGGCCACTGAAGTGTCAGATATGACAAGCTCTCAAACAGTCATAACTGAGTGGACAAGCTTTACAACACCTTTCATGACCACAAACTCTGATGCTCCGCAAACCACCGACTCACCCACAACAACAGTCAGGATTTCCGAAACCACGCAGGTCGGTGACACGAGTCCTACTCAATCTGGAATGACCGCAGCAACCTCCGGAGCTACTGATCCTACCATCACAGCCGAGCACAGCACTACGGACAGGCAAACAGCAGGTATCTCCTCAGCATTCACCACTGATGCAACTTCTCAACCAGCAAGCACAGCAGAGGGTGCGACAATTACCACTTCAGAAGTAACCCGGACATCTGAGCCAGCAATGACCACCGTTGGATCTACAATGACCGCAAGTCCAGACGTAACAATTTCAGCCGCATCAACCGAGATCACCTCGGGTGTCACTGCAACCACTGCTCAAATTATTACCTCTGCAACGACAGCCATCACAACCTCAGAAAGCATGGCCACTGAAGTGTCAGATATGACAAGCTCCCAAACAGTCATAACTGAGCGGACAAGCTTTACAACACCTTACATGACCACAAACTCTGATGCTCCGCAAACCACCGACTCACCCACAACAACAGTCGGGATTTCCGAAACCACGCAGGTCGGTGACACGAGCCCTACTCAATCTGGAATGACCGCAGCAACCTCCGGAGCTACTGATCCTACCATCACAGCCGAGCACAGCACTACGGACAGGCAAACAGCAGGTATCTCCTCAGCATTCACCACTGATGCAACTTCTCAACCAGCAAGCACAGCAGAGGGTGCGACAATTACCACTTCAGAAGTAACCCGGACATCTGAGCCAGCAATGACCACCGTTGGATCTACAATGACCGCAAGTCCAGACGTAACAATTTCAGCCGCATCAACCGAGATCACCTCGGGTGTCACTGCAACCACTGCTCAAATTATTACCTCTGCAACGACAGCCATCACAACCTCAGAAAGCATGGCCACTGAAGTGTCAGATATGACAAGCTCCCAAACAGTCATAACTGAGCGGACAAGCTTTACAACACCTTACATGACCACAAACTCTGATGCTCCGCAAACCACCGACTCACCCACAACAACAGTCGGGATTTCCGAAACCACGCAGGTCGGTGACACGAGTCCTACTCAATCTGGAATGACCGCAGCAACCTCCGGAGCTACTGATCCTACCATCACAGCCGAGCACAGCACTACGGACAGGCAAACAGCAGGTATCTCCTCAGCATTCACCACTGATGCAACTTCTCAACCAGCAAGCACAGCAGAGGGTGCGACAATTACCACTTCAGAAGTAACCCGGACATCTGAGCCAGCAATGACCACCGTTGGATCTACAATGACCGCAAGTCCAGACGTAACAATTTCAGCCGCATCAACCGAGATCACCTCGGGTGTCACTGCAACCACTGCTCAAATTATTACCTCTGCAACGACAGCCATCACAACCTCAGAAAGCATGGCCACTGAAGTGTCAGATATGACAAGCTCCCAAACAGTCATAACTGAGCGGACAAGCTTTACAACACCTTTGATGACCACAAACTCCGATGCTCCGCAAACCACCGACTCACCCACAACAACAGTCGGGATTTCCGAAACCACGCAGGTCGGTGACACGAGTCCTACTCAATCTGGAATGACCGCAGCAACCTCCGGAGCTACTGATCCTACCATCACAGCCGAGCACAGCACTACGGACAGGCAAACAGCAGGTATCTCCTCAGCATTCACCACTGATGCAACTTCTCAACCAGCAAGCACAGCAGAGGGTGCGACAATTACCACTTCAGAAGTAACCCGGACATCTGAGCCAGCAATGACCACCGTTG
Organism: Paramormyrops kingsleyae; assembly: GCF_048594095.1. Lineage (NCBI taxonomy): Eukaryota > Metazoa > Chordata > Actinopteri > Osteoglossiformes > Mormyridae > Paramormyrops > Paramormyrops kingsleyae. The sequence continues at coordinate 25,925,203 of NC_132806.1, read as the reverse complement.
GATCTACAATGACCGCAAGTCCAGACGTAACAATTTCAGCCGCATCAACCGAGATCACCTCGGGTGTCACTGCAACCACTGCTCAAATTATTACCTCTGCAACGACAGCCATCACAACCTCAGAAAGCATGGCCACTGAAGTGTCAGATATGACAAGCTCCCAAACAGTCATAACTGAGCGGACAAGCTTTGCAACATCTTACATGACCACAAACTCTGATGCTCCGCAAACCACCGACTCACCCACAACAACAGTCGGGATTTCCGAAACCACGCAGGTCGGTTACACGAGTCCTACTCAATCTGGAATGACCGCAGCAACCTCCGGAGCTACTGATCCTACCATCACAGCCGAGCACAGCACTACGGACAGGCAAACAGCAGGTATCTCCTCAGCATTCACCACTGATGCAACTTCTCAACCAGCAAGCACAGCAGAGGGTGCGACAATTACCACTTCAGAAGTAACCCGGACATCTGAGCCAGCAATGACCACCGTTGGATCTACAATGACCGCAAGTCCTGACGTAACAATTTCAGCCGCATCAACCGAGATCACCTCGGGTGTCACTGCAACCACTGCTCAAATTATTACCTCTGCAACGACAGCCATCACAACCTCAGAAAGCATGGCCACTGAAGTGTCAGATATGACAAGCTCTCAAACAGTCATAACTGAGTGGACAAGCTTTACAACACCTTTCATGACCACAAACTCTGATGCTCCGCAAACCACCGACTCACCCACAACAACAGTCAGGATTTCCGAAACCACGCAGGTCGGTGACACGAGTCCTACTCAATCTGGAATGACCGCAGCAACCTCCGGAGCTACTGATCCTACCATCACAGCCGAGCACAGCACTACGGACAGGCAAACAGCAGGTATCTCCTCAGCATTCACCACTGATGCAACTTCTCAACCAGCAAGCACAGCAGAGGGTGCGACAATTACCACTTCAGAAGTAACCCGGACATCTGAGCCAGCAATGACCACCGTTGGATCTACAATGACCGCAAGTCCAGACGTAACAATTTCAGCCGCATCAACCGAGATCACCTCGGGTGTCACTGCAACCACTGCTCAAATTATTACCTCTGCAACGACAGCCATCACAACCTCAGAAAGCATGGCCACTGAAGTGTCAGATATGACAAGCTCCCAAACAGTCATAACTGAGCGGACAAGCTTTACAACACCTTACATGACCACAAACTCTGATGCTCCGCAAACCACCGACTCACCCACAACAACAGTCGGGATTTCCGAAACCACGCAGGTCGGTGACACGAGCCCTACTCAATCTGGAATGACCGCAGCAACCTCCGGAGCTACTGATCCTACCATCACAGCCGAGCACAGCACTACGGACAGGCAAACAGCAGGTATCTCCTCAGCATTCACCACTGATGCAACTTCTCAACCAGCAAGCACAGCAGAGGGTGCGACAATTACCACTTCAGAAGTAACCCGGACATCTGAGCCAGCAATGACCACCGTTGGATCTACAATGACCGCAAGTCCAGACGTAACAATTTCAGCCGCATCAACCGAGATCACCTCGGGTGTCACTGCAACCACTGCTCAAATTATTACCTCTGCAACGACAGCCATCACAACCTCAGAAAGCATGGCCACTGAAGTGTCAGATATGACAAGCTCCCAAACAGTCATAACTGAGTGGACAAGCTTTACAACACCTTACATGACCACAAACTCTGATGCTCCGCAAACCACCGACTCACCCACAACAACAGTCGGGATTTCCGAAACCACGCAGGTCGGTGACACGAGTCCTACTCAATCTGGAATGACCGCAGCAACCTCCGGAGCTACTGATCCTACCATCACAGCCGAGCACAGCACTACGGACAGGCAAACAGCAGGTATCTCCTCAGCATTCACCACTGATGCAACTTCTCAACCAGCAAGCACAGCAGAGGGTGCGACAATTACCACTTCAGAAGTAACCCGGACATCTGAGCCAGCAATGACCACCGTTGGATCTACAATGACCGCAAGTCCTGATGTAACAATTTCAGCCGCATCAACCGAGATCACCTCGGGTGTCACTGCAACCACTGCTCAAATTATTACCTCTGCAACGACAGCCATCACAACCTCAGAAAGCATGGCCACTGAAGTGTCAGATATGACAAGCTCCCAAACAGTCATAACTGAGCGGACAAGCTTTACAACACCTTACATGACCACAAACTCTGATGCTCCGCAAACCACCGACTCACCCACAACAACAGTCGGGATTTCCGAAACCACGCAGGTCGGTGACACGAGTCCTACTCAATCTGGAATGACCGCAGCAACCTCCGGAGCTACTGATCCTACCATCACAGCCGAGCACAGCACTACGGACAGGCAAACAGCAGGTATCTCCTCAGCATTCACCACTGATGCAACTTCTCAACCAGCAAGCACAGCAGAGGGTGCGACAATTACCACTTCAGAAGTAACCCGGACATCTGAGCCAGCAATGACCACCGTTGGATCTACAATGACCGCAAGTCCAGACGTAACAATTTCAGCCGCATCAACCGAGATCACCTCGGGTGTCACTGCAACCACTGCTCAAATTATTACCTCTGCAACGACAGCCAACACAACCTCAGAAAGCATGGCCACTGAAGTGTCAGATATGACAAGCTCCCAAACAGTCGTAACTGAGCGGACAAGCTTTACAACACCTTACATGACCACAAACTCTGATGCTCCGCAAACCACCGACTCACCCACAACAACAGTCGGGATTTCCGAAACCACGCAGGTCGGTGACACGAGTCCTACTCAATCTGGAATGACCGCAGCAACCTCCGGAGCTACTGGTCCTACCATCACAGCCGAGCACAGCACTACGGACAGGCAAACAGCAGGTATCTCCTCAGCATTCACCACTGATGCAACTTCTCAACCAGCAAGCACAGCAGAGGGTGCGACAATTACCACTTCAGAAGTAACCCGGACATCTGAGCCAGCAATGACCACCGTTGGATCTACAATGACCGCAAGTCCAGACGTAACAATTTCAGCCGCATCAACCGAGATCACCTCGGGTGTCACTGCAACCACTGCTCAAATTATTACCTCTGCAACGACAGCCATCACAACCTCAGAAAGCATGGCCACTGAAGTGTCAGATATGACAAGCTCCCAAACAGTCATAACTGAGCGGACAAGCTTTACAACACCTTACATGACCACAAACTCTGATGCTCCGCAAACCACTGACTCACCCACAACAACAGTCGGGATTTCCGAAACCACGCAGGTCGGTGACACGAGTCCTACTCAATCTGGAATGACCGCAGCAACCTCCGGAGCTACTGATCCTACCATCACAGCCGAGCACAGCACTACGGACAGGCAAACAGCAGGTATCTCCTCAGCATTCACCACTGATGCAACTTCTCAACCAGCAAGCACAGCAGAGGGTGCGACAATTACCACTTCAGAAGTAACCCGGACATCTGAGCCAGCAATGACCACCGTTGGATCTACAATGACCGCAAGTTCAGACGTAACAATTTCAGCCGCATCAACCGAGATCACCTCGGGTGTCACTGCAACCACTGCTCAAATTATTACCTCTGCAACGACAGCCATCACAACCTCAGAAAGCATGGCCACTGAAGTGTCAGATATGACAAGCTCCCAAACAGTCTTAACTGAGCGGACAAGCTTTACAACACCTTTCATGACCACAAACTCTGATGCTCCGCAAACCACCGACTCACCCACAACAACAGTCGGGATTTCCGAAACCACGCAGGTCGGTGACACGAGTCCTACTCAATCTGGAATGACCGCAGCAACCTCCGGAGCTACTGATCCTACCATCACAGCCGAGCACAGCACTACGGACGGGCAAACAGCAGGTATCTCCTCAGCATTCACCACTGATGCAACTTCTCAACCAGCAAGCACAGCAGAGGGTGCGACAATTACCACTTCAGAAGTAACCCGGACATCTGAGCCAGCAATGACCACCGTTGGATCTACAATGACCGCAAGTCCAGACGTAACAATTTCAGCCGCATCAACCGAGATCACCTCGGGTGTCACTGCAACCACTGCTCAAATTATTACCTCTGCAACGACAGCCATCACAACCTCAGAAAGCATGGCCACTGAAGTGTCAGATATGACAAGCTCCCAAACAGTCATAACTGAGCGGACAAGCTTTACAACATCTTACATGACCACAAACTCTGATGCTCCGCAAACCACCGACTCACCCACAACAACAGTCGGGATTTCCGAAACCACGCAGGTCGGTGACACGAGTCCTACTCAATCTGGAATGACCGCAGCAACCTCCGGAGCTACTGATCCTACCATCACAGCCGAGCACAGCACTACGGACAGGCAAACAGCAGGTATCTCCTCAGCATTCACCACTGATGCAACTTCTCAACCAGCAAGCACAGCAGAGGGTGCGACAATTACCACTTCAGAAGTAACCCGGACATCTGAGCCAGCAATGACCACCGTTGGATCTACAATGACCGCAAGTCCAGACGTAACAATTTCAGCCGCATCAACCGAGATCACCTCGGGTGTCACTGCAACCACTGCTCAAATTATTACCTCTGCAACGACAGCCATCACAACCTCAGAAAGCATGGCCACTGAAGTGTCAGATATGACAAGCTCCCAAACAGTCATAACTGAGCGGACAAGCTTTACAACACCTTACATGACCACAAACTCTGATGCTCCGCAAACCACCGACTCACCCACAACAACAGTCGGGATTTCCGAAACCACGCAGGTCGGTGACACGAGTCCTACTCAATCTGGAATGACCGCAGCAACCTCCGGAGCTACTGATCCTACCATCACAGCCGAGCACAGCACTACGGACAGGCAAACAGCAGGTATCTCCTCAGCATTCACCACTGATGCAACTTCTCAACCAGCAAGCACAGCAGAGGGTGCGACAATTACCACTTCAGAAGTAACCCGGACATCTGAGCCAGCAATGACCACCGTTGGATCTACAATGACCGCAAGTCCAGACGTAACAATTTCAGCCGCATCAACCGAGATCACCTCGGGTGTCACTGCAACCACTGCTCAAATTATTACCTCTGCAACGACAGCCATCACAACCTCAGAAAGCATGGCCACTGAAGTGTCAGATATGACAAGCTCCCAAACAGTCATAACTGAGCGGACAAGCTTTACAACACCTTTGATGACCACAAACTCCGATGCTCCGCAAACCACCGACTCACCCACAACAACAGTCGGGATTTCCGAAACCACGCAGGTCGGTGACACGAGTCCTACTCAATCTGGAATGACCGCAGCAACCTCCGGAGCTACTGATCCTACCATCACAGCCGAGCACAGCACTACGGACAGGCAAACAGCAGGTATCTCCTCAGCATTCACCACTGATGCAACTTCTCAACCAGCAAGCACAGCAGAGGGTGCGACAATTACCACTTCAGAAGTAACCCGGACATCTGAGCCAGCAATGACCACCGTTGGATCTACAATGACCGCAAGTCCAGACGTAACAATTTCAGCCGCATCAACCGAGATCACCTCGGGTGTCACTGCAACCACTGCTCAAATTATTACCTCTGCAACGACAGCCATCACAACCTCAGAAAGCATGGCCACTGAAGTGTCAGATATGACAAGCTCCCAAACAGTCATAACTGAGCGGACAAGCTTTGCAACATCTTACATGACCACAAACTCTGATGCTCCGCAAACCACCGACTCACCCACAACAACAGTCGGGATTTCCGAAACCACGCAGGTCGGTTACACGAGTCCTACTCAATCTGGAATGACCGCAGCAACCTCCGGAGCTACTGATCCTACCATCACAGCCGAGCACAGCACTACGGACAGGCAAACAGCAGGTATCTCCTCAGCATTCACCACTGATGCAACTTCTCAACCAGCAAGCACAGCAGAGGGTGCGACAATTACCACTTCAGAAGTAACCCGGACATCTGAGCCAGCAATGACCACCGTTGGATCTACAATGACCGCAAGTCCTGACGTAACAATTTCAGCCGCATCAACCGAGATCACCTCGGGTGTCACTGCAACCACTGCTCAAATTATTACCTCTGCAACGACAGCCATCACAACCTCAGAAAGCATGGCCACTGAAGTGTCAGATATGACAAGCTCTCAAACAGTCATAACTGAGTGGACAAGCTTTACAACACCTTTCATGACCACAAACTCTGATGCTCCGCAAACCACCGACTCACCCACAACAACTGTCAGGATTTCCGAAACCACGCAGGTCGGTGACACGAGTCCTACTCAATCTGGAATGACCGCAGCAACCTCCGGAGCTACTGATCCTACCATCACAGCCGAGCACAGCACTACGGACAGGCAAACAGCAGGTATCTCCTCAGCATTCACCACTGATGCAACTTCTCAACCAGCAAGCACAGCAGAGGGTGCGACAATTACCACTTCAGAAGTAACCCGGACATCTGAGCCAGCAATGACCACCGTTGGATCTACAATGACCGCAAGTCCAGACGTAACAATTTCAGCCGCATCAACCGAGATCACCTCGGGTGTCACTGCAACCACTGCTCAAATTATTACCTCTGCAACGACAGCCATCACAACCTCAGAAAGCATGGCCACTGAAGTGTCAGATATGACAAGCTCCCAAACAGTCATAACTGAGCGGACAAGCTTTACAACACCTTACATGACCACAAACTCTGATGCTCCGCAAACCACCGACTCACCCACAACAACAGTCGGGATTTCCAAAACCACGCAGGTCGGTGACACGAGTCCTACTCAATCTGGAATGACCGCAGCAACCTCCGGAGCTACTGATCCTACCATCACAGCCGAGCACAGCACTACGGACAGGCAAACAGCAGGTATCTCCTCAGCATTCACCACTGATGCAACTTCTCAACCAGCAAGCACAGCAGAGGGTGCGACAATTACCACTTCAGAAGTAACCCGGACATCTGAGCCAGCAATGACCACCGTTGGATCTACAATGACCGCAAGTCCAGACGTAACAATTTCAGCCGCATCAACCGAGATCACCTCGGGTGTCACTGCAACCACTGCTCAAATTATTACCTCTGCAACGACAGCCATCACAACCTCAGAAAGCATGGCCACTGAAGTGTCAGATATGACAAGCTCCCAAACAGTCATAACTGAGCGGACAAGCTTTACAACACCTTACATGACCACAAACTCTGATGCTCCGCAAACCACCGACTCACCCACAACAACAGTCGGGATTTCCGAAACCACGCAGGTCGGTGACACGAGTCCTACTCAATCTGGAATGACCGCAGCAACCTCCGGAGCTACTGATCCTACCATCACAGCCGAGCACAGCACTACGGACAGGCAAACAGCAGGTATCTCCTCAGCATTCACCACTGATGCAACTTCTCAACCAGCAAGCACAGCAGAGGGTGCGACAATTACCACTTCAGAAGTAACCCGGACATCTGAGCCAGCAATGACCACCGTTGGATCTACAATGACCGCAAGTCCAGACGTAACAATTTCAGCCGCATCAACCGAGATCACCTCGGGTGTCACTGCAACCACTGCTCAAATTATTACCTCTGCAACGACAGCCATCACAACCTCAGAAAGCATGGCCACTGAAGTGTCAGATATGACAAGCTCCCAAACAGTCATAACTGAGCGGACAAGCTTTACAACACCTTACATGACCACAAACTCTGATGCTCCGCAAACCACCGACTTACCCACAACAACAGTCGGGATTTCCGAAACCACGCAGGTCGGTGACACGAGTCCTACTCAATCTGGAATGACCGCAGCAACCTCCGGAGCTACTGATCCTACCATCACAGCCGAGCACAGCACTACGGACAGGCAAACAGCAGGTATCTCCTCAGCATTCACCACTGATGCAACTTCTCAACCAGCAAGCACAGCAGAGGGTGCGACAATTACCACTTCAGAAGTAACCCGGACATCTGAGCCAGCAATGACCACCGTTGGATCTACAATGACCGCAAGTCCAGACGTAACAATTTCAGCCGCATCAACCGAGATCACCTCGGGTGTCACTGCAACCACTGCTCAAATTATTACCTCTGCAACGACAGCCATCACAACCTCAGAAAGCATGGCCACTGAAGTGTCAGATATGACAAGCTCCCAAACAGTCATAACTGAGCGGACAAGCTTTACAACACCTTACATGACCACAAACTCTGATGCTCCGCAAAACACCGACTCACCCACAACAACAGTCGGGATTTCCGAAACCACGCAGGTCGGTGACACGAGTCCTACTCAATCTGGAATGACCGCAGCAACCTCCGGAGCTACTGATCCTACCATCACAGCCGAGCACAGCACTACGGACAGGCAAACAGCAGGTATCTCCTCAGCATTCACCACTGATGCAACTTCTCAACCAGCAAGCACAGCAGAGGGTGCGACAATTACCACTTCAGAAGTAACCCGGACATCTGAGCCAGCAATGACCACCGTTGGATCTACAATGACCGCAAGTCCAGACGTAACAATTTCAGCCGCATCAACCGAGATCACCTCGGGTGTCACTGCAACCACTGCTCAAATTATTACCTCTGCAACGACAGCCATCACAACCTCAGAAAGCATGGCCACTGAAGTGTCAGATATGACAAGCTCCCAAACAGTCATAACTGAGCGGACAAGCTTTACAACACCTTACATGACCACAAACTCTGATGCTCCGCAAACCACCGACTCACCCACAACAACAGTCGGGATTTCCGAAACCACGCAGGTCGGTGACACGAGTCCTACTCAATCTGGAATGACCGCAGCAACCTCCGGAGCTACTGATCCTACCATCACAGCCGAGCACAGCACTACGGACAGGCAAACAGCAGGTATCTCCTCAGCATTCACCACTGATGCAACTTCTCAACCAGCAAGCACAGCAGAGGGTGCGACAATTACCACTTCAGAAGTAACCCGGACATCTGAGCCAGCAATGACCACCGTTGGATCTACAATGACCGCAAGTCCTGACGTAACAATTTCAGCCGCATCAACCGAGATCACCTCGGGTGTCACTGCAACCACTGCTCAAATTATTACCTCTGCAACGACAGCCATCACAACCTCAGAAAGCATGGCCACTGAAGTGTCAGATATGACAAGCTCCCAAACAGTCATAACTGAGCGGACAAGCTTTACAACACCTTACATGACCACAAACTCTGATGCTCCGCAAACCACCGACTCACCCACAACAACAGTTGGGATTTCCGAAACCACGCAGGTCGGTGACACGAATCCTACTCAATCTGGAATGACCGCAGCAACCTCCGGAGCTACTGATCCTACCATCACAGCCGAGCACAGCACTACGGACAGGCAAACAGCAGGTATCTCCTCAGCATTCACCACTGATGCAACTTCTCAACCAGCAAGCACAGCAGAGGGTGCGACAATTACCACTTCAGAAGTAACCCGGACATCTGAGCCAGCAATGACCACCGTTGGATCTACAATGACCGCAAGTCCAGACGTAACAATTTCAGCCGCATCAACCGAGATCACCTCGGCTGTCACTGCAACCACTGCTCAAATTATTACCTCTGCAACGACAGCCATCACAACCTCAGAAAGCATGGCCACTGAAGTGTCAGATATGACAAGCTCCCAAACAGTCATAACTGAGCGGACAAGCTTTACAACACCTTACATGACCACAAACTCTGATGCTCCGCAAACCACCGACTCACCCACAACAACAGTCGGGATTTCCGAAACCACGCAGGTCGGTGACACGAGTCCTACTCAATCTGGAATGACCGCAGCAACCTCCGGAGCTACTGATCCTACCATCACAGCCGAGCACAGCACTACGGACAGGCAAACAGCAGGTATCTCCTCAGCATTCACCACTGATGCAACTTCTCAACCAGCAAGCACAGCAGAGGGTGCGACAATTACCACTTCAGAAGTAACCCGGACATCTGAGCCAGCAATGACCACCGTTGGATCTACAATGACCGCAAGTCCAGACGTAACAATTTCAGCCGCATCAACCGAGATCACCTCGGCTGTCACTGCAACCACTGCTCAAATTATTACCTCTGCAACGACAGCCATCACAACCTCAGAAAGCATGGCCACTGAAGTGTCAGATATGACAAGCTCCCAAACAGTCATAACTGAGCGGACAAGCTTTACAACACCTTACATGACCACAAACTCTGATGCTCCGCAAAACACCGACTCACCCACAACAACAGTCGGGATTTCCGAAACCACGCAGGTCGGTGACACGAGTCCTACTCAATCTGGAATGACCGCAGCAACCTCCGGAGCTACTGATCCTACCATCACAGCCGAGCACAGCACTACGGACAGGCAAACAGCAGGTATCTCCTCAGCATTCACCACTGATGCAACTTCTCAACCAGCAAGCACAGCAGAGGGTGCGACAATTACCACTTCAGAAGTAACCCGGACATCTGAGCCAGCAATGACCACCGTTGGATCTACAATGACCGCAAGTCCAGACGTAACAATTTCAGCCGCATCAACCGAGATCACCTCGGGTGTCACTGCAACCACTGCTCAAATTATTACCTCTGCAACGACAGCCATCACAACCTCAGAAAGCATGGCCACTGAAGTGTCAGATATGACAAGCTCCCAAACAGTCATAACTGAGCGGACAAGCTTTACAACACCTTACATGACCACAAACTCTGATGCTCCGCAAACCACCGACTCACCCACAACAACAGTCGGGATTTCCGAAACCACGCAGGTCGGTGACACGAGTCCTACTCAATCTAGAATGACCGCAGCAACCTCCGGAGCTACTGATCCTACCATCACAGCCGAGCACAGCACTACGGACAGGCAAACAGCAGGTATCTCCTCAGCATTCACCACTGATGCAACTTCTCAACCAGCAAGCACAGCAGAGGGTGCGACAATTACCACTTCAGAAGTAACCCGGACATCTGAGCCAGCAATGACCACCGTTGGATCTACAATGACCGCAAGTCCTGACGTAACAATTTCAGCCGCATCAACCGAGATCACCTCGGGTGTCACTGCAACCACTGCTCAAATTATTACCCCTGCAACGACAGCCATCACAACCTCAGAAAGCATGGCCACTGAAGTGTCAGATATGACAAGCTCCCAAACAGTCATAACTGAGCGGACAAGCTTTACAACACCTTACATGACCACAAACTATGATGCTCCGCAAACCACCGACTCACCCACAACAACAGTCGGGATTTCCGAAACCACGCAGGTCGGTGACACGAGTCCTACTCAATCTGGAATGACCGCAGCAACCTCCGGAGCTACTGATCCTACCATCACAGCCGAGCACAGCACTACGGACAGGCAAACAGCAGGTATCTCCTCAGCATTCACCACTGATGCAACTTCTCAACCAGCAAGCACAGCAGAGGGTGCGACAATTACCACTTCAGAAGTAACCCGGACATCTGAGCCAGCAATGACCACCGTTGGATCTACAATGACCGCAAGTCCAGACGTAACAATTTCAGCCGCATCAACCGAGATCACCTCGGGTGTCACTGCAACCACTGCTCAAATTATTACCTCTGCAACGACAGCCATCACAACCTCAGAAAGCATGGCCACTGAAGTGTCAGATATGACAAGCTCCCAAACAGTCATAACTGAGCGGACAAGCTTTACAACACCTTACATGACCACAAACTCTGATGCTCCGCAAACCACCGACTCACCCACAACAACAGTCGGGATTTCCGAAACCACGCAGGTCGGTGACACGAGTCCTACTCAATCTAGAATGACCGCAGCAACCTCCGGAGCTACTGATCCTACCATCACAGCCGAGCACAGCACTACGGACAGGCAAACAGCAGGTATCTCCTCAGCATTCACCACTGATGCAACTTCTCAACCAGCAAGCACAGCAGAGGGTGCGACAATTACCACTTCAGAAGTAACCCGGACATCTGAGCCAGCAATGACCACCGTTGGATCTACAATGACCGCAAGTCCTGACGTAACAATTTCAGCCGCATCAACCGAGATCACCTCGGGTGTCACTGCAACCACTGCTCAAATTATTACCCCTGCAACGACAGCCATCACAACCTCAGAAAGCATGGCCACTGAAGTGTCAGATATGACAAGCTCCCAAACAGTCATAACTGAGCGGACAAGCTTTACAACACCTTACATGACCACAAACTATGATGCTCCGCAAACCACCGACTCACCCACAACAACAGTCGGGATTTCCGAAACCACGCAGGTCGGTGACACGAGTCCTACTCAATCTGGAATGACCGCAGCAACCTCCGGAGCTACTGATCCTACCATCACAGCCGAGCACAGCACTACGGACAGGCAAACAGCAGGTATCTCCTCAGCATTCACCACTGATGCAACTTCTCAACCAGCAAGCACAGCAGAGGGTGCGACAATTACCACTTCAGAAGTAACCCGGACATCTGAGCCAGCAATGACCACCGTTGGATCTACAATGACCGCAAGTCCAGACGTAACAATTTCAGCCGCATCAACCGAGATCACCTCGGGTGTCACTGCAACCACTGCTCAAATTATTACCTCTGCAACGACAGCCATCACAACCTCAGAAAGCATGGCCACTGAAGTGTCAGATATGACAAGCTCCCAAACAGTCATAACTGAGCGGACAAGCTTTACAACACCTTACATGACCACAAACTCTGATGCTCCGCAAACCACCGACTCACCCACAACAACAGTCGGGATTTCCGAAACCACGCAGGTCGGTGACACGAGTCCTACTCAATCTAGAATGACCGCAGCAACCTCCGGAGCTACTGATCCTACCATCACAGCCGAGCACAGCACTACGGACAGGCAAACAGCAGGTATCTCCTCAGCATTCACCACTGATGCAACTTCTCAACCAGCAAGCACAGCAGAGGGTGCGACAATTACCACTTCAGAAGTAACCCGGACATCTGAGCCAGCAATGACCACCGTTGGATCTACAATGACCGCAAGTCCTGACGTAACAATTTCAGCCGCATCAACCGAGATCACCTCGGGTGTCACTGCAACCACTGCTCAAATTATTACCCCTGCAACGACAGCCATCACAACCTCAGAAAGCATGGCCACTGAAGTGTCAGATATGACAAGCTCCCAAACAGTCATAACTGAGCGGACAAGCTTTACAACACCTTACATGACCACAAACTCTGATGCTCCGCAAACCACCGACTCACCCACAACAACAGTCGGGATTTCCGAAACCACGCAGGTCGGTGACACGAGTCCTACTCAATCTGGAATGACCGCAGCAACCTCCGGAGCTACTGATCCTACCATCACAGCCGAGCACAGCACTACGGACAGGCAAACAGCAGGTATCTCCTCAGCATTCACCACTGATGCAACTTCTCAACCAGCAAGCACAGCAGAGGGTGCGACAATTACCACTTCAGAAGTAACCCGGACATCTGAGCCAGCAATGACCACCGTTGGATCTACAATGACCGCAAGTCCAGACGTAACAATTTCAGCCGCATCAACCGAGATCACCTCGGGTGTCACTGCAACCACTGCTCAAATTATTACCTCTGCAACGACAGCCATCACAACCTCAGAAAGCATGGCCACTGAAGTGTCAGATATGACAAGCTCCCAAACAGTCATAACTGAGCGGACAAGCTTTACAACACCTTACATGACCACAAACTCTGATGCTCCGCAAACCACCGACTCACCCACAACAACAGTCGGGATTTCCGAAACCACGCAGGTCGGTGACACGAGTCCTACTCAATCTGGAATGACCGCAGCAACCTCCGGAGCTACTGATCCTACCATCACAGCCGAGCACAGCACTACGGACAGGCAAACAGCAGGTATCTCCTCAGCATTCACCACTGATGCAACTTCTCAACCAGCAAGCACAGCAGAGGGTGCGACAATTACCACTTCAGAAGTAACCCGGACATCTGAGCCAGCAATGACCACCGTTGGATCTACAATGACCGCAAGTCCAGACGTAACAATTTCAGCCGCATCAACCGAGATCACCTCGGGTGTCACTGCAACCACTGCTCAAATTATTACCTCTGCAACGACAGCCATCACAACCTCAGAAAGCATGGCCACTGAAGTGTCAGATATGACAAGCTCCCAAACAGTCATAACTGAGCGGACAAGCTTTACAACACCTTACATGACCACAAACTCTGATGCTCCGCAAAACACCGACTCACCCACAACAACAGTCGGGATTTCCGAAACCACGCAGGTCGGTGACACGAGTCCTACTCAATCTGGAATGACCGCAGCAACCTCCGGAGCTACTGATCCTACCATCACAGCCGAGCACAGCACTACGGACAGGCAAACAGCAGGTATCTCCTCAGCATTCACCACTGATGCAACTTCTCAACCAGCAAGCACAGCAGAGGGTGCGACAATTACCACTTCAGAAGTAACCCGGACATCTGAGCCAGCAATGACCACCGTTGGATCTACAATGACCGCAAGTCCAGACGTAACAATTTCAGCCGCATCAACCGAGATCACCTCGGGTGTCACTGCAACCACTGCTCAAATTATTACCTCTGCAACGACAGCCATCACAACCTCAGAAAGCATGGCCACTGAAGTGTCAGATATGACAAGCTCCCAAACAGTCATAACTGAGCGGACAAGCTTTACAACACCTTACATGACCACAAACTCTGATGCTCCGCAAACCACCGACTCACCCACAACAACAGTCGGGATTTCCGAAACCACGCAGGTCGGTGACACGAGTCCTACTCAATCTGGAATGACCGCAGCAACCTCCGGAGCTACTGATCCTACCATCACAGCCGAGCACAGCACTACGGACAGGCAAACAGCAGGTATCTCCTCAGCATTCACCACTGATGCAACTTCTCAACCAGCAAGCACAGCAGAGGGTGCGACAATTACCACTTCAGAAGTAACCCGGACATCTGAGCCAGCAATGACCACCGTTGGATCTACAATGACCGCAAGTCCTGACGTAACAATTTCAGCCGCATCAACCGAGATCACCTCGGGTGTCACTGCAACCACTGCTCAAATTATTACCTCTGCAACGACAGCCATCACAACCTCAGAAAGCATGGCCACTGAAGTGTCAGATATGACAAGCTCCCAAACAGTCATAACTGAGCGGACAAGCTTTACAACACCTTACATGACCACAAACTCTGATGCTCCGCAAACCACCGACTCACCCACAACAACAGTTGGGATTTCCGAAACCACGCAGGTCGGTGACACGAATCCTACTCAATCTGGAATGACCGCCGCAACCTCCGGAGCTACTGATCCTACCATCACAGCCGAGCACAGCACTACGGACAGGCAAACAGCAGGTATCTCCTCAGCATTCACCACTGATGCAACTTCTCAACCAGCAAGCACAGCAGAGGGTGCGACAATTACCACTTCAGAAGTAACCCGGACATCTGAGCCAGCAATGACCACCGTTGGATCTACAATGACCGCAAGTCCAGACGTAACAATTTCAGCCGCATCAACCGAGATCACCTCGGCTGTCACTGCAACCACTGCTCAAATTATTACCTCTGCAACGACAGCCATCACAACCTCAGAAAGCATGGCCACTGAAGTGTCAGATATGACAAGCTCCCAAACAGTCATAACTGAGCGGACAAGCTTTACAACACCTTACATGACCACAAACTCTGATGCTCCGCAAACCACCGACTCACCCACAACAACAGTCGGGATTTCCGAAACCACGCAGGTCGGTGACACGAGTCCTACTCAATCTGGAATGACCGCAGCAACCTCCGGAGCTACTGATCCTACCATCACAGCCGAGCACAGCACTACGGACAGGCAAACAGCAGGTATCTCCTCAGCATTCACCACTGATGCAACTTCTCAACCAGCAAGCACAGCAGAGGGTGCGACAATTACCACTTCAGAAGTAACCCGGACATCTGAGCCAGCAATGACCACCGTTGGATCTACAATGACCGCAAGTCCAGACGTAACAATTTCAGCCGCATCAACCGAGATCACCTCGGCTGTCACTGCAACCACTGCTCAAATTATTACCTCTGCAACGACAGCCATCACAACCTCAGAAAGCATGGCCACTGAAGTGTCAGATATGACAAGCTCCCAAACAGTCATAACTGAGCGGACAAGCTTTACAACACCTTACATGACCACAAACTCTGATGCTCCGCAAAACACCGACTCACCCACAACAACAGTCGGGATTTCCGAAACCACGCAGGTCGGTGACACGAGTCCTACTCAATCTGGAATGACCGCAGCAACCTCCGGAGCTACTGATCCTACCATCACAGCCGAGCACAGCACTACGGACAGGCAAACAGCAGGTATCTCCTCAGCATTCACCACTGATGCAACTTCTCAACCAGCAAGCACAGCAGAGGGTGCGACAATTACCACTTCAGAAGTAACCCGGACATCTGAGCCAGCAATGACCACCGTTGGATCTACAATGACCGCAAGTCCAGACGTAACAATTTCAGCCGCATCAACCGAGATCACCTCGGGTGTCACTGCAACCACTGCTCAAATTATTACCTCTGCAACGACAGCCATCACAACCTCAGAAAGCATGGCCACTGAAGTGTCAGATATGACAAGCTCCCAAACAGTCATAACTGAGCGGACAAGCTTTACAACACCTTACATGACCACAAACTCTGATGCTCCGCAAACCACCGACTCACCCACAACAACAGTCGGGATTTCCGAAACCACGCAGGTCGGTGACACGAGTCCTACTCAATCTAGAATGACCGCAGCAACCTCCGGAGCTACTGATCCTACCATCACAGCCGAGCACAGCACTACGGACAGGCAAACAGCAGGTATCTCCTCAGCATTCACCACTGATGCAACTTCTCAACCAGCAAGCACAGCAGAGGGTGCGACAATTACCACTTCAGAAGTAACCCGGACATCTGAGCCAGCAATGACCACCGTTGGATCTACAATGACCGCAAGTCCTGACGTAACAATTTCAGCCGCATCAACCGAGATCACCTCGGGTGTCACTGCAACCACTGCTCAAATTATTACCCCTGCAACGACAGCCATCACAACCTCAGAAAGCATGGCCACTGAAGTGTCAGATATGACAAGCTCCCAAACAGTCATAACTGAGCGGACAAGCTTTACAACACCTTACATGACCACAAACTATGATGCTCCGCAAACCACCGACTCACCCACAACAACAGTCGGGATTTCCGAAACCACGCAGGTCGGTGACACGAGTCCTACTCAATCTGGAATGACCGCAGCAACCTCCGGAGCTACTGATCCTACCATCACAGCCGAGCACAGCACTACGGACAGGCAAACAGCAGGTATCTCCTCAGCATTCACCACTGATGCAACTTCTCAACCAGCAAGCACAGCAGAGGGTGCGACAATTACCACTTCAGAAGTAACCCGGACATCTGAGCCAGCAATGACCACCGTTGGATCTACAATGACCGCAAGTCCAGACGTAACAATTTCAGCCGCATCAACCGAGATCACCTCGGGTGTCACTGCAACCACTGCTCAAATTATTACCTCTGCAACGACAGCCATCACAACCTCAGAAAGCATGGCCACTGAAGTGTCAGATATGACAAGCTCCCAAACAGTCATAACTGAGCGGACAAGCTTTACAACACCTTACATGACCACAAACTATGATGCTCCGCAAACCACCGACTCACCCACAACAACAGTCGGGATTTCCGAAACCACGCAGGTCGGTGACACGAGTCCTACTCAATCTGGAATGACCGCAGCAACCTCCGGAGCTACTGATCCTACCATCACAGCCGAGCACAGCACTACGGACAGGCAAACAGCAGGTATCTCCTCAGCATTCACCACTGATGCAACTTCTCAACCAGCAAGCACAGCAGAGGGTGCGACAATTACCACTTCAGAAGTAACCCGGACATCTGAGCCAGCAATGACCACCGTTGGATCTACAATGACCGCAAGTCCAGACGTAACAATTTCAGCCGCATCAACCGAGATCACCTCGGCTGTCACTGCAACCACTGCTCAAATTATTACCTCTGCAACGACAGCCATCACAACCTCAGAAAGCATGGCCACTGAAGTGTCAGATATGACAAGCTCCCAAACAGTCATAACTGAGCGGACAAGCTTTACAACACCTTACATGACCACAAACTCTGATGCTCCGCAAACCACCGACTCACCCACAACAACAGTCGGGATTTCCGAAACCACGCAGGTCGGTGACACGAGTCCTACTCAATCTGGAATGACCGCAGCAACCTCCGGAGCTACTGATCCTACCATCACAGCCGAGCACAGCACTACGGACAGGCAAACAGCAGGTATCTCCTCAGCATTCACCACTGATGCAACTTCTCAACCAGCAAGCACAGCAGAGGGTGCGACAATTACCACTTCAGAAGTAACCCGGACATCTGAGCCAGCAATGACCACCGTTGGATCTACAATGACCGCAAGTCCAGACGTAACAATTTCAGCCGCATCAACCGAGATCACCTCGGGTGTCACTGCAACCACTGCTCAAATTATTACCTCTGCAACGACAGCCATCACAACCTCAGAAAGCATGGCCACTGAAGTGTCAGATATGACAAGCTCCCAAACAGTCATAACTGAGCGGACAAGCTTTACAACACCTTACATGACCACAAACTCTGATGCTCCGCAAACCACCGACTCACCCACAACAACAGTCGGGATTTCCGAAACCACGCAGGTCGGTGACACGAGTCCTACTCAATCTGGAATGACCGCAGCAACCTCCGGAGCTACTGATCCTACCATCACAGCCGAGCACAGCACTACGGACAGGCAAACAGCAGGTATCTCCTCAGCATTCACCACTGATGCAACTTCTCAACCAGCAAGCACAGCAGAGGGTGCGACAATTACCACTTCAGAAGTAACCCGGACATCTGAGCCAGCAATGACCACCGTTGGATCTACAATGACCGCAAGTCCAGACGTAACAATTTCAGCCGCATCAACCGAGATCACCTCGGGTGTCACTGCAACCACTGCTCAAATTATTACCTCTGCAACGACAGCCATCACAACCTCAGAAAGCATGGCCACTGAAGTGTCAGATATGACAAGCTCCCAAACAGTCATAACTGAGCGGACAAGCTTTACAACACCTTACATGACCACAAACTCTGATGCTCCGCAAAACACCGACTCACCCACAACAACAGTCGGGATTTCCGAAACCACGCAGGTCGGTGACACGAGTCCTACTCAATCTGGAATGACCGCAGCAACCTCCGGAGCTACTGATCCTACCATCACAGCCGAGCACAGCACTACGGACAGGCAAACAGCAGGTATCTCCTCAGCATTCACCACTGATGCAACTTCTCAACCAGCAAGCACAGCAGAGGGTGCGACAATTACCACTTCAGAAGTAACCCGGACATCTGAGCCAGCAATGACCACCGTTGGATCTACAATGACCGCAAGTCCAGACGTAACAATTTCAGCCGCATCAACCGAGATCACCTCGGGTGTCACTGCAACCACTGCTCAAATTATTACCTCTGCAACGACAGCCATCACAACCTCAGAAAGCATGGCCACTGAAGTGTCAGATATGACAAGCTCCCAAACAGTCATAACTGAGCGGACAAGCTTTACAACACCTTACATGACCACAAACTCTGATGCTCCGCAAACCACCGACTCACCCACAACAACAGTCGGGATTTCCGAAACCACGCAGGTCGGTGACACGAGTCCTACTCAATCTGGAATGACCGCAGCAACCTCCGGAGCTACTGATCCTACCATCACAGCCGAGCACAGCACTACGGACAGGCAAACAGCAGGTATCTCCTCAGCATTCACCACTGATGCAACTTCTCAACCAGCAAGCACAGCAGAGGGTGCGACAATTACCACTTCAGAAGTAACCCGGACATCTGAGCCAGCAATGACCACCGTTGGATCTACAATGACCGCAAGTCCTGACGTAACAATTTCAGCCGCATCAACCGAGATCACCTCGGGTGTCACTGCAACCACTGCTCAAATTATTACCTCTGCAACGACAGCCATCACAACCTCAGAAAGCATGGCCACTGAAGTGTCAGATATGACAAGCTCCCAAACAGTCATAACTGAGCGGACAAGCTTTACAACACCTTACATGACCACAAACTCTGATGCTCCGCAAACCACCGACTCACCCACAACAACAGTTGGGATTTCCGAAACCACGCAGGTCGGTGACACGAATCCTACTCAATCTGGA
Organism: Paramormyrops kingsleyae; assembly: GCF_048594095.1. Taxonomy (NCBI): domain Eukaryota; kingdom Metazoa; phylum Chordata; class Actinopteri; order Osteoglossiformes; family Mormyridae; genus Paramormyrops; species Paramormyrops kingsleyae. The sequence continues at coordinate 25,904,855 of NC_132806.1, read as the reverse complement.
ATGACCGCCGCAACCTCCGGAGCTACTGATCCTACCATCACAGCCGAGCACAGCACTACGGACAGGCAAACAGCAGGTATCTCCTCAGCATTCACCACTGATGCAACTTCTCAACCAGCAAGCACAGCAGAGGGTGCGACAATTACCACTTCAGAAGTAACCCGGACATCTGAGCCAGCAATGACCACCGTTGGATCTACAATGACCGCAAGTCCAGACGTAACAATTTCAGCCGCATCAACCGAGATCACCTCGGCTGTCACTGCAACCACTGCTCAAATTATTACCTCTGCAACGACAGCCATCACAACCTCAGAAAGCATGGCCACTGAAGTGTCAGATATGACAAGCTCCCAAACAGTCATAACTGAGCGGACAAGCTTTACAACACCTTACATGACCACAAACTCTGATGCTCCGCAAAACACCGACTCACCCACAACAACAGTCGGGATTTCCGAAACCACGCAGGTCGGTGACACGAGTCCTACTCAATCTGGAATGACCGCAGCAACCTCCGGAGCTACTGATCCTACCATCACAGCCGAGCACAGCACTACGGACAGGCAAACAGCAGGTATCTCCTCAGCATTCACCACTGATGCAACTTCTCAACCAGCAAGCACAGCAGAGGGTGCGACAATTACCACTTCAGAAGTAACCCGGACATCTGAGCCAGCAATGACCACCGTTGGATCTACAATGACCGCAAGTCCAGACGTAACAATTTCAGCCGCATCAACCGAGATCACCTCGGGTGTCACTGCAACCACTGCTCAAATTATTACCTCTGCAACGACAGCCATCACAACCTCAGAAAGCATGGCCACTGAAGTGTCAGATATGACAAGCTCCCAAACAGTCATAACTGAGCGGACAAGCTTTACAACACCTTACATGACCACAAACTCTGATGCTCCGCAAACCACCGACTCACCCACAACAACAGTCGGGATTTCCGAAACCACGCAGGTCGGTGACACGAGTCCTACTCAATCTAGAATGACCGCAGCAACCTCCGGAGCTACTGATCCTACCATCACAGCCGAGCACAGCACTACGGACAGGCAAACAGCAGGTATCTCCTCAGCATTCACCACTGATGCAACTTCTCAACCAGCAAGCACAGCAGAGGGTGCGACAATTACCACTTCAGAAGTAACCCGGACATCTGAGCCAGCAATGACCACCGTTGGATCTACAATGACCGCAAGTCCTGACGTAACAATTTCAGCCGCATCAACCGAGATCACCTCGGGTGTCACTGCAACCACTGCTCAAATTATTACCCCTGCAACGACAGCCATCACAACCTCAGAAAGCATGGCCACTGAAGTGTCAGATATGACAAGCTCCCAAACAGTCATAACTGAGCGGACAAGCTTTACAACACCTTACATGACCACAAACTATGATGCTCCGCAAACCACCGACTCACCCACAACAACAGTCGGGATTTCCGAAACCACGCAGGTCGGTGACACGAGTCCTACTCAATCTGGAATGACCGCAGCAACCTCCGGAGCTACTGATCCTACCATCACAGCCGAGCACAGCACTACGGACAGGCAAACAGCAGGTATCTCCTCAGCATTCACCACTGATGCAACTTCTCAACCAGCAAGCACAGCAGAGGGTGCGACAATTACCACTTCAGAAGTAACCCGGACATCTGAGCCAGCAATGACCACCGTTGGATCTACAATGACCGCAAGTCCAGACGTAACAATTTCAGCCGCATCAACCGAGATCACCTCGGGTGTCACTGCAACCACTGCTCAAATTATTACCTCTGCAACGACAGCCATCACAACCTCAGAAAGCATGGCCACTGAAGTGTCAGATATGACAAGCTCCCAAACAGTCATAACTGAGCGGACAAGCTTTACAACACCTTACATGACCACAAACTATGATGCTCCGCAAACCACCGACTCACCCACAACAACAGTCGGGATTTCCGAAACCACGCAGGTCGGTGACACGAGTCCTACTCAATCTGGAATGACCGCAGCAACCTCCGGAGCTACTGATCCTACCATCACAGCCGAGCACAGCACTACGGACAGGCAAACAGCAGGTATCTCCTCAGCATTCACCACTGATGCAACTTCTCAACCAGCAAGCACAGCAGAGGGTGCGACAATTACCACTTCAGAAGTAACCCGGACATCTGAGCCAGCAATGACCACCGTTGGATCTACAATGACCGCAAGTCCAGACGTAACAATTACAGCCGCATCAACCGAGATCACCTCGGCTGTCACTGCAACCACTGCTCAAATTATTACCTCTGCAACGACAGCCATCACAACCTCAGAAAGCATGGCCACTGAAGTGTCAGATATGACAAGCTCCCAAACAGTCATAACTGAGCGGACAAGCTTTACAACACCTTACATGACCACAAACTCTGATGCTCCGCAAACCACCGACTCACCCACAACAACAGTCGGGATTTCCGAAACCACGCAGGTCGGTGACACGAGTCCTACTCAATCTGGAATGACCGCAGCAACCTCCGGAGCTACTGATCCTACCATCACAGCCGAGCACAGCACTACGGACAGGCGAACAGCAGGTATCTCCTCAGCATTCACCACTGATGCAACTTCTCAACCAGCAAGCACAGCAGAGGGTGCGACAATTACCACTTCAGAAGTAACCCGGACATCTGAGCCAGCAATGACCACCGTTGGATCTACAATGACCGCAAGTCCAGACGTAACAATTTCAGCCGCATCAACCGAGATCACCTCGGGTGTCACTGCAACCACTGCTCAAATTATTACCTCTGCAACGACAGCCATCACAACCTCAGAAAGCATGGCCACTGAAGTGTCAGATATGACAAGCTCCCAAACAGTCATAACTGAGCGGACAAGCTTTACAACACCTTACATGACCACAAACTCTAATGCTCCGCAAACCACCGACTCACCCACAACAACAGTCGGGATTTCTGAAACCACGCAGGTCGGTGACACGAGTCCTACTCAATCTGGAATGACCGCAGCAACCTCCGGAGCTACTGATCCTACCATCACAGCCGAGCACAGCACTACGGACAGGCAAACAGCAGGTATCTCCTCAGCATTCACCACTGATGCAACTTCTCAACCAGCAAGCACAGCAGAGGGTGCGACAATTACCACTTCAGAAGTAACCCGGACATCTGAGCCAGCAATGACCACCGTTGGATCTACAATGACCGCAAGTCCAGACGTAACAATTTCAGCCGCATCAACCGAGATCACCTCGGGTGTCACTGCAACCACTGCTCAAATTATTACCTCTGCAACGACAGCCATCACAACCTCAGAAAGCATGGCCACTGAAGTGTCAGATATGACAAGCTCCCAAACAGTCATAACTGAGCGGACAAGCTTTACAACACCTTACATGACCACAAACTCTGATGCTCCGCAAACCACCGACTCACCCACAACAACAGTCGGGATTTCCGAAACCACGCAGGTCGGTGACACGAGTCCTACTCAATCTGGAATGACCGCAGCAACCTCCGGAGCTACTGATCCTACCATCACAGCCGAGCACAGCACTACGGACAGGCAAACAGCAGGTATCTCCTCAGCATTCACCACTGATGCAACTTCTCAACCAGCAAGCACAGCAGAGGGTGCGACAATTACCACTTCAGAAGTAACCCGGACATCTGAGCCAGCAATGACCACCGTTGGATCTACAATGACCGCAAGTCCTGACGTAACAATTTCAGCCGCATCAACCGAGATCACCTCGGGTGTCACTGCAACCACTGCTCAAATTATTACCTCTGCAACGACAGCCATCACAACCTCAGAAAGCATGGCCACTGAAGTGTCAGATATGACAAGCTTTACAACACCTTACATGACCACAAACTCTGATGCTCCGCAAACCACCGACTCACCCACAACAACAGTCGGGATTTCCGAAACCACGCAGGTCGGTGACACGAGTCCTACTCAATCTGGAATGACCGCAGCAACCTCCGGAGCTACTGATCCTACCATCACAGCCGAGCACAGCACTACGGACAGGCAAACAGCAGGTATCTCCTCAGCATTCACCACTGATGCAACTTCTCAACCAGCAAGCACAGCAGAGGGTGCGACAATTACCACTTCAGAAGTAACCCGGACATCTGAGCCAGCAATGACCACCGTTGGATCTACAATGACCGCAAGTCCTGACGTAACAATTTCAGCCGCATCAACCGAGATCACCTCGGGTGTCACTGCAACCACTGCTCAAATTATTACCTCTGCAATGACAGCCATCACAACCTCAGAAAGCATGGCCACTGAAGTGTCAGATATGACAAGCTCCCAAACAGTCATAACTGAGCGGACAAGCTTTACAACACCTTACATGACCACAAACTCTGATGCTCCACAAACCACCGACTCACCCACAACAACATTCGGGATTTCCGAAACCACGCAGGTCGGTGACACGAGTCCTACTCAATCTGTAATGACCGCAGCAACCTCCGGAGCTACTGATCCTACCATCACAGCCGAGCACAGCACTACGGACAGGCAAACAGCAGGTATCTCCTCAGCATTCACCACTGATGCAACTTCTCAACCAGCAAGCACAGCAGAGGGTGCGACAATTACCACTTCAGAAGTAACCCGGACATCTGAGCCAGCAATGACCACCGTTGGATCTACAATGACCGCAAGTCCTGACGTAACAATTTCAGCCGCATCGACCGAGATCACCTCGGGTGTCACTGCAACCACTGCTCAAATTATTACCTCTGCAACGACAGCCATCACAACCTCAGAAAGCATGGCCACTGAAGTGTCAGATATGACAAGCTCCCAAACAGTCATAACTGAGCGGACAAGCTTTACAACACCTTACATGACCACAAACTCTGATGCTCCGCAAACCACCGACTCACCCACAACAACAGTCGGGATTTCCGAAACCACGCAGGTCGGTGACACGAGTCCTACTCAATCTGGAATGACCGCAGCAACCTCCGGAGCTACTGATCCTACCATCACAGCCGAACACAGCACTACGGACAGGCAAACAGCAGGTATCTCCTCAGCATTCACCACTGATGCAACTACTCAACCAGCAAGCACAGCAGAGGGTGCGACAATTACCACTTCAGAAGTAACCCGGACATCTGAGCCAGCAATGACCACCGTTGGATCTACAATGACCGCAAGTCCTGACGTAACAATTTCAGCCGCATCAACCGAGATCACCTCGGGTGTCACTGCAACCACTGCTCAAATTATTACCTCTGCAACGACAGCCATCACAACCTCAGAAAGCATGGCCACTGAAGTGTCAGATATGACAAGCTCCCAAACAGTCATAACTGAGCGGACAAGCTTTACAACACCTTACATGACCACAAACTCTGATGCTCCGCAAACCACCGACTCGCCCACAACAACAGTCGGGATTTCCGAAACCACGCAGGTCGGTGACACGAGTCCTACTCAATCTGGAATGACCGCAGCAACCTCCGGAGCTACTGATCCTACCATCACAGCCGAGCACAGCACTACGGACAGGCAAACAGCAGGTATCTCCTCAGCATTCACCACTGATGCAACTTCTCAACCAGCAAGCACAGTAGAGGGTGCGACAATTACCACTTCAGAAGTAACCCGGACATCTGAGCCAGCAATGACCACCGTTGGATCTACAATGACCGCAAGTCCAGACGTAACAATTTCAGCCGCATCAACCGAGATCACCTCGGGTGTCACTGCAACCACTGCTCAAATTATTACCTCTGCAACGACAGCCATCACAACCTCAGAAAGCATGGCCACTGAAGTGTCAGATATGACAAGCTCCCAAACAGTCATAACTGAGCGGACAAGCTTTACAACACCTTACATGACCACAAACTCTGATGCTCCGCAAACCACCGACTCACCCACAACAACAGTCGGGATTTCCGAAACCACGCAGGTCGGTGACACGAGTCCTACTCAATCTGGAATGACCGCAGCAACCTCCGGAGCTACTGATCCTACCATCACAGCCGAGCACAGCACTACGGACAGGCAAACAGCAGGTATCTCCTCAGCATTCACCACTGATGCAACTTCTCAACCAGCAAGCACAGCAGAGGGTGCGACAATTACCACTTCAGAAGTAACCCGGACATCTGAGCCAGCAATGACCACCGTTGGATCTACAATGACCGCAAGTCCTGACGTAACAATTTCAGCCGCATCAACCGAGATCACCTCGGGTGTCACTGCAACCACTGCTCAAATTATTACCTCTGCAACGACAGCCATCACAACCTCAGAAAGCATGGCCACTGAAGTGTCAGATATGACAAGCTCCCAAACAGTCATAACTGAGCGGACAAGCTTTACAACACCTTACATGACCACAAACTCTGATGCTCCGCAAACCACCGACTCGCCCACAACAACAGTCGGGATTTCCGAAACCACGCAGGTCGGTGACACGAGTCCTACTCAATCTGGAATGACCGCAGCAACCTCCGGAGCTACTGATCCTACCATCACAGCCGAGCACAGCACTACGGACAGGCAAACAGCAGGTATCTCCTCAGCATTCACCACTGATGCAACTTCTCAACCAGCAAGCACAGTAGAGGGTGCGACAATTACCACTTCAGAAGTAACCCAGACATCTGAGCCAGCAATGACCACCGTTGGATCTACAATGACCGCAAGTCCAGACGTAACAATTTCAGCCGCATCAACCGAGATCACCTCGGGTGTCACTGCAACCACTGCTCAAATTATTACCTCTGCAACAACAGCCATCACAACCTCAGAAAGCATGGCCACTGAAGTGTCAGATATGACAAGCTCCCAAACAGTCATAACTGAGCGGACAAGCTTTACAACACCTTACATGACCACAAACTCTGATGCTCCACAAACCACCGACTCACCCACAACAACATTCGGGATTTCCGAAACCACGCAGGTCGGTGACACGAGTCCTACTCAATCTGGAATGACCGCAGCAACCTCCGGAGCTACTGATCCTACCATCACAGCCGAGCACAGCACTACGGACAGGCAAACAGCAGGTATCTCCTCAGCATTCACCACTGATGCAACTTCTCAACCAGCAAGCACAGCAGAGGGTGCGACAATTACCACTTCAGAAGTAACCCGGACATCTGAGCCAGCAATGACCACCGTTGGATCTACAATGACCGCAAGTCCAGACGTAACAATTTCAGCCGCATCAACCGAGATCACCTCGGCTGTCACTGCAACCACTGCTCAAATTATTACCTCTGCAACGACAGCCATCACAACCTCAGAAAGCATTGCCACTGAAGTGTCAGATATGACAAGCTCCCAAACAGTCATAACTGAGCGGACAAGCTTTACAACACCTTACATGACCACAAACTCTGATGCTCCGCAAAACACCGACTCACCCACAACAACAGTCGGGATTTCCGAAACCACGCAGGTCGGTGACACGAGTCCTACTCAATCTGGAATGACCGCAGCAACCTCCGGAGCTACTGATCCTACCATCACAGCCGAGCACAGCACTACGGACAGGCAAACAGCAGGTATCTCCTCAGCATTCACCACTGATGCAACTTCTCAACCAGCAAGCACAGCAGAGGGTGCGACAATTACCACTTCAGAAGTAACCCGGACATCTGAGCCAGCAATGACCACCGTTGGATCTACAATGACCGCAAGTCCAGACGTAACAATTTCAGCCGCATCAACCGAGATCACCTCGGCTGTCACTGCAACCACTGCTCAAATTATTACCTCTGCAACGACAGCCATCACAACCTCAGAAAGCATGGCCACTGAAGTGTCAGATATGACAAGCTCCCAAACAGTCATAACTGAGCGGACAAGCTTTACAACACCTTACATGACCACAAACTCTGATGCTCCGCAAACCACCGACTCACCCACAACAACAGTCGGGATTTCCGAAACCACGCAGGTCGGTGACACGAGTCCTACTCAATCTAGAATGACCGCAGCAACCTCCGGAGCTACTGATCCTACCATCACAGCCGAGCACAGCACTACGGACAGGCAAACAGCAGGTATCTCCTCAGCATTCACCACTGATGCAACTTCTCAACCAGCAAGCACAGCAGAGGGTGCGACAATTACCACTTCAGAAGTAACCCGGACATCTGAGCCAGCAATGACCACCGTTGGATCTACAATGACCGCAAGTCCTGACGTAACAATTTCAGCCGCATCAACCGAGATCACCTCGGGTGTCACTGCAACCACTGCTCAAATTATTACCTCTGCAACGACAGCCATCACAACCTCAGAAAGCATGGCCACTGAAGTGTCAGATATGACAAGCTCCCAAACAGTCATAACTGAGCGGACAAGCTTTACAACACCTTACATGACCACAAACTATGATGCTCCGCAAACCACCGACTCACCCACAACAACAGTCGGGATTTCCGAAACCACGCAGGTCGGTGACACGAGTCCTACTCAATCTGGAATGACCGCAGCAACCTCCGGAGCTACTGATCCTACCATCACAGCCGAGCACAGCACTACGGACAGGCAAACAGCAGGTATCTCCTCAGCATTCACCACTGATGCAACTTCTCAACCAGCAAGCACAGCAGAGGGTGCGACAATTACCACTTCAGAAGTAACCCGGACATCTGAGCCAGCAATGACCACCGTTGGATCTACAATGACCGCAAGTCCAGACGTAACAATTTCAGCCGCATCAACCGAGATCACCTCGGGTGTCACTGCAACCACTGCTCAAATTATTACCTCTGCAACGACAGCCATCACAACCTCAGAAAGCATGGCCACTGAAGTGTCAGATATGACAAGCTCCCAAACAGTCATAACTGAGCGGACAAGCTTTACAACACCTTACATGACCACAAACTATGATGCTCCGCAAACCACCGACTCACCCACAACAACAGTCGGGATTTCCGAAACCACGCAGGTCGGTGACACGAGTCCTACTCAATCTGGAATGACCGCAGCAACCTCCGGAGCTACTGATCCTACCATCACAGCCGAGCACAGCACTACGGACAGGCAAACAGCAGGTATCTCCTCAGCATTCACCACTGATGCAACTTCTCAACCAGCAAGCACAGCAGAGGGTGCGACAATTACCACTTCAGAAGTAACCCGGACATCTGAGCCAGCAATGACCACCGTTGGATCTACAATGACCGCAAGTCCAGACGTAACAATTTCAGCCGCATCAACCGAGATCACCTCGGGTGTCACTGCAACCACTGCTCAAATTATTACCTCTGCAACGACAGCCATCACAACCTCAGAAAGCATGGCCACTGAAGTGTCAGATATGACAAGCTCCCAAACAGTCATAACTGAGCGGACAAGCTTTACAACACCTTACATGACCACAAACTCTAATGCTCCGCAAACCACCGACTCACCCACAACAACAGTCGGGATTTCTGAAAACACGCAGGTCGGTGACACGAGTCCTACTCAATCTGGAATGACCGCAGCAACCTCCGGAGCTACTGATCCTACCATCACAGCCGAGCACAGCACTACGGACAGGCAAACAGCAGGTATCTCCTCAGCATTCACCACTGATGCAACTTCTCAACCAGCAAGCACAGCAGAGGGTGCGACAATTACCACTTCAGAAGTAACCCGGACATCTGAGCCAGCAATGACCACCGTTGGATCTACAATGACCGCAAGTCCAGACGTAACAATTTCAGCCGCATCAACCGAGATCACCTCGAGTGTCACTGCAACCACTGCTCAAATTATTACCTCTGCAACGACAGCCATCACAACCTCAGAAAGCATGGCCACTGAAGTGTCAGATATGACAAGCTCCCAAACAGTCATAACTGAGCGGACAAGCTTTACAACACCTTACATGACCACAAACTCTGATGCTCCGCAAACCACCGACTCACCCACAACAACAGTCGGGATTTCCGAAACCACGCAGGTCGGTGACACGAGTCCTACTCAATCTGGAATGACCGCAGCAACCTCCGGAGCTACTGATCCTACCATCACAGCCGAGCACAGCACTACGGACAGGCAAACAGCAGGTATCTCCTCAGCATTCACCACTGATGCAACTTCTCAACCAGCAAGCACAGCAGAGGGTGCGACAATTACCACTTCAGAAGTAACCCGGACATCTGAGCCAGCAATGACCACCGTTGGATCTACAATGACCGCAAGTCCTGACGTAACAATTTCAGCCGCATCAACCGAGATCACCTCGGGTGTCACTGCAACCACTGCTCAAATTATTACCTCTGCAACGACAGCCATCACAACCTCAGAAAGCATGGCCACTGAAGTGTCAGATATGACAAGCTCCCAAACAGTCATAACTGAGCGGACAAGCTTTACAACACCTTACATGACCACAAACTCTGATGCTCCGCAAACCACCGACTCACCCACAACAACAGTCGGGATTTCCGAAACCACGCAGGTCGGTGACACGAGTCCTACTCAATCTGGAATGACCGCAGCAACCTCCGGAGCTACTGATCCTACCATCACAGCCGAGCACAGCACTACGGACAGGCAAACAGCAGGTATCTCCTCAGCATTCACCACTGATGCAACTTCTCAACCAGCAAGCACAGCAGAGGGTGCGACAATTACCACTTCAGAAGTAACCCGGACATCTGAGCCAGCAATGACCACCGTTGGATCTACAATGACCGCAAGTCCTGACGTAACAATTTCAGCCGCATCAACCGAGATCACCTCGGGTGTCACTGCAACCACTGCTCAAATTATTACCTCTGCAATGACAGCCATCACAACCTCAGAAAGCATGGCCACTGAAGTGTCAGATATGACAAGCTCCCAAACAGTCATAACTGAGCGGACAAGCTTTACAACACCTTACATGACCACAAACTCTGATGCTCCACAAACCACCGACTCACCCACAACAACATTCGGGATTTCCGAAACCACGCAGGTCGGTGACACGAGTCCTACTCAATCTGTAATGACCGCAGCAACCTCCGGAGCTACTGATCCTACCATCACAGCCGAGCACAGCACTACGGACAGGCAAACAGCAGGTATCTCCTCAGCATTCACCACTGATGCAACTTCTCAACCAGCAAGCACAGCAGAGGGTGCGACAATTACCACTTCAGAAGTAACCCGGACATCTGAGCCAGCAATGACCACCGTTGGATCTACAATGACCGCAAGTCCTGACGTAACAATTTCAGCCGCATCGACCGAGATCACCTCGGGTGTCACTGCAACCACTGCTCAAATTATTACCTCTGCAACGACAGCCATCACAACCTCAGAAAGCATGGCCACTGAAGTGTCAGATATGACAAGCTCCCAAACAGTCATAACTGAGCGGACAAGCTTTACAACACCTTACATGACCACAAACTCTGATGCTCCGCAAACCACCGACTCACCCACAACAACAGTCGGGATTTCCGAAACCACGCAGGTCGGTGACACGAGTCCTACTCAATCTGGAATGACCGCAGCAACCTCCGGAGCTACTGATCCTACCATCACAGCCGAACACAGCACTACGGACAGGCAAACAGCAGGTATCTCCTCAGCATTCACCACTGATGCAACTTCTCAACCAGCAAGCACAGCAGAGGGTGCGACAATTACCACTTCAGAAGTAACCCGGACATCTGAGCCAGCAATGACCACCGTTGGATCTACAATGACCGCAAGTCCTGACGTAACAATTTCAGCCGCATCAACCGAGATCACCTCGGGTGTCACTGCAACCACTGCTCAAATTATTACCTCTGCAACGACAGCCATCACAACCTCAGAAAGCATGGCCACTGAAGTGTCAGATATGACAAGCTCCCAAACAGTCATAACTGAGCGGACAAGCTTTACAACACCTTACATGACCACAAACTCTAATGCTCCGCAAACCACCGACTCACCCACAACAACAGTCGGGATTTCTGAAAACACGCAGGTCGGTGACACGAGTCCTACTCAATCTGGAATGACCGCAGCAACCTCCGGAGCTACTGATCCTACCATCACAGCCGAGCACAGCACTACGGACAGGCAAACAGCAGGTATCTCCTCAGCATTCACCACTGATGCAACTTCTCAACCAGCAAGCACAGCAGAGGGTGCGACAATTACCACTTCAGAAGTAACCCGGACATCTGAGCCAGCAATGACCACCGTTGGATCTACAATGACCGCAAGTCCAGACGTAACAATTTCAGCCGCATCAACCGAGATCACCTCGAGTGTCACTGCAACCACTGCTCAAATTATTACCTCTGCAACGACAGCCATCACAACCTCAGAAAGCATGGCCACTGAAGTGTCAGATATGACAAGCTCCCAAACAGTCATAACTGAGCGGACAAGCTTTACAACACCTTACATGACCACAAACTCTGATGCTCCGCAAACCACCGACTCACCCACAACAACAGTCGGGATTTCCGAAACCACGCAGGTCGGTGACACGAGTCCTACTCAATCTGGAATGACCGCAGCAACCTCCGGAGCTACTGATCCTACCATCACAGCCGAGCACAGCACTACGGACAGGCAAACAGCAGGTATCTCCTCAGCATTCACCACTGATGCAACTTCTCAACCAGCAAGCACAGCAGAGGGTGCGACAATTACCACTTCAGAAGTAACCCGGACATCTGAGCCAGCAATGACCACCGTTGGATCTACAATGACCGCAAGTCCTGACGTAACAATTTCAGCCGCATCAACCGAGATCACCTCGGGTGTCACTGCAACCACTGCTCAAATTATTACCTCTGCAACGACAGCCATCACAACCTCAGAAAGCATGGCCACTGAAGTGTCAGATATGACAAGCTCCCAAACAGTCATAACTGAGCGGACAAGCTTTACAACACCTTACATGACCACAAACTCTGATGCTCCGCAAACCACCGACTCACCCACAACAACAGTCGGGATTTCCGAAACCACGCAGGTCGGTGACACGAGTCCTACTCAATCTGGAATGACCGCAGCAACCTCCGGAGCTACTGATCCTACCATCACAGCCGAGCACAGCACTACGGACAGGCAAACAGCAGGTATCTCCTCAGCATTCACCACTGATGCAACTTCTCAACCAGCAAGCACAGCAGAGGGTGCGACAATTACCACTTCAGAAGTAACCCGGACATCTGAGCCAGCAATGACCACCGTTGGATCTACAATGACCGCAAGTCCTGACGTAACAATTTCAGCCGCATCAACCGAGATCACCTCGGGTGTCACTGCAACCACTGCTCAAATTATTACCTCTGCAATGACAGCCATCACAACCTCAGAAAGCATGGCCACTGAAGTGTCAGATATGACAAGCTCCCAAACAGTCATAACTGAGCGGACAAGCTTTACAACACCTTACATGACCACAAACTCTGATGCTCCACAAACCACCGACTCACCCACAACAACATTCGGGATTTCCGAAACCACGCAGGTCGGTGACACGAGTCCTACTCAATCTGTAATGACCGCAGCAACCTCCGGAGCTACTGATCCTACCATCACAGCCGAGCACAGCACTACGGACAGGCAAACAGCAGGTATCTCCTCAGCATTCACCACTGATGCAACTTCTCAACCAGCAAGCACAGCAGAGGGTGCGACAATTACCACTTCAGAAGTAACCCGGACATCTGAGCCAGCAATGACCACCGTTGGATCTACAATGACCGCAAGTCCTGACGTAACAATTTCAGCCGCATCGACCGAGATCACCTCGGGTGTCACTGCAACCACTGCTCAAATTATTACCTCTGCAACGACAGCCATCACAACCTCAGAAAGCATGGCCACTGAAGTGTCAGATATGACAAGCTCCCAAACAGTCATAACTGAGCGGACAAGCTTTACAACACCTTACATGACCACAAACTCTGATGCTCCGCAAACCACCGACTCACCCACAACAACAGTCGGGATTTCCGAAACCACGCAGGTCGGTGACACGAGTCCTACTCAATCTGGAATGACCGCAGCAACCTCCGGAGCTACTGATCCTACCATCACAGCCGAACACAGCACTACGGACAGGCAAACAGCAGGTATCTCCTCAGCATTCACCACTGATGCAACTTCTCAACCAGCAAGCACAGCAGAGGGTGCGACAATTACCACTTCAGAAGTAACCCGGACATCTGAGCCAGCAATGACCACCGTTGGATCTACAATGACCGCAAGTCCTGACGTAACAATTTCAGCCGCATCAACCGAGATCACCTCGGGTGTCACTGCAACCACTGCTCAAATTATTACCTCTGCAACGACAGCCATCACAACCTCAGAAAGCATGGCCACTGAAGTGTCAGATATGACAAGCTCCCAAACAGTCATAACTGAGCGGACAAGCTTTACAACACCTTACATGACCACAAACTCTGATGCTCCGCAAACCACCGACTCGCCCACAACAACAGTCGGGATTTCCGAAACCACGCAGGTCGGTGACACGAGTCCTACTCAATCTGGAATGACCGCAGCAACCTCCGGAGCTACTGATCCTACCATCACAGCCGAGCACAGCACTACGGACAGGCAAACAGCAGGTATCTCCTCAGCATTCACCACTGATGCAACTTCTCAACCAGCAAGCACAGTAGAGGGTGCGACAATTACCACTTCAGAAGTAACCCAGACATCTGAGCCAGCAATGACCACCGTTGGATCTACAATGACCGCAAGTCCAGACGTAACAATTTCAGCCGCATCAACCGAGATCACCTCGGGTGTCACTGCAACCACTGCTCAAATTATTACCTCTGCAACGACAGCCATCACAACCTCAGAAAGCATGGCCACTGAAGTGTCAGATATGACAAGCTCCCAAACAGTCATAACTGAGCGGACAAGCTTTACAACACCTTACATGACCACAAACTCTGATGCTCCGCAAACCACCGACTCACCCACAACAACAGTCGGGATTTCCGAAACCACGCAGGTCGGTGACACGAGTCCTACTCAATCTGGAATGACCGCAGTAACCTCCGGAGCTACTGATCCTACCATCACAGCCGAGCACAGCACTACGGACAGGCAAACAGCAGGTATCTCCTCAGCATTCACCACTGATGCAACTTCTCAACCAGCAAGCACAGCAGAGGGTGCGACAATTACCACTTCAGAAGTAACCCGGACATCTGAGCCAGCAATGACCACCGTTGGATCTACAATGACCGCAAGTCCTGACGTAACAATTTCAGCCGCATCAACCGAGATCACCTCGGGTGTCACTGCAACCACTGCTCAAATTATTACCTCTGCAACGACAGCCATCACAACCTCAGAAAGCATGGCCACTGAAGTGTCAGATATGACAAGCTCCCAAACAGTCATAACTGAGCGGACAAGCTTTACAACACCTTACATGACCACAAACTCTGATGCTCCGCAAACCACCGACTCGCCCACAACAACAGTCGGGATTTCCGAAACCACGCAGGTCGGTGACACGAGTCCTACTCAATCTGGAATGACCGCAGCAACCTCCGGAGCTACTGATCCTACCATCACAGCCGAGCACAGCACTACGGACAGGCAAACAGCAGGTATCTCCTCAGCATTCACCACTGATGCAACTTCTCAACCAGCAAGCACAGTAGAGGGTGCGACAATTACCACTTCAGAAGTAACCCAGACATCTGAGCCAGCAATGACCACCGTTGGATCTACAATGACCGCAAGTCCAGACGTAACAATTTCAGCCGCATCAACCGAGATCACCTCGGGTGTCACTGCAACCACTGCTCAAATTATTACCTCTGCAACGACAGCCATCACAACCTCAGAAAGCATGGCCACTGAAGTGTCAGATATGACAAGCTCCCAAACAGTCATAACTGAGCGGACAAGCTTTACAACACCTTACATGACCACAAACTCTGATGCTCCGCAAACCACCGACTCACCCACAACAACAGTCGGGATTTCCGAAACCACGCAGGTCGGTGACACGAGTCCTACTCAATCTGGAATGACCGCAGCAACCTCCGGAGCTACTGATCCTACCATCACAGCCGAGCACAGCACTACGGACAGGCAAACAGCAGGTATCTCCTCAGCATTCACCACTGATGCAACTTCTCAACCAGCAAGCACAGCAGAGGGTGCGACAATTACCACTTCAGAAGTAACCCGGACATCTGAGCCAGCAATGACCACCGTTGGATCTACAATGACCGCAAGTCCTGACGTAACAATTTCAGCCGCATCAACCGAGATCACCTCGGGTGTCACTGCAACCACTGCTCAAATTATTACCTCTGCAACGACAGCCATCACAACCTCAGAAAGCATGGCCACTGAAGTGTCAGATATGA
The DNA here is from genome assembly GCF_048594095.1 of Paramormyrops kingsleyae. NCBI lineage: Eukaryota > Metazoa > Chordata > Actinopteri > Osteoglossiformes > Mormyridae > Paramormyrops > Paramormyrops kingsleyae. The sequence continues at coordinate 25,888,507 of NC_132806.1, read as the reverse complement.
CAAGCTCCCAAACAGTCATAACTGAGCGGACAAGCTTTACAACACCTTACATGACCACAAACTCTGATGCTCCGCAAACCACCGACTCGCCCACAACAACAGTCGGGATTTCCGAAACCACGCAGGTCGGTGACACGAGTCCTACTCAATCTGGAATGACCGCAGCAACCTCCGGAGCTACTGATCCTACCATCACAGCCGAGCACAGCACTACGGACAGGCAAACAGCAGGTATCTCCTCAGCATTCACCACTGATGCAACTTCTCAACCAGCAAGCACAGTAGAGGGTGCGACAATTACCACTTCAGAAGTAACCCAGACATCTGAGCCAGCAATGACCACCGTTGGATCTACAATGACCGCAAGTCCAGACGTAACAATTTCAGCCGCATCAACCGAGATCACCTCGGGTGTCACTGCAACCACTGCTCAAATTATTACCTCTGCAACGACAGCCATCACAACCTCAGAAAGCATGGCCACTGAAGTGTCAGATATGACAAGCTCCCAAACAGTCATAACTGAGCGGACAAGCTTTACAACACCTTACATGACCACAAACTCTGATGCTCCGCAAACCACCGACTCGCCCACAACAACAGTCGGGATTTCCGAAACCACGCAGGTCGGTGACACGAGTCCTACTCAATCTGGAATGACCGCAGCAACCTCCGGAGCTACTGATCCTACCATCACAGCCGAGCACAGCACTACGGACAGGCAAACAGCAGGTATCTCCTCAGCATTCACCACTGATGCAACTTCTCAACCAGCAAGCACAGCAGAGGGTGCGACAATTACCACTTCAGAAGTAACCCGGACATCTGAGCCAGCAATGACCACCGTTGGATCTACAATGACCGCAAGTCCTGACGTAACAATTTCAGCCGCATCGACCGAGATCACCTCGGGTGTCACTGCAACCACTGCTCAAATTATTACCTCTGCAACGACAGCCATCACAACCTCAGAAAGCATGGCCACTGAAGTGTCAGATATGACAAGCTCCCAAACAGTCATAACTGAGCGGACAAGCTTTACAACACCTTACATGACCACAAACTCTGATGCTCCGCAAACCACCGACTCACCCACAACAACAGTCGGGATTTCCGAAACCACGCAGGTCGGTGACACGAGTCCTACTCAATCTGGAATGACCGCAGCAACCTCCGGAGCTACTGATCCTACCATCACAGCCGAGCACAGCACTACGGACAGGCAAACAGCAGGTATCTCCTCAGCATTCACCACTGATGCAACTTCTCAACCAGCAAGCACAGCAGAGGGTGCGACAATTACCACTTCAGAAGTAACCCGGACATCTGAGCCAGCAATGACCACCGTTGGATCTACAATGACCGCAAGTCCAGACGTAACAATTTCAGCCGCATCAACCGAGATCACCTCGGGTGTCACTGCAACCACTGCTCAAATTATTACCTCTGCAACGACAGCCATCACAACCTCAGAAAGCATGGCCACTGAAGTGTCAGATATGACAAGCTCCCAAACAGTCATAACTGAGCGGACAAGCTTTACAACACCTTACATGACCACAAACTATGATGCTCCGCAAACCACCGACTCACCCACAACAACATTCGGGATTTCCGAAACCACGCAGGTCGGTGACACGAGTCCTACTCAATCTGGAATGACCGCAGCAACCTCCGGAGCTACTGATCCTACCATCACAGCTGAGCACAGCACTACGGACAGGCAAACAGCAGGTATCTCCTCAGCATTCACCACTGATGCAACTTCTCAACCAGCAAGCACAGCAGAGGGTGCGACAATTACCACTTCAGAAGTAACCCGGACATCTGAGCCAGCAATGACCACCGTTGGATCTACAATGACCGCAAGTCCTGACGTAACAATTTCAGCCGCATCGACCGAGATCACCTCGGGTGTCACTGCAACCACTGCTCAAATTATTACCTCTGCAACGACAGCCATCACAACCTCAGAAAGCATGGCCACTGAAGTGTCAGATATGACAAGCTCCCAAACAGTCATAACTGAGCGGACAAGCTTTACAACACCTTACATGACCACAAACTCTGATGCTCCGCAAACCACCGACTCACCCACAACAACAGTCGGGATTTCCGAAACCACGCAGGTCGGTGACACGAGTCCTACTCAATCTGGAATGACCGCAGCAACCTCCGGAGCTACTGATCCTACCATCACAGCCGAGCACAGCACTACGGACAGGCAAACAGCAGGTATCTCCTCAGCATTCACCACTGATGCAACTTCTCAACCAGCAAGCACAGCAGAGGGTGCGACAATTACCACTTCAGAAGTAACCCGGACATCTGAGCCAGCAATGACCACCGTTGGATCTACAATGACCGCAAGTCCAGACGTAACAATTTCAGCCGCATCAACCGAGATCACCTCGGGTGTCACTGCAACCACTGCTCAAATTATTACCTCTGCAACGACAGCCATCACAACCTCAGAAAGCATGGCCACTGAAGTGTCAGATATGACAAGCTCCCAAACAGTCATAACTGAGCGGACAAGCTTTACAACACCTTACATGACCACAAACTCTGATGCTCCGCAAACCACCGACTCACCCACAACAACAGTCGGGATTTCCGAAACCACGCAGGTCGGTGACACGAGTCCTACTCAATCTGGAATGACCGCAGCAACCTCCGGAGCTACTGATCCTACCATCACAGCCGAGCACAGCACTACGGACAGGCAAACAGCAGGTATCTCCTCAGCATTCACCACTGATGCAACTTCTCAACCAGCAAGCACAGCAGAGGGTGCGACAATTACCACTTCAGAAGTAACCCGGACATCTGAGCCAGCAATGACCACCGTTGGATCTACAATGACCGCAAGTCCTGACGTAACAATTTCAGCCGCATCAACCGAGATCACCTCGGGTGTCACTGCAACCACTGCTCAAATTATTACCTCTGCAACGACAGCCATCACAACCTCAGAAAGCATGGCCACTGAAGTGTCAGATATGACAAGCTCCCAAACAGTCATAACTGAGCGGACAAGCTTTACAACACCTTACATGACCACAAACTCTGATGCTCCGCAAACCACCGACTCGCCCACAACAACAGTCGGGATTTCCGAAACCACGCAGGTCGGTGACACGAGTCCTACTCAATCTGGAATGACCGCAGCAACCTCCGGAGCTACTGATCCTACCATCACAGCCGAGCACAGCACTACGGACAGGCAAACAGCAGGTATCTCCTCAGCATTCACCACTGATGCAACTTCTCAACCAGCAAGCACAGTAGAGGGTGCGACAATTACCACTTCAGAAGTAACCCAGACATCTGAGCCAGCAATGACCACCGTTGGATCTACAATGACCGCAAGTCCAGACGTAACAATTTCAGCCGCATCAACCGAGATCACCTCGGGTGTCACTGCAACCACTGCTCAAATTATTACCTCTGCAACGACAGCCATCACAACCTCAGAAAGCATGGCCACTGAAGTGTCAGATATGACAAGCTCCCAAACAGTCATAACTGAGCGGACAAGCTTTACAACACCTTACATGACCACAAACTCTGATGCTCCGCAAACCACCGACTCGCCCACAACAACAGTCGGGATTTCCGAAACCACGCAGGTCGGTGACACGAGTCCTACTCAATCTGGAATGACCGCAGCAACCTCCGGAGCTACTGATCCTACCATCACAGCCGAGCACAGCACTACGGACAGGCAAACAGCAGGTATCTCCTCAGCATTCACCACTGATGCAACTTCTCAACCAGCAAGCATAGCAGAGGGTGCGACAATTACCACTTCAGAAGTAACCCGGACATCTGAGCCAGCAATGACCACCGTTGGATCTACAATGACCGCAAGTCCTGACGTAACAATTTCAGCCGCATCGACCGAGATCACCTCGGGTGTCACTGCAACCACTGCTCAAATTATTACCTCTGCAACGACATCCATCACAACCTCAGAAAGCATGGCCACTGAAGTGTCAGATATGACAAGCTCCCAAACAGTCATAACTGAGCGGACAAGCTTTACAACACCTTACATGACCACAAACTCTGATGCTCCGCAAACCACCGACTCACCCACAACAACAGTCGGGATTTCCGAAACCACGCAGGTCGGTGACACGAGTCCTACTCAATCTGGAATGACCGCAGCAACCTCCGGAGCTACTGATCCTACCATCACAGCCGAGCACAGCACTACGGACAGGCAAACAGCAGGTATCTCCTCAGCATTCACCACTGATGCAACTTCTCAACCAGCAAGCACAGCAGAGGGTGCGACAATTACCACTTCAGAAGTAACCCGGACATCTGAGCCAGCAATGACCACCGTTGGATCTACAATGACCGCAAGTCCTGACGTAACAATTTCAGCCGCATCAACCGAGATCACCTCGGGTGTCACTGCAACCACTGCTCAAATTATTACCTCTGCAACGACAGCCATCACAACCTCAGAAAGCATGGCCACTGAAGTGTCAGATATGACAAGCTCCCAAACAGTCATAACTGAGCGGACAAGCTTTACAACACCTTACATGACCACAAACTCTGATGCTCCGCAAACCACCGACTCACCCACAACAACAGTCGGGATTTCCGAAACCACGCAGGTCGGTGACACGAGTCCTACTCAATCTGGAATGACCGCAGCAACCTCCGGAGCTACTGATCCTACCATCACAGCCGAGCACAGCACTACGGACAGGCAAACAGCAGGTATCTCCTCAGCATTCACCACTGATGCAACTTCTCAACCAGCAAGCACAGCAGAGGGTGCGACAATTACCACTTCAGAAGTAACCCGGACATCTGAGCCAGCAATGACCACCGTTGGATCTACAATGACCGCAAGTCCAGACGTAACAATTTCAGCCGCATCAACCGAGATCACCTCGGGTGTCACTGCAACCACTGCTCAAATTATTACCTCTGCAACGACAGCCATCACAACCTCAGAAAGCATGGCCACTGAAGTGTCAGATATGACAAGCTCCCAAACAGTCATAACTGAGCGGACAAGCTTTACAACACCTTACATGACCACAAACTCTGATGCTCCGCAAACCACCGACTCACCCACAACAACAGTCGGGATTTCCGAAACCACGCAGGTCGGTGACACGAGTCCTACTCAATCTGGAATGACCGCAGCAACCTCCGGAGCTACTGATCCTACCATCACAGCCGAGCACAGCACTACGGACAGGCAAACAGCAGGTATCTCCTCAGCATTCACCACTGATGCAACTTCTCAACCAGCAAGCACAGCAGAGGGTGCGACAATTACCACTTCAGAAGTAACCCGGACATCTGAGCCAGCAATGACCACCGTTGGATCTACAATGACCGCAAGTCCTGACGTAACAATTTCAGCCGCATCAACCGAGATCACCTCGGGTGTCACTGCAACCACTGCTCAAATTATTACCTCTGCAACGACAGCCATCACAACCTCAGAAAGCATGGCCACTGAAGTGTCAGATATGACAAGCTCCCAAACAGTCATAACTGAGCGGACAAGCTTTACAACACCTTACATGACCACAAACTCTGATGCTCCGCAAACCACCGACTCACCCACAACAACAGTCGGGATTTCCGAAACCACGCAGGTCGGTGACACGAGTCCTACTCAATCTGGAATGACCGCAGCAACCTCCGGAGCTACTGATCCTACCATCACAGCCGAGCACAGCACTACGGACAGGCAAACAGCAGGTATCTCCTCAGCATTCACCACTGATGCAACTTCTCAACCAGCAAGCACAGCAGAGGGTGCGACAATTACCACTTCAGAAGTAACCCGGACATCTGAGCCAGCAATGACCACCGTTGGATCTACAATGACCGCAAGTCCAGACGTAACAATTTCAGCCGCATCAACCGAGATCACCTCGGGTGTCACTGCAACCACTGCTCAAATTATTACCTCTGCAACGACAGCCATCACAACCTCAGAAAGCATGGCCACTGAAGTGTCAGATATGACAAGCTCCCAAACAGTCATAACTGAGCGGACAAGCTTTACAACACCTTACATGACCACAAACTCTGATGCTCCGCAAACCACCGACTCACCCACAACAACAGTCAGGATTTCCGAAACCACGCAGGTCGGTGACACAAGTCCTACTCAATCTGGAATGACCGCAGCAACCTCCGGAGCTACTGATCCTACCATCACAGCCGAGCACAGCACTACGGACGGGCAAACAGCAGGTATCTCCTCAGCATTCACCAGTGATGCAACTTCTCAACCAGCAAGCACAGCAGAGGGTGCGACAATTACCACTTCAGAAGTAACCCGGACATCTGAGCCAGCAATGATCACCGTTGGATCTACAATGACCGCAAGTCCAGACGTAACAATTTCAGCCGCATCAACCGAGATCACCTCGGGTGTCACTGCAACCACTGCTCAAATTATTACCACTGCAACGACAGCCATCACAACCTCAGAAAGCATGGCCACTGAAGTGTCAGATATGACAAGCTCCCAAACAGTCATAACTGAGCGGACAAGCTTTACAACACCTTTCATGACCACAAACTCTGATGCTCCGCAAACCACCGACTCACCCACAACAACAGTCGGGATTTCCGAAACCACGCAGGTCGGTGACACGAGTCCTACTCAATCTGGAATGACCGCAGCAACCTCCGGAGCTACTGATCCTACCATCACAGCCGAGCACAGTACTACAGACAGGCAAACAGCAGGTATCTCCTCAGCATTCACCACTAATGCAACTTCTCAACCAGCAAGCACAGCAGAGGATGCGACAATTACCATTTCAGAAGTAACCCTCACATCTGAGACACCATTGACCACTGTTCTATTTACACTGACTCAGAGTCCCGACATTACAGGTTCGACAGCATTACCTGAGACCACCTCACAAGTCACAGCATCCACTGCTCCAATTATGTCCTCCATGACAAGTTCCGAAATACTCAAAACAACTGAGGGCACAAGGTTCACAACGTCTTGGATGACAACAAACTCCGATGTTCCGAAAACCATCATCACATCGTCTACTGCAACATCATTAACTGGTAGCACTACCCCAAGGACCACAACAATTACATCCACCACAACTCCATTACCACCTTTCTGTTTGAATAATGGAACGCTAATAAATGGAAAATGTCAATGCTCTCGCAATTATGAAGGACTCCGTTGCGAATTCCTGAAGTCACACCTCAGTTATGGTGAGTGTGCAAACTTGGTTTTTTTCTTAATTTCCAGGCCCTGTGGTCTTACTCTGGAGACCAATCTTAATATGTTTTTTTTGATTAATTGTTTTAAGTGATTTAATACATTACTCTTCACAATTTAGTCAAGTTTCCAATTTCTAACTGCTTCTGTTGGATAGCGAACTGGGGAAACATTTATAGAAAATGTATCTTCTTGCAAGTTAGAAAACATTACTTTAAAACTACAATGTTCATACAAGTAAATGTCAGATTTATAAAAGTTTACATAAACTGTCATACAGGTTATAAATCCCATGTATTGTAGAAATATTCTCACATTTGTGCACTTAATAGACTGCCCAATTTCACTCACTAATTACCCTACACTGGCAGTCTGTCATGGCTCAGGAAGGATGGAGGCAAATGCAGGTGTCAGGGAAAAATAAAAGGGTTTTATTCTCACAAAAACACAATACAAAAGACAAAAGGAACAGACCATGATGGGTCAAAACAAGGCTGGGAGAACAGGGGAGAAACACAGGGGGTAGGGGGTAGGGTGTCGGGCAGGGGTGGCCAATCTTATCCGCAAAGGGCCGGTGTGTATGCAGGTTTTCGCTGCAACTCCCTAATTAGAGGACTGATTGGCTGAAGAGTCCTCACACCTGGGTTTGAACAGCTGACCTACAGGTTATCCCAAAAACCTGCATACACACCGGCCTGGTGTAGGATAACCAGAGGGGTAGCGCAGGCTGGCCACAGTATCACGCACGTAGCAGTACAATGACCAGACTGGGAAGCTCAGGATGAGGAGGCACTATATACACCTCAGATGAAGGAGTAGACTAGAGGCACCTGGGGATCATCCACACGAGGGCTGAGACGAGAGGCAGGGTTAAACGAGGAACAGGTGTGGCTCTTGGCACACCACACGGAACACAGGGAAAAGAGGCATGTGGGGTATGACGCAATACACATTAGCCACTTGTATTTATAAGCAGACACACCTCACATTTGCAATGCTATTTCAGAGAGAATGGAGCCACACCAAGAGAAAAAATAAGAAATGTATAATAATGTGAAATGCAGACTTGAGCTAAAGGAACACCAAAACATTTTATTTGGCAGTACATCTGTCACTGTGACTAAAAAAAAAATTCAGAATGACAGCATCTAACTGCTGTTGTCAATGTGGTCAGCTCAACAAGCTGGACAGAAATAAAGATAGCTGCAAGCAGTAACTGAGGGGAATGGATTCTTTCGCCAAGCAATAGAAACAACGCTGGGTGAACTAATATTTTATGTTAAATGAGGGGTGGTCCAAACGAATAATTATGAAATGTGAGGGGTACACGTCCCTCTCAGATTTAATGGCGGCTACGCCCGTGATTTAGCTAGCAATTTTAAGTCATGATGGGGTCGTGGACGTGGATGCACGTAGCAGACCGATAGCCCGCGCAGTTGCTAGGTAAATAGGTAATCTTCGTATTTATGCTGCTAACTGAGTAAAAGTAAAAGTATAGACATGGCTATAATCGTTACTGTGTTGTATCTGTCTTTAATCGTTTAGGGACAGAGGATTGCACATATAAACATAACCAGGAACAAAAGAGAATACCAAGAGAAGGAAACCTAGCTAGGTTTTATTTCAAACTACGAAATTCTGGAATAATTGTACATTTTCAAAAAAAAAAAAAAAAACGGGACCATTCGTGTCCTGGGAAAGAATATTGAATTCAGAGACGTGTCTCTATCCATACAAGTTTTAGCAGGTCTGTTCTGTTTTGTCCTGTTCAGAGTTGTCAGTCGAGTTGCCGTTAGATTTTTCTTAACGGACCCGTTGGAGGTCCGTATTAGTAGAGTTGAATGCGTCTCGCCCCGTACAAGTTTTAGCAGGAACGGTCGAGGTACAAGTCGAAAAATATCCAACAGACCCGTTCGATGCCCGAGTTGGTCGAGTTAAGAGGCGCGTTTGATTTTCAAGATTCTACTGTATAATTAAAGTCATTCATTTAAAAATAAACACAAATGCTGAATGTTACTTGTATATTAGATATAATACAAATGTTTCTATATTTATTAACGCGGATGCACATTTCTGTCTGACCAATAGACATCAGCTTTTTCTTTCCTCCATTACATAGTTCATAGGACTGCTCTAGACCATTTGTAAATGTGTGAACCTTTTAGGGTATGTTTTATTTATTTAAATACCAAAATCTTCGTATAAATGTGCGCATACATTTTTGCTGCTATTTTGTTCCTATGAAGCCTTTAAAAATGAACCCCCTGAAACTTCATGGCTGCATAGGTTACATCCTGCATCTTATTTGCAATTTGATATCTGTTTAGTATTCAATACTTAGAACATTATTGGTACCTAATGTGTATTTATATATTTTATCTAACATTTGAATATTATTAATCCTTAAGTTTCTTTGAATTTTAAAGTTTTATATAATACTTTTCTTACATATTAAAAATTGTTTACAAACATGATAATTCCAAATTTGTGTTCACGGTGTGTTTATGGTGTATATGTACATAGAAAAAAACATGTCTCTTGCTTTTTTCCCCTCATATAGATACCTTTGGTGTGGCAACTGGGGTTGCCGTCAGAATTAATGAAACATTTAAAGAAGCTTTCAAAAATCCAGAGTCATTGGAGTACAAAGAATTTGTTAGAAACTTCACAAGAATTGTAAGAAAGACTTGTTAATTTCTATTAAGTTCAATTTAAACAGTACCTAGTATTTGAGGTAAATCTAGTTTCTGGAATAACAGGAAGCAGTATATTGAGTATATCTATGTAGGGGGCAGTGCAGTGGTGCAGTGGTTAGCACTGTCACCACACACTTCCTGGACCTGGGTTCAAGTCTCTGCCAGGATTCCATTTGTGTGTAGTTTGCTTGTTCTCCTTGTGTTGTCATGGGGTTTCCTCCAATCCCCCCACAATCTGAAAACATTTGGAGTTACCAAATTGCCCATAGGTGTGAGTCAATGGTGTGTGTGTGTGTGTGAGTGTGCCCTGCAATAGGATGAGTGGTTTCAGAAAATAGATGGATGGATGGAATCATTGTATTGGGTCTTTAATGTGAAGTTCAAGGGTTTATGTGAAGTTAAGTCTTTATTCTGATCAAGGTCCCAGGATGACCTTGGACAGGGGTGCCCAACTCCAGTCCTGGAGGGCCGGAGCTTAGTTCTTTCCCTGTTCCACCATAAATGATTCAGCTCAAGAGCTGTGTGGTAATTAGCACAAGGAGTTGAATCAGGTGCGTTAAATGAGGGGAAACCCAAAAATATGCAGGGCTCTGGCCCTCCAGGCCTGGAGTTGGGCACCCCTGACCTAGGGTCTATTCCAGGCAGCAGAGGACAGAAAGCTAGGGTACAAATATGCCCTAGGTAACAGGAGTGGACTTTTAAACTACCAAAATCCCATTCTGTACAATCTGAAACATACAACAACAAAATCAATATGCATAGTAGCATACATGCATCTTCACATTTTAAAATATTTTTAGCTAAATTATGCATTATCCATATCTAGAAATTATATACCTGTTAAAGCAATAAAATATACTGAAGCTGAGGACCGTAATTTAATATTAAACCTTTTTTCTTGTGTTTTAGATGGAACAAGTGTATCGAAAAACAGTGGAAAATTTCATGGCAATGACTATTATAAAACTCAGGTAAATACAGGCTAACAGATAAATGCAACTGGAGACAGTATTTATCAGGTGTAAAGGTCACAAACAAAATATGTAACTGCCAATATCCCAATAATCGATATTTTTAAATCCTGTTCTCTTTGTCCCTCCCAATGTCCCTAGGCAAGGCAGTGTGCTGGTGGATCACGAAGTAATAGTAAACATATCAAATGATCAGAATACCACACAAATTGTGAGTCAGATTCCAAAACAGATTGCTGCAGCTCTGGCGGCAGCACAAAACTGCACAAAAGGTACTAGAACCTTCATCTGCATTCATAATAACTGCTTTATTAAGTGGTTCAGCATGACAAATTTTTTGCATAACATCCATGTGCATATTTGCTGTTGTTGTGGTTGCAGGTTCACTTGGATGTTATGAGAATTACATTGTCGGAGACCCCATTGTGGAGAAACCAAAATTTTATCCAGAATGTAAGTTGGCTGCAAAGAAACTAGAAAGAGACTAAGAGTGAGAAATGCAGAAAAGCAGAGAGACCAAGGACATAATAGTTTTACCATTTTAATAATCTGGGAGACAATTTTATGATTTTATTTATGTTTGGAACTACCCCAGATACTACCCCTGATTTGGTTCAGGAAATAATGTACGTCGGAAAGAGATTACAGAGGACAGATTCTCACTTTTCTCCTTAAATTCCAGTGGTGTGTGATCAGAACATCCCCAAGGAGCTCAGCCGTTACTATATTGCACTCCAGAGCCCAGACAAAATCATTTGCATCTCTCAGTGTGACAGCGTCCACACCACCTCTAAGAACTGCAATGGTGGCACCTGTCGAATCTTGAGCACTGGCCCAACCTGCCAGTGAGTTCTAATACCACCTATTTATAATAATGTTTAGAGCACTTTTTTATTTTTTAAAAATATGTTTGTATTAATGTTTGAAAAGCAATGCATTTATTTACTACTAGGATTGCTGATAACTTGATGTTAGGGTCATATATGTCTCAATATGTAATACCTTACTGAAAGTAGTGTTCTTTATATTCAAATTATAGAGAAACTGCTGCTGTCCATGTATCTGAATGCTTCATGATTTTTTAAATTTGTTCCTTAGTTTGTGCCTCTCTCCCCTACAGATGTCTGGAAGATTACTGGTACTCTGGGGCTGATTGTTATGGACCCATCCAAAAGAATGCTGTGTTTGCAGGGGTTGGGACACTAGCTGGTATCCTATTGGTGTCTGTTGTATCTGTTGCTGTCTACGTGATCTGCATAAAGCATCAATCTAAACGGTAAAAAAATATTACAACCTCTATAGACATAGAATGCAGAAGGGATATTTAACATGTAATGTTACCTTTTCTCAGTAACCATATCTCTAAATGAGAATCCGGTTTTTAGCCCTGAATAACATAAGTAGGGGACCGTTGCTGTAAAATAAAACATAAAGAGTCTTCTTCTCCCCCCCCCCACCCTGCCCCACAACTGTATCAGGATGAAGGACAATAGCATTGATCAGCTGAATCAGTGGCTGGAGGGGGACTTTGAGTGGCCTTCTTCTGCAAGCAATTCTATAGGTATATTGATGTGCTGACTTTGTTAGTGTCTCAGGTTTTATACAGCCTTATTCATTTGCGTATACAGGCTTCACTCAAGGAATGCTTAAAATCACTTTCTCTTCCCTCCAGAAAACATCTTTGCCTCTCCAAATGGAGGATATGATGATTTGCAATATGAACAGGAGAGTGATTTCTGGCCTACCTCTTCAAGATCAAGCACTCAGTCTCCTTATCATGGCCCTCAGCAGCGTCTCTCATGCCAAAGGCCTGACTCTGTTCATTATGACTATCAGTCCTTCTACACAGGAATGGACAGCAGGCCAGAAAGCACATATCAGACTACTTCCAGAATGTCACAGTTCATCCAAAATGGGGACAATCATATGCAGGTGAGTTCCTGGTATAGCAAAGGCAGAAATCAGCCTTACAATAGAATGCAACATATACATGTTGATATATGTTTGTGAGTAAGTGTAATTTAATATAAAACATAATGTATCAACTTTAATTTATTTGCTCATGTAAATTCTGTTTCATTATACACCAGCTGAGGATCAGTCACCCACAGATCTTGTCCTCCTCTGAGATTTAATGAACTACTCTCATCATCTTTTGGGCCTACTGTGGACCTCCCGGAGCCTAAAAGCAGAACACAAAATCTCCAAAAAAAGATAATACAAATAATTACAAGACCTAAGTAAAAAAAGTGCATTTGGATCACACACTTGGCCAGAGGTTTTTCCCACGTGGAATTTGGAAAGAGCTACTAATCTTTGAAATGCTTCCCTTTTATATTTAATGTAACAGAACTTAAGAGAATATTGTTCCATTTTGGGAGGCAGTGTTATAAAATGAATTAAATAATGTCAACGTATGAAGCACTTTATACTTAATTTAATGAGGCTCTGTAGTGTAAAGCAATGGCTGTCGTGGATTTGACTGAGAGAAAAGAAATGAAGATAGATTCACAGTTTAAAAGAATGTTATGCAAATAGTACTTACTTATGTAAATGTTTTGAAAAATAAGTAATATTTTCTTATTTATATCTTATTTACTTAATTTGTAGAATATGTCATATAATACTACTATGTAACTCTTATAACATAGGGGACAGGGTTCTAGTAACCATGAGATGGGGCTGTTGTTTTTATTTAGGGAACTAGGTAGTTTTATTGAATTATACTTTTTATAATTTTATGTGTGTATATATAAATATATATATATATTTATATAAATTGTTCACTATCTATATATCATTTTAAAACATTTGACAGAGATTGAATAAAGTTACGGAGCTTTCTGCTGTCCTTTTTGCAAAACATTCTGCAGCCTCAGATATTACTACTCATCATGCAGATTAACACTTTTCTAATTTTGTTTGTTAGATCACTGCTTTTTATGTCAAGATGAATGGAACCCACACTGAATTACATAAGAATGAATCAATCAAATGTGTAATCATAATATAAACTGTGTCCTTGTCTTACAAATACAGGAGGTTGTTGCTGTGTGACATAAATTATCACTGTTACAGTATCAGCCCAGTTACGCAATTTCTTAAATAGAAAACATTAACATATATGAGGGTTACAGCAGTCCATAGTACAATTTAATCTAAAGAAAATACAGGCTGCTGTTATTAAATGAACTAGAATACAAACCATGTAATTGATTTTGAAACAATAGATTATAACTGTGAACTGCCTCTAATCATGCGAGTATCCACATTTTTCAATGTCTCAGGCTCAAATGCTTCAGTTTGATATTATTTATTTAATACACACTTTTATTAAAACGACACAGATTTCAGAATGCAGGGCCAGCCCTGGGGCAACTGGGGCTTAAGAGCCCAACAGCGAATGATTTGAGGCTTGTGCCTTGAATGATTGGCCCTAGTGACACCACTGGGTACAATTTATGTGCATGTTCTGTGTCGTTGAACTACAGGGGAGTTCAACTGCAGAGTTTCTTGATATTCCAAAGTATCAAAGAAAAATAAACTTATTTTCCATAACTGGGGAGTCTGTCCTTTCCAGTACAACCTCATAAGGAACATTCATTGTTACTTGTACTAAGAGCTGAAATTAAGCTGTAGGTCATATAAGTTGTACTTACAGTATGAATTCTGCTGAGCTACTTAGTGCAGTTAGAGGCTTTTTCCATTGTAAAACAGTAAATCTCACTTCATACTTTACATTTCTTTGGGGGTCATTTGTAGGATTTTACTGTATTACTTTGTTGTTACTAGTTGTTATATTACTTTATAAGACACAAATCCTGCCTTGTGTGGACTCTTGTAATTAAATGAAATACAGTAATGACAGAAACCACCCAGTCCTCACTCCCTATTGAGACCAAAAAGCAAGGTGCTAATCTATGCACATCAGCAAACAAAGACAGAGCAATCAGGTTGGCACATACATAATATTTTTTTTACTTTTTGTTCTCAGCATAAGTAATAGAAGCTCAATGTAGAACGAGTATTATTTTACTTGAAAATATAGGGTTATGTAAGTAATTTTCTGACACTGAGTGGATATTAATCAGATCTCTATTTGTAAAAGTTTTGATATTGTGATAACACAGCTACCTCGACAGCGGTGCCAGCCTGTCACCTTGACTTCAGCACCACGCTGGTGAAGAATTGCTTACTCAGGCAGAACCCAGAATGTTAACAACACATAGATGGCAGCCGATGAAGACTATCAACTGCCGGCAAGATACAACCACAACTGCAGAATAAAGGTAGAATGAGAAGGTCAAATACCCTAATCCAGTCCACCAGATGACCGACCTGTTGGAACCATTGCCCTTGGACCATGGACCAGGTGTAATATCCTTCTCCAGGTGGCTGCCATCTTCCCACGTACAGTTCTTCAGCTTCTTTAACCACCAACAGCCCCTTTGGGCTCTCACTCACTACCCAAACTCATCTCCATATCTCCAATGGTGACATTTTTTTTTAAATGTAGTCTGTCAGTTGATCAAGTTCTAAACTAAAATAAAGGAAAAACTATGATATGGTTCTCTAACTTGAATATCACAAAATTATGGCAGCAAATAGGCTCAGGCAGTAGAATTACCACTTCATACTCCAAGATTTGAAGGCTGTAATCTCGCCCCTGTTCTGTGTAGGCGTATGGAGTTTGCACATTTTGAATTTCCTCCTGCAGTCCAAAAACATACAGGGAACAACTGTCCTGGGGTATGCATGTTCTATGATGGATTATTATCCAGCCTTGCAGTTTTTGCTTTGTGGGACAGGCTGCTGGTTTTTGACCCTGTATCATCTAATAGGCAGAAGATGGATGTATAAATAAATACACTGCTTGGCCAAAAAAAAGTCACCATTTGAATTTATATCAGCAAATACTTAAGAGCCAATGACTGGATCATTATTACAGCTCTGCAATGTTATGCAACAATAAAATGAAGTCAGCTGAGTGCCTGAATCTACTGAATGGCCAGGTTACACCTCCATCCATCATCAATGGATTTTTTTCTTCCCTGTTGGCATGGGCATATTCCAGGACAAGAATGCCAAGATTCAATGGGTTCGAATTGTCAACGAGCAGTTCAGGGAGCATGAGGAATCATTTTTACGCATGACTTGGTCAACACAGAGTTGTGACCTTAACCTCACTGAAGGTCTTTGGGATGTGCTGAAGAAGGCTTTATGGAGTGGTTCAACTCTTGGTGAGAAATTAATGCAAATCTGGATGAAAATAAAGGGTGAGATGTTGCATACGCTTGTGGAAACAATGCCATAACAAATGTGCGGCATAATCATAGCTAAAGGCGGTCCAACGGAAAATTTAAATGCCGACTTTTTTTGGCCGGGCAGTGTATTAAATTCAGCACTGAAAGTGGTTTGTCTGGGAAAGGTACAGCTTTGTTTTAATCAGTAGGTTCCTCATTGAAAATATAAGCTTTCTTATATTTTCAATATAAGCAGCGTGTGGCTCAGTGGGCTAAGCCTGTGTACCTGTAATTACAAGGGCACCGTTTCAAACCCAGCCTCACCCACAGCTCCCCAACAGGTGACTGCCCTTCGTGGACAACTTACTCTACAAAGAGCAAGTTGAGGGAGGTGTAAAAACAATTTACCCATGGGGATCAATAAAGTATCAATTACTATTATTATTTCTTGGTGAAAACACTGAAATTCATGAAATATTCAAGAAATGTTTCAACAATAATAACATTTTTGGTAACACTTTACAATAGTTCCTTAACTTAGTAGTAAATAATTTACTACTCAAAAACAAACCATGAACAAATATGGTAGCTACTTGTGATAAAACATGCATTATGATTCATTAATGATGAATAAACATGAGATGGGTATTTAACTTTTTGTTATTCATTATTGTTTATTATTTATTAATAATGAACAAACATGGGATCATCATATCACTTTGTGTTATTCGTTATTTGTTCTTTCAGTAGTTCACAAAGATTTATAGAATTAACAGACGGAGTAATAAATACAGTAACTGCTTGAAATAAATGACCCATCACAATTCATTAATTATCTAAGAGTCTGGGTTTATCTTTAATGATGAACAACAATTCACCAAACATGGATGTGTTTGGACTGTGGACAGAAATCGAAGTAAGTGGGAGAACGTGCAACCGACCTGTGTCTGCTTTTATATCTAGTTAATCCATCAATTCAGAACACATGCCATGTAGGCTCATTCATATTTGGGGTAGGCAGTAGTTAGCACTGTTGCCTCACACTCCTGGGACCAGGGATAGAGTCTCTGCCATGACTCCCTGTGTGTGGAGTTTGCTGTTCTCGCCCTGTCATTGTGGGGTTTCCTCTGGGTGCTCCACACAGTCCAATAACATGCTGAGGACCCCCGCCCCCACAACCCTGAATAGGAGGAGCAGTTACAGAAAATGGATGGATGGATGGGTGGGTGATTATGTTAGTACAGCAGCAGATAACATTATTAATTACAATATTTATTAATCTATAAATAAACCTTTGTGATCTAATGAGAGAAGAAATAATGAATAACAAAAAGTGAAATATTGATCTTATATTCATTCATCAGGAATGAATCATGATTTATTTCAAGCAGGTGCTATATTTGTTACTATATGTGTTAATTTTATAAACTTTTGTGAACAACTGAAGAAACAAGTAAAGAATAACACAAGTGTTAATGAACAAACATGATATTTTATCTTGTTCTGATGCTTGTATGATTCACTGAGTACTGTAACCATTGTCCAATAACTAAAGCTTTTATCTCAAGTAGCTACTATATTTGTTAATGATTTGTACTTCAGTAGTAAATGACTTACTCCTAAGTTACTAAGGAACCATATTGTAAAGTGTTACCAATTTTTTTTTATTTTAACTTAAGTCTTTAATAGGTA
Source organism: Paramormyrops kingsleyae (assembly GCF_048594095.1). Lineage (NCBI taxonomy): Eukaryota > Metazoa > Chordata > Actinopteri > Osteoglossiformes > Mormyridae > Paramormyrops > Paramormyrops kingsleyae. The sequence continues at coordinate 25,870,662 of NC_132806.1, read as the reverse complement.
ATATCTATTATCATATACCATCATTTGTTCTTTATTCATTGCCATATTATGTACTTTTTGGTTTGGTATTTATAACATTCTGCAAATTAGTTACATTATCTTTACTTTTGTGTCATATCTAATATCAAAGTCCTGGCCATAGAAGGATGGCTTTCCAAGCCACTGAGAGAATGTTAATGTTTAACGTTTAATAATAAAAAAAAATTAAAAATCACAAGTTAAGGTCCAAGTTTAGCTTTGTTAACCAGCAACAGCACCACAAACCATCGAGAGAAAAGGACCCCAGTTTGGCAGTAATGGGAGAGTTTGGTGGTACAGGATTATTGCTTTCCTTGATGCTTCTCTGGGCAGCAAAAGGTAAGATGTTATGTATATTCCTGAAAAAATACAATTGGATAAATAATGTTGCTAAAAAAGATTAAGCTTTTGAAAAAAGGAGGTGTCATATTAAATACGTAATATATAAAAGTACCTTTAGTTATTGGACAATGGTTACAGTACTCAGTGAATCATACAAGCATCAGGACAAACTATATAGTCCTGTGTAATCATTTTTGTTTATTGTTAGGTCTTTTATCATTTCATTTCTAATGTAGACCATGAAAATTAAGTTTCCAAAATAGGTGGGAAAATAATACTGAGTAATAAAAGCAAAGAATCAAGGAATTCAACACAATGATCATCAATAATTTAGTACAGATTTGGCATTTTGACAAAAGAAGTATTATAATCTTACTAATATTATAGACAGCAATGCAATATATTAATACCTCGTCAAGTGAAAAATGAATAAAAAATTAATTCATTCATCAACAGCATCAAATGAATTTTCCAAAATTATGGCTGATGAAGAATCAGGTATCACCATCACAACCAAGGAAGGCACAGCAACTGCAATGTCAGATGTGACAGCTTACAAGTTACTCGCCATGGAGGGCACAACATTTTCAACATCTGGAATGACATCAACCTCAATTGTTCCCCAAACAACCACTGACTCTTCTACAAGTCCTACTCAGTCATTAGAATTTATCTCACCATTCTCCAGACTTACTGACCACACCAGTGCTTCTGAGGGAAGCACCTTCAAAACTGAAGCGCAAACCTCGGGTGTGATGTCAACAGACATTACTGCCATAGGCTCTCAACCAGCCAACACAACTGAGCTATTTTCCACCACTCCTGGACCTTCAACGATACAACAAGCTGCCACAAGCTCTCAAACTGTAAGCATGACTGATGACACAACAGTTATGGCATCAAATACGACTGATCAAGTCACTACTCCTAAAATGCATACAACTACCAAGCTCACTTTTACAACTGGAATTATATCTACAACAAAACCACTGCCTACTCCTCCACCGTGCTTGAATGGTGGGACATTTATAAATGGTGTATGCCATTGCCTTGGCAATTTTGAAGGAAGTAAATGTGAATCGTATAGTTCTTTAGTGACAATTGGTAAGTGATCACACAAATATATATGTATACATATATATTTTATATATATTTAGACTATTCCAATTTCTTATTCTCTTAATTTTTTATGCACCCAGCTAGTGAAATACAGAAATATTTGATTTTATAAATATTTATATAAATTTCATATAAAATGCTTACATTGGTTGAATAAAAAATCTGACACTATTCCAGGTAAATAATAGAAGTCTCTATCCAGTGCACTGAGAATGTAATAGTTTTATAGGAGATCTTAGTTTGGTTAAGTTGATTGAATTTGTGTCTAATGAATAGCTTCTATATTACTTTATTATTCATCTTTATATTAGATTCCACTGACATGGCAACGGAGGTTAAAGTAAAAATTAATGAAACATTTCATGAAGAATACACCGATCCACAGTCACTTCAATACAAAGAGTTTGTCCAGGACTTCACAAATAAGGTATGTTTTTGACAGAGAGTGACTGACTGCTGTGTAGTGTAGCAAAGCAACTTCACTTGCTGGTAAAGTGGAAAATGATTATAATAGTAGCGCCATAGCTTGCTGGTACTGCAGAATATTGCTGCCACCATAATGAAATAAAATTTGTTTCTCATTATAATGAGACATTTATAACGAGAAAAACATTTCATGGAGACCCAGTTGCATATTACATGTATTTGTTATTACAGTATATAGGTTTGAATGACCATAACTTTATTTTCAGTGTCCTGAGTACAGGTACAGAACCAGTGAAATGCAGTGAAGCATCTAACATCGAACTAGGTGCAAATTAAATACACACACACACACTGTCACGATCCTCGTGTGTGCCACGCCCCCTCATTACCTCATGTCGACTCCTGATTGTTCCCACCTACACACACAGAGTAAATTATAATAAATTATAGATATTAATGTAAGTGTAAAGAATGGTTCTTTGCGAAATATACATGAGGTAGTGCCTATAGCTTAAAGTGCAGACAGGAAGTACAGTGAGAATGATTGTGCCAGGAAATATGACAATATGCAATAATACAAGTGCAAAGTGGAGATGCATGATGTGCAAAATGAGCAGTTGGTGCAAACAAATGTGCAGTAGAAGAGTGTTCAGTGAAGGTAATGGTATCAAGTCGTGTGGGCAGGCAGAGAATCAATGCTGTAAGGTACTACTGAGCACATTGACAGCTGTGGGGAAGAAGCTGTTCCTTAGCTTAACCAGTAAATTCCACCACAGAATTGGATGAAAGTGGCTACGTACATACATGATAAGGCAGTCAGTGTTAGTATCAGGAAACAGGGTTTCATTCATAATTGCTAACATAGTCTTAATAAATTAAATGTTTTATGGTAAATAAATTTAAAGAGCAAAGGCTGTGAATTAAACATTTATCTCTGAAAAGACAGTAAATTGATACATCTTTAATGACACCTTTTAGCAGTGTTACAAAACTGCTGTATTACAAATGACATCCACATGATTTAATTTCTTTTGGAGATGCATTTATTTATTGTGGTGTAATGCTACATGAGAATTGCTGGTTGCGACTGCGAATGAGTCAATGAACCAAGTGAACTTTGCAGTTTGTTAACAGTGAATCTCCTCTTGTTTTCTTGCAGATGGAATTAGTGTATCGTCGAAAAGTTGAAAATTACATGAGACTGAATATCATAAAAATCAGGTGAGGTTAATGCCCTGCGTAAAAATGCAGGTTAATGAAACACACAATTCCACAAGTGCCACCTGGATTGATATTTTGCCAGACTGTACTGACTGGTTAGTACAGTCTACTCTAGAGGTTTGTTTTACTGTCCATTTTCATTCTATGTCCCCATCACCTGGCAAATCCCACAGCCAAGGCAGCGTCGTCGTGGAGCATGAAGTGGTAGTAAATATAACGAATGGACCAAACATCACCGAGGCAGTCAATCAGATTCCCGAAGAAATTGTGGAAGCTTTGAAGCTTTGCATGGCAGGTAGTTTACATAGATTTAACAGACTGACAAATGGAATCCAGCATTGTGAATGATTTCAGTAACAAGACTCCTTGCTTATTTCTGCTGCTTTTCAGGAGAATGTTCAGGGATTGAATTTCTTGAGACCCCAACTGTTGTGAAACCGACATTTTCCCCACAATGTAAGTCAATGCACAAGATATGCTTACAAGAGAACCCACAGTTCAGTGAATGTACCTGAAAAGTAACCAAATAATTCTACCGTTTCACAGATCTTGTATATTCTTGACATCTCTCCATCCATCCACCCATCTTCCAACTAATTAGTAGCTAGATATTATACCGAGCAGCATAGGAACAATAGGAGTTGTAAAGTAACAAAGTATAAATACTTCATAACTGCACTTTTTTTTTTTAGTAGAGTATAAGATGCTGCAACTTTTACTTTCACTTTGTTACATTTCTGAGCCATATAAGGACTTCTGACTGTGATAATTCAGCGTGACCATCGTTACTCACCCAGTTACGAAGAACTATTGCATGCAGTGTACCTGGGCCTGCGTGATTCTGGGTAAAATGTGAATCACAATTTTTGGAGCAATATCTTTTTCTTTCTTTCTTTCTTTCTTTTGCAGGACAAACAAACAATATGTACAGATGTATGATAGAGCTACTACTGAAATATTGGTATTGATTGCATTGGACAATGAGCCATTTTTTCGTAGTTGTAGACCAGGGTTTTTGTTGCCTCATTTATCACTTATAAGAGACTTACAAGTACCAGGCCGCAAAATGTTTATAATCCATTATTAAAACTGGCCTGTGGATCAATCTTTCGTTTTTCACAGAATCAAAAAGTTACTCCGTTAATCTGTGTCAGCAAACTTGGGAAGTTTCACCACTTTTTCTGAATTAAAAGAAAATATGAGACTGAATATTCCATCTTGTGCTGCAATGTAGCTTACAGTGTTATATTCAAACCTGTCTTGAATACATTTTGATGTTGTTTGCTTTTTATAAGGTCAACAGATTTTAATGTACAGTATAGTACTTTTTAACCAAGTACTTTTTTACTTTTACTTTAGTAGTTTGTTTTTTTTTGCTTTTACTTGAGTGGTATTTTACTGGATGGTATTTTTACTTTTACTTGACTAACATTTGGGGTGGTATTTGAACTTTTACTTAAGTATGACAACTGGGCACTTTTCCCACCACTTGACCCAAGGCAGGGGCAGACCTTAGACAAGGTGTCAGTATTTTCACATAAATATTACTACATTACATAATCTAAGTTTTCACATTCTATTATAGGCGCGGATTGTCGTCTTAGATGACCATATAATCAAATGCCCATTCTGTTAGAAGAATGTCTAACTAGGTTAAGAAGAATGTAATAATGCACATTACAAGTCATGCATATTGTACTGGGTAAATCAGAAGTAAAGTTATATACCTTTACATCATGAGATTGCTGTGTAAAAATATAAAAACTGTTTCATCAACTTAAATTACCATCATTCCCTTTGCAGGCTTCAGACCTCAACGTTTTATAGCAGATTACCGTCCAAGTGCAAAAACTGGTTGTTTATGAAAATGTACTGTCTCTAATTGCACACAGTGCACAGGCTAATATCCAATCTAGTATGAAGCCTGCTTCATGCCGTGCTTTTTTGGGATAGGTTTCCAGAGTTGGGTAATTCAGGTCCAGAGAGTAAAAGTCCAGACCAGGATTTTGTTTCAACCAACCAGTTCCGTACTCAACTGGTTGGTTGAAACAAAATCTTGGTCTGAACTTTTATTCTTTGGACCTGAATTATCCAACTCTGTAGATTCCAAGCTCAGCCTATTCCCAAACTGAATAAGTAGTTATCGAAAATTTTATGGATTACAGTGATATGACACTGGCATAGATGGCACTCTATAGGAAGTGATTTTTAGTTGAAGCACAACGGAGAGCAAGACAGAAGGTACACGCAGAAATATGAAATCAGATTAAGACTTTTCTCCTTTCCTTTGAATTACAGTGATTTGTGATCAGCACATTCCCAAGGAGTACAGGAATTACTACACTGCAATCATGGAGACAGGAGGAATCACCTGTGTCTCTTTGTGTGACAGCGAACATAACAACACTAAGAACTGCAACACAGGCGACTGTCGAATCATGAACACCGGCCCAACCTGCAAGTAAGTTCTAATAGCACTTATATTCATACTGTGACCAGCAGAAAAAAACGTATTCTACTAGTGCAGTTTAATTCCATGGACTACAGCTGTACTGAGTATTATATAATATATAATATAACTGAAGTATGCAAAAATAATGTTCCAAAAGATAAAGATTACAAATAATTGTTCAGAATATCTGTGAGCTGAATTGTTGACAGCACTTTACCGAATTTTACCTAGTAATTGACTTCATATAATCATGTAATTTCTACCATATCTTTCCATAATGTCCTTGAAAAGCTTCAAACTGATAACAAGTAGCTCTCCAGCCTAGGGCGGGCACTTGATCGGTGGCTCTGTCCCCTGCTGCAGATGTCCAGAAGGTTACTGGTACTCTGAGACAGACTGTTATGGACCCATCCAGAAGATTGCTGTGTTTTCTGTGACTGGAGTTCTAGCTGCAGTGCTTGTTATCTTTGTGATGACTTCTATCATATGCATGGTCTATAAGGGAAAACAGACTAAAAGGTGAGAGTTTGTTTGTAATTAAAGAATCATACTTTTAAATGTGAAAAGCACATCCCTTCAAATGCTTGACATGACTGAATATGGTATTTTAATTTTCAAGACATAACCTTAAAAGTACCCATATTCCAGTTAGTACAGTCCAGGAAGTATTGTAGGCAGGATGTGAGTCTTCTGTCCTTGTCAGCCAGTAGACATTTGTCATACAGTGTGATTGGTCAGTTGGAGGGATTGAATTTGCTACTGGAAATTGGATTGCCCTCAGTATGAGCTTATGATGGACAGAGATATTAAGGTCAAATTAACTGCTCATTTACCAGTTTCTGAAAGGGCTGTAAGTTTTGCTGAATGGGCAAATCTGAAAATTATGCTTTTTTTCCCATTGCTTGCCTACCCCTGCACCAGATTGAAGGGCAGTAAAGATGACCAGATGACAGAATGGGTAGAGGATGATTTTCATTGGTCTTCCTCTCATAAGGGGGCGGTACCGGTGGGATTCTCCAGAGAGTTCTCAACAGGTAGTTAAACAGGCATTTAAATTTATTAAGTACTGTTAAATTATCGTTTTCACAGGCTTCTGAATTTATAATTAATTTGTGTCTATAGACCACCAGTATTTCTATAAGTGCAACACTGACCATAAACCTGTGTCCCTTTTGGTCTCTTTTTCTCCAGAGACCAAGCTCCCCTCCCATAATAATAGCTTTGATGGTTGGCAATTTGAAGCACAGCGTCATTTACAAAGTATGTCTTCTGGTTCAGTCACTGGATCTTCCTATTATGGGCCCCAACAGTATCTCGCCCACAAAAGGCCCGATTCTGTCTACCAGTCATTCTATGGACAGAGAAATGACGCATGGGGGCACATGTCACAAACGACTCCCAGAGATCCACATCTCAGCAAAGACATGCAGGTGAGCTACTATTCCCCATAAAGGACAAGAAGAAGCCTAAAATATATGAGTGAGAGACAACATCTGAACTAGTGGTGCACTATTCCCAAAGTGTCGAGTTGCTCAGTGAAAGGAACAACTGGAGAATACTTTTAAGGTCTCTATGCAGGGAAATAATTGAGGGATGGGCAAGGAAAGTGTATGAGGTTTGTGTATCTTTATTAAAAGAAAAGAAACATTCTTGCCTTTTTGTTTCAGTTTTCTAGGCCTCAGATCCGGTCTTCGGTTGACATTTAGCCAGTGCCCCTCATTTTCAGTCTTTTGTGGATCTTCAGAATCTACACATCGTTTCCCAGTGGACCCAAAACTTTGTGGTCCATCTTCAGTCAGGAATTATCATTAGCTTTATTCATTATATACCATTCACCAGGACTGATGAAATAAGCTTTTCAATACTATTTAAGGCTTTCCTGTTAAATGATTAATCCTTTCAGTAAATTAAATCACAAAGCATCATATATTATATATATATATATATATATATATATATATATATATATATATATATATATATATATATATAGACACACACACACACACACACTTAATGATTATTCTCAAGGATAGTTTGTGCAATTGTTTTTTATGTACCAGTTTGTTTTTCACCAAATCTCATGCCAGCAGACCAAAGTTGGCAATTTTGAAACTATCACTTGCAAAAATTCATTTGCTGAATCAGTCACTCATTTGAAATTTTTTTTACACAATATTCACTAGTTAGACAGATGTAGTTAAACTCACCCTTTTTTCAAAACTCATTCTCATTCATCAAAACACATTTTGCACTGTGGTGAAATGGAAAACACAGGCTACAAGAGTTACAGACAGCACACAATAGTCAACATTTAAACACAATGACACCAAATTGTTCACGTGTTTCTAAACATGTGAAAAAGCCAATGAGTGACTAGAACAGAGAATAAGTGCCAGATGACAGTGCCGTAGCCGAGTCAAATTTCAATGTCATGGTAAGGATGTTTAGCTAACATTTTTGCTAAACAACTTTTTTTACTATAGTCTTATGCAGCATGTTTCCAATTTTGCAACTCCGCATGCAAAAGACCATATCCACAGCATAAACCAACCAGCATAAAGAGTCACAGTCACAGAGTACTCAACTGGTTGGTTGAAACAAAATCCTGGTCTGGAGTTTTACTCTCTGGACCTGAATTACCCACCTCTGTCCTTTGGGAAGTAACACCAAGCAAATTGTGGAGCTTTATTTACCAATTGGCAACACCCACTTCTCACAGGGATAAACATCCATTCATCCATTTTCCAAACCGCTTATCCTTTTTGGGTCATGGGGGGTCCGGAGTCTATCCCAGAAGCTACGGGCACGAGGCTGGGAACAACCCAGGATGGGGGGGCCAGCCCATCGCAGGGCACACACACAATAGCCTTTGGGTTATCTTTTAGGGACCTTTTAGGTATTGTTTTTTTCCATCAATGTTTTTTTTTCCCAAAGCTGGGATTTCGGTAGAATACATTATGAATTTTTGTGTTATTTGCTGTGGCCTAAAATAAAAGCTTTTATCCAATCAAATTTGTTTCTGCATACATGTCTGTAAACTTGAACAATATCTCTTTGTACAGTTCTCAGCATACACAGTTATGATAATCCCTAAAAAGATAAGTGTTTATGATTATACATAGCAGTGTTTAGTTGGATAGAGCAAAAAATTCAGGCATGGGAATTTTGCAGGATGTGTGAGGTGTTTTGCTCTTTTGGTTTGTGGTTTTGTGAATTGTATTAAGTGATTTTTTAAAAATGAGCACTGTTTTCAATATTGTGCTTAAGCAATTGTAAAAAACTGTAAATGAGAATAGGTAAGTACACCTATCCACTATACCATGTAACTGACCTCACGAGGTAGGGGATTATCTAGGATGGGGCACCAACTCACTGCATGGCACACATGAACAATTTGGTATCTCAGCATGTTTTTGGACTCGAGGAAGAGGGGAGAAACCAGAGTACCTGGAGGAAATCCCACCATGACATGGGGAGAACATGCAAACTCCATGCACAAAGCCCTGTTGGAGACTTGAACCCTGGTCCCAGAGGTGTGAGGCAACAGTGTTAACCACTGCCCCCCTTCCCCATATTTCGTACAAAAAAACTATTTGCATAATGTTTTTTGCAGACTTACTAGGCAACCCCCTGCTGAAGGAAGAAGACTGCTGTTCACTCCAGAGCAGGAAGAGCACATCATAATCTTCAGATCAGACAATCACACAACTCTACGACCACTGCAACGGCACATCATTACTGACAACATAAGGTTCTCACGCTTCCATTCAGTGAGCTTATCCACAATCAACTGTCTCCTGAAAGCCATCACCGATCCATGAAGAAGCTATACAGGGTACTGTTTCAGCACAACTCTGACAGTGAGACAATTACACAATTACACAAGTAAGCAATTCTCTCATTGGATCTGTATTCCAGTGTACTGTGCAACACAATATTGACTACTTCATCTCTCTTCATACTGTCAAACAATACGTTAATGCTTTCTTGCCTGTTTCAAAGAGTGATGGAGCTAGATGTTGCTGTAGTGGACCAGGAGTTCCTTTACATTGATGGAGCTGGCTTTAACCTTCCCAAAACACAGCACAGGGGAAGGAACATCATAGGACACCTTGCCATTGTCAAAGTCCCTGGACAATGTTGTGGCAACATCACAATGTGCAGCCATTAGCCAGAATGGGATCATTCGTCACCTTGCCACTCTTGGTCCCTACAACTCTGACCACATCACCTTCCTCAAAACCCTACACAACGTAGTCCTAATGACCAGACTTTAGGACTGGAGCAGTCCAGTGGAAGTGGAAGTTCTCACTGTGCGGCTCTGGTACGGAAATGTTTCTTTGACCACTCATGATTTTTGATACTTTATCTGCCACCATGCTTTCCGTTCCTCAATCCAATTGAAGAGTTCTTTTCAGCGTGGCAATGGAACATTTATGATTGGCCATTCCACCGATGCATACCCGTTCTCCAGCGGATGGAGGTGGCCCGTGCTGTGCATTGATGTGGGAGCATGCCAGGGCTGGATACGTCACTCTAGATCCCTATTATTCAAATCGCGGTCCTCGAGGTCCGAGCATTGCTGGTTTTCCAGCCTTCCTTTACCTGTGAGCCAAGTGTGAACCCTCAGACCAATCAGAATCAGTAATTATTAAACTAACTAACTGGGAGAACTGAAAACAAGGCCTGGATTTGGAATTGAGGTCCAGATTTGAAGAAACCTGCTCTAGATGGTACTTCCCCCGCTGTTTGGCCAGAGAGAACATTGCTTCAGATGTTCTATATCCAGACCTAAAGAGAAGACAGGACGCACCATAGTTTTTCCTTTAGTTCACAGTATCAAGCCTCTTATATCTTCCATGACAGTATACACAGCAGGTACTGTCTGTTACTGTTCACGCCAAAACTAAAAATTCCCCTTATATTTCTCTTTTATAGTGTATATGTACTGAATTTGCATACAATGCCTATATATTTGTGAAAACACATGTACGTGTGAGTTGTGGTAAACTTTTACAACAGTCTGATGTGCACTGCACACTGAAAATGCAACAGCCACAAGTTCATAGTGTGTTCCATTTATCACATCAGTGTGTAGTTCGCCTATATAAAGGGCTATCCATTGAATATTCGTGGGTAGTTTGCATGCAAAAATGCCATTCTGGCAAGAGTTAAAATAGTCTTGGGTAAAGTGTTTGCTTTATCAAGAAGTGTGTGATGTTTTGCATGTTGTGTGTGTGCCATTTTGTGTGTTAAGTTTTCACAAATTGAGCCATAGATTCAGAAATTGTCTAAGCACTAGTAAAAACTATAATTTAGAAACGTTAAGCTATACATCTCTGGAAAAAACCAAGATCACTCTATATTTATAAAAAAAAATCTGCATTTTTAAATTTGGGTTTGGTCCTGGTTCTGCTGGCAGAAGGCTACACTGCGAGGCTCAAAGATTCCAAGGCAGCAGTACACAAGAACAAGGTGAAGCAGGAGACACTGGCAGTGACCAAAAACCAGCCAGGTAGAGGGCGGAAGCAACTTTCTAATGCCAGAGATGACCGTCAACTTATCCGACAATGCCTCAAAAATCAGAGGATGACCTCAAGTGACCTTCAAAAAGATTGGGAAACTAGACTATTAACTAGACATTCAAAACCATCCAAAATGCCATCTACCAAAAGATAGATCTATTTCTCAAAACTATAAAAACTATTACCCTGTTTTCATGCGATTCAGCTTTGTTGAACTTTTTGTGAGAAACGCTGCACACAAATCCTTCCATATATCACAGGCCCACATGCCCTAGGTTCTCATTTACAAAGCACTGGCATTCGATACCATTAACTCAAGTCATCACAGGTCGAACCCAATTAACACACATTTCCCCAGGTGGAAACACTAAGAGGCAAAATTGTTCACACACCAATCAGACAGATAATAGGGCCATGGGTCGGTTCACTTGTAGTGGGACAATGGATCTACAAAGACTTGAAGATAGTGGAAGAGGAGGTGGAAGAGAGGGGCAAGGAGACAAGTGGATTCTGATAAGATTTCTGCAACTCTAGTTATCCATGCCTTTGTCCGTGGGATGTAAGTAAGGGAAGCTGGGCAAAGAGTGCAGCCGAACCTGAGCCACTTCACAGTAGCCTTTACGATCTGGACCTTCAGAGAGGAAAATGGATAGACAATTTACATACTGCTCTCTACTGTAACCTTGCAGTGCTGTTACAGCATGGACATGTACTGTAGCTGTTGTACTGTACTGTATGCTGTCTGAAACTGTATTGTATCATTGTACCATATCACATATTGTTAATTTGGAGCTACCGTATGCTTGGATTTTGTAAAATGGATGGCTTTTAGTATACTAATCAGTACTATATTTTTGCAAAACTGAGAGATGACCGCCTAATGGAGGAAGAAGGTGGCTCTTGTCAGAGGTACGACTATATTGACGATTTCTAACAATATCATTTGCTTGTATGAAATCCAAAAGGAAGTTATTGAGTATCAGGGATTGATGCAGTCAGCATCTCAACAACTTACCACATTCTTTGACATGGCTGAGGATGAAACATCCATGAAACATCTTTTCAAAACGACCTCCAATAGTTATAGACCAGCACTTGGAAAATGTGAAAGTATGGTTTTTCATCTGTATTAAATAACTGAGTATAGTTATGTTATACAGTCGTATGTACTATAGTACAGGCTATATGATTATTTCATCTCTTTTTGTCGACAATCTAGGAAATTGGTGTCAACAGGTTTTTCTTACCAGATGGGGAGGAACATAATTGACCACCAGGCCATTGTGAATGCCCCATGTGACCATGTATGCCGCCATCAACTGCTGAGAGATCCTCCACCACCATGCCGGCCTTGGTCGATACAACACCATGCATTTGCAGGCTTTCCTCGATAGTCTGCGAAATCATGTATACCAAAGGGAGCCAGCACAACCAGAGCAGTCATAATCTTGTTGTTTGGGATAATATCCGTTTTCACCGGGCTGCTCTGTTTCATGATTGGTTCACAAACAATCCAAGATTCAGCAACATCTTTCTACCTGTATCTTCTCCCTTCCCAAAGTCCATATAGTGGTTTGTTTTTTTCGCCTGGTGGTGGAAGGTCTATGACAGACCTCTACAGCTGCGATGGTCTCTTTATGTATGCTTGATTAGATTAGTTTGAGGGTTGCTCCCACTGCCTAGCTAGGGCTAATATTGTCTGTGATGCTGATGAGAACCCAGACCAGCAGGCCTGGAGTAGCCAACTGGGAGACTCAGGAGAATTACCGGTGGGCCGAGGCTGTTGTGCCTGTCAGAAACAAAATAATCGTACGAATTAATTACTCATCTTCGAAGCAGCTGATTTTCTATCCAGCTGTATTCAGCTTTGAATATTTTTTTATCTAAAAAAAAGATGACAGAGGTCTGTATCTGGCTATGGGCATGGCACCATTACTCATTGCAGCAACAGGTTTTTATTGTGGTGTTTTGAAATTCATCTCACCAGTGTGCCATCGCTATTTTGTAGTGTCTGTGTATTTGATGGGTTCTGTGTAATGTCTAAAGGCAAAGTTTGGTTAGGTATAAGATTACATGTTTTTGGGAGAGAATTTGGTTTTAACATGGAAGTTTGTGAAGATGAGTGTACAATTTTGCTGTAGCCACCATAAACAAGTCATCCTCTCTATCTCCCACTCCCAGTCATTAAAATTGCACATTGCACTTTACCTACCTTTCAGCTGATACCAGATACATACTACTGCTTACCTTTAACCTGATACTGCAGTATTACATGTTTTCATGATCTCATCTAACTGTGCAATTACCTGCATTTATGCATATTTTTCCAGTCCCTGCACAGCAATTATCTATTACATGGGGTATTGTGTAGTGCAGTGGGTAAGGACTTTGTGCTCATCATCAGAATGTCGCTGGCTCGAATCCCCTGACTAGCAGACCGATGTCACCGTTGAGGCCTTGAGCAAGCAACCTCAGTTGCCCCAGGGGTGTCAGGCACTGGCTGACCCTATACTCTGACCCCCAAGTTTATTATCACCTGCCTGTCTCTCGAAGATGAAATAGGTTAAAAGACAATTTTCCTTGCTGGAATAAATAGTTTGGACTCTTCAGGTGTACCTGCATTGCCAAACCCTGATAAAGGGTATCACACCAACACACCAGAAAAGAATGTTTAAACTAAGTTTAAGACTTCTTAATCTCACCTACTCACGTAACTCCCATCTAATAAGGAAGTACTACACCTATACTACAATTCATTAGCTTGGGGTCAAAGATTTATTGCTTTACTGGGTGATACTGTGACTAAGAAGTTGGTTTTCTGAGCAAAAGACTGTTAATGGAGTCCCAAGTAGTCTTTTCTCATGTACGTGTTTCCCTATTAAACATTGTATAATCATGCAATGATTTTACATGCAACTCCCAAAATAGTAAATCAAGTAACAATAGTATAATCTGAGGTAGAACAAAAAAGAGTCACAGGAGAATTAAAATAGTTTTTAATCACCAAATGAAAATAATGCTTTTTAAAAGAGGATTTTAACTAAAAAAAAAAACAAAACAACTTAAAATAAAATTTGAGAGAACTTTAATTGCAACAGACCATCATTTTACTTACTGTATGAAATCTGTTATTGGGATCAAATGAATGTGTCCTGGGTTTTTTGATAGTGGCTTCAGTCTTGTTGTATCTCCAGGAAAATGGATGGATGGACAGACTTTTAGTTATCATAGGAACATAACTGAATTGCAAGAATCTTAAAATCTACTGTAGCCTAATTGCATGTTCAAGTATTTAACAAAGAATAATTTAGCTTCATACTGAAACTATACAAAACCGAAGAAAAGTAAATGCTTTAAATATGTGATTTATGTGGAAGATCTTTTCATAAAGCAGCTACTTTGTACAGCTCCATATCGATTGCTCCTGTAAATATAGTGTAAAATAAAAATATTAGGTCTTTGCAAAATAATAGTGTTATTATATACAGATGTATAATTTTATTATTTACATATATATTATGTAAAGAATGGTACATGTTGTACCATGTAAAGATCTTCCACCCATGGAAAAAGACAAATACGGAGAGTGTCCCAAGTGAGATGTCTGGTGAGCTCAGATGATACTATCGGTATTTCATTTAATATGTTTTGGCAGTTGCGTGATAATGGATTTTGAATGTGTTGAAAATCCATGCATAGTCAATTAACAAAGAAATATAAAAACATTTTGGAATGACAGGCTAACAGAATGTTTGTTTATTATTTAATGACATACTTGCAAGTTATCGTTGATCTGGTTAGCCTCTCCACAGCGATTGACGTCACTTCTTTGTTTCACAAGAAAATATGGTCCCTGCCTTGTACATCCATTTTAGTGTTTACATTGTTGTGTCATCCTTTATCTCACCTGGAATACTCCCCATAATTGTATTTTTACATGTGTAAATGAACTGGGGACTATTTCGGGTCATTTTCTTTCCAAAGAACTGAATACCATTACTCTGGAAAATAATAAGAAAAGCACTACAACTAAAAATTATTGTGAATAGGAGATTAAAAATTAATCACCCTCCAAGAGCTTATGCCAAACAGGATCGTGGAAGGCAGTGAGAGCCTTTTGCAGGCATCATAGAGTACAAGGCAATTAAAAAAAGACCTTGGATGGATTAAAACTTGAAAGTTAAGTCTCAGATGTAATACTAAACACACTGTTTTAGCAATTTATTCCTTACAAAAAGTTAACCACCACATATCCATATATTCTTATATAACCCATGCAGACTATTGTTATATTAAATTTCATCAACTATTTGCATGTCTCTCTAGCAACCTCTACAGGCAAGGATGATGAAGTGCCATAAAATATAGCAAATCTAACTCAAGAATCAAAGATTCATTAATTGTCACATACATAGTTAGACAAAGTACAACACACAGTGAAATACATCATGAACCACTCTTTTGTAGACTGTGCAAATTTAAAACTCCAATTGTGCTAAAGTTAAAGTCCAAAAAGAGCTAAAATGCAAGCAGAAAAAGTATATTTAAAATGAATGGTAAAAGACATAATAAAAAGTGACCAGTGTAACAGTGCGGGTATGATGAGGGGTACAAGAGCACAATGCACATCAAGGTGTGAGGTGCAATGGCATGTCCAGGTTCAGAAACCTTATGGCCTGGGGGTAGAAAGTCTCTCAGTCCTGGAATTGCAACCCTGAAGTTCATGGCTGAGCTTTTTAAAAAACCAAGTGGAGATGGTCGCGCCACCATTATGTTCAGCCGAGGGACCAAACAGTAAAAGAAATGATGGACAAACTTATCACCTAGGGGTGTGGATTAAGGGAAAAAACAATGATCATGACCTGCTCATTCGATCCTCTTGTGCCACGCCCCCCTCAACCTCGTGAGGATTCTCCATGTTTACCAGCTGTTTTGAGTTGTTTTCATTAGTTTGGTGTACTTAAATCCACGTCAGAGTCTGTTTCCCTAGTTCTGTCATTGTATTGTTAAGCCTGTTTGTTCCTTATGCCCCTTTGTGTGCCTATTAAATCCCGTTATTTTTCCCCAGTCCTTATCTCCTTTGCTTGCTTCCCTGGTCCGTACCTTGTAAGTCATAACAGAATGACAGAACTCCAGAAGACATCGCCTCGTCTCTTTGAAGAGGAATACCTCAACGCTGCCGACAAAGTAACATACTGGTTTGATCAGCCCGAAGTCCGAGATGATCCTGTGCTTCGGGCTCTAGCTCACAGGGGGAGGGACGTTCTGGAGGAGATGTTCCTGCCCGGAGACACGCACCTAGCCGGGGAGGTGTGCACGACTGTCCGGCAGCTTCGAGGAGGGGCGGCAGAGTCGATGATGAGGTGAGTAGCCTTGGACAATGGACTGCCATATGGCCTGCTGTCCGAGCTGCCCAGCGTCACCCCAGCGTCCCCACTCCAGCAGTTGGACATAGTGGAGGAAACCCTGAGGAAGCTGCTCCGCTTGAGGATGGTGCAGGCTTCCCCAGCAGGGGACACCATGCCCGCATCTGAGACGCAACCTCAGGCTGCACCCCCTGAGGTTCCTGCGCCACATGTTCCAGGTTAGCCCCCAGCGGTTCCCGTCCCGGCGGCTCCAGCTCTGCCCCCAGTGGTTCCCGATCCTCCTGCTCAGCCCCCAGTGGTTCCCGATCTTCCTGCTCAGCCCCCAGTGGTTCCTCACCCGGCAGCTCCAGCTCTGCCCCCAGTGGTTCCTGACCTGGCGGCTCCAGCTCTTATCCCCGTGGTTCCAGACCCTCCTGTTCTGCCTCCCGTGGTTCTAGACCCTCCTGCTACATCCCCCATGACTCCAGACCCAGATCCCATGGCCCCAGAGCCCATCCCCGAGAAGGTCCCAGACCACCTGACCACCGCTCCTCCCTCTTTAGTGAAGTTGGAGGAGGAACGTGAGTGGGACCCCTCAGGGATTTTCCTAGTGGCCCAGGTGCCCCCTCGGGTGGGTTGTAGTGGGTCTTCGCCCCCTTCGACTCTGGCCTCGCGGTCGCCAAGGGTCTCTCCTGCTCCACCCTTGCGGTCGCCCATTGCCCCTGCGGCTTCTGCTTTTTGCCCACCGGGGTTCTCTCCGGCTCCCCGTTTCCCCCTGCCCTTTGCGTCCTCGCCTCCTCCCTTTGTGCCCCCTGTGTTTGCTCCCCATTCCTTCATGCCCCCGGTGTTTGCTCCTTGTCCCTCTGTTTTGCCTGTGTTTCTGTCTGGTCCTTTTGTGCCTCCTGTGGGTTTGTCCCCTGGTGTTGTCCCTCTGTTGTCCCCTTTCGTGTTCCCGTGTCCTGGGTTTCCGTCGTTGGTGTCCCTGTGTTTGTCTGCGTTCCCCATGGTTTGTCGTTTGTTGTCGGAGTGGGTCTCCTTGTGTCTGTTCTGTGTATCTGTGTTATTCATGTGTGGAATGACAATAAAGTTCTTGAATCTAAATGCTCATTGTTGTCAGTTGGCTCCTACTCCACTTTCGAGGTACAGCTGTTCAAGACTGAACTGTTACATCCTGTGCTCAGTACTTTGATTTTCAGGCCGCCAAAATACAGTAAGGACTTTGCATATTTTTCTGTCTTTAATGGTGCCCCATTTTGAACAATAAAACACCAGCCATTAAAGCTGCCCTGCTCCCAGATGATCAGCCCCTCAGACTTTCCATCTCTGATGTTCAAGCTGTTCTGAGTAGAGTGAATGAACGCAAGGCTGTTGGCCCCAAGGGCATACCCAGGCGTGTGCTCAAGGGAGAAACATGGAATCTAACAAGACTCAGAGGAGTACACAACATGGCTGATGCTTTGACACCAAAAAGAGCATCATATCTTGATCCAGTACAGTACAATGATGCTCCTCAGCTGCACTTTCTCTGGATTCAGCAGGGGAAAATGTTGGATGGGGAGGAACATTTTCCTGATCCATGGCATCAGATGCTAGAGTGGGAGAACAGAAAAAGAAATCGATGCACAGTGCAAGACCAAACTAAACCCTCCCACTGACAGTAACAACTTCTGTGATGCTGGCAGCCTGCTGTGTCCCATGTTCATTGTTGGTGCCCAGTCAATGATGCCTCGGTGTTATATTGTGGCTGGTTTTCCCGAAAGGATAATTATGGCCTTTAGGATGCGTTTCCATTTCATATTTTTAAAATCTAAACAATTTTACGTCATTAGATGAGCTCCAGATGTCGCCGGTCAACTGCACATGAGTAATAAAATCCAAGCATAAAATAAACAATTAATGAATGAGGGTTAACTGATAATGATCATAAATGTGGATGTGAATGTGGAAGTCAGGAAGTCTTGCCCATTCATTCAAAAGAGCACTTGTGAGGTCAGGAACTGATATTGGATGTGAAGGCCTGGTTTGCAATCTCTGCTCTAGTTCATCCCAAAGGTGTTAGATGGGATTGAGGTCAGGGCTCTGGGCAGGCCAGTCAAGTTCTTCCACACCAAACTCACCCAACCATGTCTTATGGATCTTGCTTTGTGCACAATAGCACAGTCGTACTGGAACAGAATTTTATACGAAGTTGGAAGTATAAAATTGTCCAAAATGTCTTGGTGTTCTGAAGCATTAAGAATTCCCTTCACTGGAACTAAGAGGTCTATCCCAACCCCTGAACAACAACCCCATACCATTATCCATCCTCCACCAAACTTTACAGTTGGCACAATGCAATCAGACAAGTAACATTCTCTTGGTATCTGCCAAACCCAGGCCCATCCATCAGACTACCAGACAGAGAAGCATGATTTGTCACTCCACAGAACATTTCCACTGGCGGCATGCTTTACATCACTCCATAAGACACTTGCCATTGCGCTTGGTGATGTAAGGCCTGCATGCAGCTGCTCGGCCATGGAAGCCCATTCCATGAAGCTTCTGGTGAATAGTTTTTGCACTGGAGTTAATGCCAAAGGAAGTTTGGCACTCTGCAGTTACTGAGTCAACAGAGTGTTGGCGACCTCTATGCACTGTGGACCTCAGCAACTCCGTTCCATTACATTAAGTGGTCTGCCACTTCATGACTGAGTTTCTGTTGTTCCTAAACGCTTCCACTTTGCCATAATACCACTTACAGTTGGCTTGGAATATCTAGCAGGGAAGAAAGTTCACAAACTGACTTATTGCAATGGTGGCATCCTATGACAGCACCACGCTTGAATTCACTGAGCTCTTCAGAACGACCCATCATTTCACAAATGTTTGTGAACTTGACTGCATGGCCAGCTGCTTGATTTTATACACCTTGGGTCTGAATGGTAAACCTGAATTCAATGATTGATTATATGTTCCAGTACATCTGTCCATATACCTGTAATGTATATTACAGTGTGTTGTTTATACACAGTATAAAGGATGTTGTCAAAAACAGCAAAATTAATGATTAGCATCAGCACTGGGAGCACAGAAGCTGCACTGCATTGCATTACATTGCATTGCATTAGAGCTCAGCAACAGACATTGGGTCCCCATCACAGTATTTGTGCACATATAACATTGCCCCATTGTTAATAATGAATACATTTTCACATTAAAATGATCTTTAATATTCATAAAAAAATAAACACAATAGCTCAACAACCAAATATCGTGAATGCCTAGAAGAGGAAAAAGTCCTTCATACTTGACTGGAATTCAATACTCAATTAGTCTGACAGACATCTGGCTGGCATGTTAGTTTATAATCCATGAAAACTGGAGCTAAGGGCCATCTTCCATAAGTGGAGTTGCAGACCGTGCCAGTAGCTTAAGAGGAATCATGAAGGGGTTCATTGGGCAGTGTCCCACATTTGCCCAGTTGGCTTTGTCTGTCCTAGGGCTTGGAGGTGATGTAGGGGCATTTTGGTTGGATTCTGTCTGGATCTGCATTGTCATGGTGCCAGCATTAGCCAAAGTATCTCTTTGTTGTCCTGGGCTTCCTTTTGCAGCTCTGTCTTTTTCATCCTCCTTTTGATTGGTTTGATTTAGAGAGTTCTTCAATGAATGGCCAGCATCTTCATCCCCATGGGAACAGCAGGCTCTATCACCAACCAACTCAGAGGCTGAGGTATTTGAAGATTCTGACACATCAGTTTGTCCATGTTGCTTATTGGTAGAATTGTCCTCTGTTTGTACATCTTTCTCTGAAGGGGGCATGTGAACAACAGATGAACTGATTGGATTAGAGCCCTGTCTGCCGCAGGGATGTGGCTCCTCTGCAGTTGCATTGAGCTGTGCATGTATCTGGCACAGATGATGCTGCAGTTCCTGGCAGTCAAGCAGAGGGAGCTCTTCTGGCAAGGATAACAGCAGGTCTAATACCACTCCACTCTCTGGAAACGTGAAAAGCAAACCAAAGTTTTAAAGCATAAAAACAAAATAAAGCTGAAAGTAAACATATATAGTATTGCGCACAATGTCTTAAGCTATGTATCTGGGCAATAAATTTATATTTTTTCAGAAAAAGAACACAGTTTAACATTATAATATATGCAAATGAACAGTGACAACAAAAATAAGATTTTCTTTTGTTCTCGTAAAAATGACTCATATCTTGTGGAATGATTAGAACAGTTTCAATTCCCAAACCTCTCCTCAGGGACACAAGAAATTTTGCCATCTGCTCACTAAATGAACTAACTACTATGGTGACTTGGGAGATTGTGAGAGGTTTGTGACAGACATACAAGCAGAGGTGGAAAGTTCAGGTCCAGGAAGTACAAATCCAGACCAAGATTTTATTTCAACAAAACAGTTTGGTATAAAGTGTAACATTCAGAGTATTGAACTGATTGGTTGAAACAAAATCTTGGTCTGGATTTGTACTTTCTGGACCGGAACTTTCCACCTCTACATAACGGCATAGTTTACACCAACATAAACGCAATCTAAACAACTTCCTTTGGCTGCCTAGGTATTTTGCACAGTACTGTACATCATATACAGTATGTGTATATACACAAACACAAAAAAACTCCAAAGCATACAGTCCACTCACCCATAGCAGTGAGAGTGGGCTCTTTCGCCTTCTTGCTGAGCGCATTTAAAAAACGATAAATGTTTTCAAAATTCACAGTGTGTTCCGACTTGCGGAAATGGCTCAGGAATGCCTGCTGAGCTGGTTCAGGCTGCTGATCGGTGGAGGAGGAGCACGGCTTCCCCTGAGCGGGGCTCTTAAGGCTTGGGCTGACTGCCTGTTGACGGGACAGGACAGGTGGAGATGCGAGATGCATTATGGTTGTTTCATACTGAACTGTCTGAGGCTGGCTAAAGCAGACTCAGGAACTGAGCCAGAGGTATGGGTGCTGACAACATTTTATACCTTTGGGGAAGCAGATCTGGACAAAGATTTCCGGGTAATGGTACGCACACCAGAACTTGAGGGCTCAGAGGAGTCGAGGGAACAAGGAGGTAAGGAATGTAAGAGGCTGCAAGGCTCTGTGGCTCCAATCACCAACATCTAGAAAAGAGAAACCACATACAAGAGTTGGATAATGAAACTAAAACACCTGGTTATAGACCACAATAATTTATTGATATGGTGCAAGGTCTCCTTCTGTGGCCAATACAGAATTAGTTTGTATTGGGAACGACAGATACAAGTCCTGAGCCATTCCTCTTGCAGAACAGTGGCCAGGTCATTATGTGATCCTGGTGAAAGAGTTTCCTGACTCACTCCTCCACAACACCCCAAAGTGAGTCACTAATATTCAAATCTGGTGACTCTGCAGGCCATGGGAGATGTTTTGCTGTGTGCACTGGTGCATTATCATCCTGATACACAGCACCATCTTCAGGGTACAATGTTTGAACCACTGGGTGACCATGGTCCTCCAGAATGCTTCTGTAGTCCTTGGCAGTGACGCACTCATCTAGAACAAGTAGTGGCCCTAGGAAATGGCATGATATTGCAACCCAAACCATCACTGATCCACACTCCGTGCTGCACTCGGGGCATGCAACAGTCAGAAAAATAAAAAGCAGCAATCTCAAATACGCAAAATCTGTGCGGTAAAAGTGCCAGAAACTGATGTTTACCAAAGTAGTTAACTATTGACTTCTGCTCGTACATTTCCGTGTGGAACAAAGCGGGAAACAAAAATGAACAAGGCTAATTTCCAAAACTTTTCCTCTCTATCCAAGAATTCCAAAACTTATCCAGGACCTGTAGTCCACTGCAGATGTTCTCTGAGTATGGAACTAGGTTCTGGATCACTGGTGAAATGGATAAATAGTTAATGAAGATGTATACTTATTTAAACACACAGTCTGAGTATGTACATATACAAATACATACATAATAAAACATGTTTTCACTCTGCCTGAGTCAATAGGAAGAATTCAAATGTTCAGCAAGACAATGCCGGAGTTCCTGTCAGGGCTAATTATCAGCAATAAAGTTGAGCCAATGATTATACTTGCTGGACACTTACAATGTGATATGCTGCTACGGTATATAGTTCTGATCTCCTAAGAATTCAGCAGGTACATGTTAAACTTTACTTACACACAAATATAAAGAAAGGCATAGTGTAGAACTTGCGTCAAGTACTGGTTTAAGTCTGCCAAAAAATTGTGTAATTTTCCATTATGCCATTGACTACTCTGCCTCCTACTCTGCCTATTTACTCATAACTATACTGAGTGGAAAAAAACATGCTTCAACTACATACCCCCAAAAGCCCCTACAGACCTGAGAGAAAGCGGAAGAGATGGCCTCTTCCATTGAGCCAGCCATGTCCTGCGCAAGCTTCTCCCACACCTGTGCAGGTACCCGGGCCAACCGCTCCTCCCGTAGCTGGCGTTGAACATAGGTTGCCACCATCTTCCCAACACGACTCTTCAGTTTTTGCAGGAAGCTGGTGATCTGAACTCAAAATATATAAAGCAAACTTACATAACTGTTGGCCAAAACAGGGGCAGATTAATACGCAAGGCAGCCAGGGAAGCTGCCCCAGGGCCCAACCCACCCCCCCATGATGACAAGGGCCCCCCATTTGAATGGGAAACATTTGTGAGGATGAAGTCGTGCATTTTATATGAACCTGTAACATGCTACTTTTCTCTCTCTCATTTTAATGTATACAATCTCATTATGAAGTCAACACAAAAATATTTGGCACAATACTTAAAACAATTTTGAAATGTCATAATTTGTAATGTTTGTAGTCAAACTATGTTGTCGAGGTGCGTATTTAAAGAAAAAAAGCATGTTTGTGGAATCTGCTAATTACTGCAATGCATGACAGGTATGATATTTGGAGGCTACTAATTTAATCATCTGAAACTGCTGCAACTGGCATAAGCAGGACCTAGGTGTCAATTTGGAGAAGGGAGGGGATATTATTAATTCTTAATTAATTGACACCAACTTTTTGGTGAGCATTAAATTTCCATGCTAACTTTAAAGGCTGAAAAAAGGCAAGCACAGATCTAAAGAAGAGTGAGAACAAATTTGTGGAAACTTAAATTGTTAGAGAACACAGTGTCCGGGTATCTCTGGCAGGGTAAGAGACCACCAAAGCAATAACTCATTTATATTTTTCTCATTTACCTCTATCGTAGACCGCTTGGGGAGTTTCTCCTTCAGGATATTAATGTCTAATTCAGGCTTGCAGGACTGCTTTCTCAGTTCAATCATCAGCCGACGCCTCTCGGCCCGACTCCATCCACACCAGTCACCACGAACTTTGAGGCGCTCAGGCTGTTGCCGCATGAAACGCTGCGGTATTTCTCGCCGACGGGAGGGTGGCTTCATGACTGGAGACCCCGATCAGGGATGACACAGAACTGCAACCGAAGATAAATCTTAGTAACGGTGTTCTGACAAGTTGAGCTACTTTGTCGAGTTAGGCTACCGTAGTCCTAATCGATAGCCCTAGCCATAACCCAAAAAAACCCCTAAAGCCCTAACCCCTAAAACCTAACCCTAATCCCAAAACGGTGGGACTGCACATGCGCATAAAGGCTCGATGGCACGTTTCGATAGGTACCATTGGTCGATAGAACAACAGTTCATATGTAAAGCGAATCAGACATTTGTCCGTTTAGCCACATGTACAGAATCGGGGGGTCGGTCATAAGAAGTTACATTTTATGTGCAACATCTCCGACCTAGTATTTATTCCGTAGCAAAATAATGACAAAATAAGTCGGACGCAAAATACAGGCTAGTTTTTGCCTTGCGGTTAAACGCTAGTTGCATTACCGTACTTGGAACACACAGTATATTACAAGTTAGTTCAAATAGTTTGTGCACGTATTCTATACATTTCAACTGCATATAATCCCGTACTTAGCTAGGCAAATTGGTCAACACTGTTTTGCTCAATTTCTTTACCAAGGTAAGTGGTTATATTTTACTTATAATTATTTAGCTGGCAAAGAATCAACCAGGATGGACATAGCATTTATACACAACACGACGTTTTTCAGAAACAGCCGCGACTACCTGGTAAACCGGAATACAATCTAGCCAAACAAATACTTTAGCACAACACTGAAGTATAAACGAATTTATATCTCAAAATGGAACATGTCTGCGACAAACATCTAGCAAATTACCCTACCACCTCAAACACCCCCCGACCAGACGTCACCAGGCATCCACCAATTAATGTACGGGTAGGCAGACGACCAAAAAGGCCAAAAATATATGAATCGCGATTATAATTGTTGTCGGCTTAACGCACAATTTGTCGCTTTACTTCGGAATAAGGAATATATGTAAAGCTGCAGAATGATTAGTAACATTATTAATGTTAGTGCAGAAAATCTTTTTTGTATTCAAAAAAAATAAATAAAAATACAAAACCGTAAAAAATAGATGGCAGCGGTGGGATTCGAACCCACGCCCCCGAAGAGACTGGAGCCTTAATCCAGCGCCTTAGACCGCTCGGCCACGCTACCGATGTAGGCTTCTACATTTCCGAAAATCTTGAAAACCGAAACAAATTGGGAATAGCAACGTAAGATAACGGCATTATTCCGAGCGGCCTATCCAAAACTTTTTTACTGGGCTTTCCTATAAAATTCGCACAATTTACGGTGGTATGTTTCATCTCATACGCAAACACCTCATCAGAAATTAAAACTGTATTTTAAGAGTATAAATTTGACATACTTCAGATTCGCCGGGAATCCAAATGTCGAAGTTAATATAGAACTGCAATAGTCATTACGACTGATTGACCGATATAATGGTTTAAGGTGTGACTGAACATAATTTAAGATAATAGAAATAATTACCACTTTTTGGGAACTCGGTTAGGGAATTGGTTATAGACGCAAAATATTCACAGAATCATCAGATTGTCTAGCACTTTAAGGACACTAATGGTGAAGCCCAAAAATTATGGTTTATATTATTATTAGGTACCAACAAAGTATTTTGAAATCCTGACATATCGACGACAGCCTTTACAATGACATCCATCTGGTCCTGAAGCTTCACAACAGGATGATCATTGTCATAATCTTTGTCTTTTACCTTCAACTTCTCCACGCATTACGGTTTTCTCCAACGCAATGGGTTTAAAGTAAGATATCTAGTTTGGTTATTTCTGCTTCAAGTGAAACTCTAAATTAGCTGAAATAGCCGCGGTCAATTTAAACGCGCCAGTAGCACCAAAACAATGAAATGTTCGCCGACCGCCTGTCGTTTGCCGCCACACAGAAACAGGGTCCTAGACACCGCCACTTACCGCGTACCTTGATTAGACGAGCTTGGTGACATAATTCAATACACTATACGACAGTGGTGATCCACATGCTAACAAAATACACGAGGAAAAAGATTCAAAAACTGTATTTACAGTAAGTTTTAATTCTCAGTTGCCATTTGAGCTTACATTTTGTGTATCTTCAAATTGCTGTAATGTGATTATTGCTATATCAAAAACCAACATTTAATACCAAACCATGAAGCACTAAACAGGTGTTTTAAGTACCAGACCCAGGCTTTTGTACTGTTATAACTTAATGTAGATTTATGAAGTAAATGTCAGCATCATCATTAAAAAAATCAGTTGAAATTAGTTTACAAGACATTGTACTGTCGGAAAACACAGATAGCCATGGTAAAAGACCCCCCCCCCACATTATCCTTCATTTCTCAAAGACCCAAAAAGGGTGAGATGCAATTTTCTTACAATGCCATAAAGATATATGTCCATTTATGATTAGAACATTGTATGCAAACAAAATTTACATAAAACATATCATGGTAAATGTATATAATTCTGATAGCCTATGAAAACATAGAATTAAAAATAACCTAAACGTCACAACTTGAACTACTTCAACTTTAACAATCACTCCAACATGTCAGAACTATGCTGTAAAAACGATGCAATCTGGCTGCCATTTTGTCAGTTTCTAGTCTCTGCATCACTGAATGACTCTTCCAAAGAGTCTGTTCTGGCCATGTTAATTCCATGACTTGTCCTTCATGAAGTGTGGAGCAGCCAGTTTCCCAGCCTGCTGGGGATCTGCTGTTGGGAGGCAGTAAGTTGGTGTTGTGACAAACGGATTGACAGAAATTCTTAGGGCTCAGTAACAGCCGTCCTTCCATGACTCATCGGCGACAGGTCTGCATGATTTGGTCAACCCTAGAGACCTGTCAAAAGGAATTATTTGGTCGTTATCTGATGCATTTTAATCAGGTTTCAGTATTGTATCATACTTTTTTCTTTTCTAAAAAATACATTTATATACAATTACGTTTTACCTGTTAAATAGTATCATGAAAAATCTAATCTTATACAAGTAACTAAAATTCCAGCATGGTCACATTCATTGAACTGATTTTGATATGAAGAACTCCCATACCTGAACACTACAGCTTACAGAGTGAGTTTAAAAATAAGAGTTTTAACCAACGACGACAACTTTGGCTGGCTGACAATGAAACTAAATCTTCTGCTTCCTTATCTTTAGTTTGTATAAAACAAGCCTTCTAAATGGACTGTAGTCTCTGTCTGACCTTCTCTGGTATACCCTACCTCCTGGTGGGTTGGGCAAGTCTTCCTCGAGATGCAGCCCCAGACCCTCCCAGTGAGCTCCGCGCCCTGCCTGGTGCACTCCTATTTGTCACAGTAGTAAGCCGAGTGGCTGATGAAGCTCCGCCATTGGAAGGGCCTGGTGACTGGCCCCTGTGTGCGCCGCCCAAGGGTCCCTCCTGAGTCACGGTGTGAGCCCTCTGTGGTTGCCGCACTCCCGTCATGGTGCCTACCGGGCTCAAAGCTTTCACAGGGGCGCGGAGAGACAGGGGAGACTGACCATTGCTACGTAGCCTTGTGGAAGATACACCTGGGGAAGAAGTCATGGATTTGCATGGGTCAGCCAAGAAATAAAAAATAAAACCAGGAATTAATAGGATTGTATGAAACAAGGCAAGGGATACTAATGCAGGAGTAAAACAATGCGTTTAGATATTTTCCTTATACCAGATGCAAAACCACAGGTATTGGTAAATGCATAAGAAATTTCAAATGACTTTAATATCATTTTGTAGAAGAGAAAAATATTTTAATAATCTAGTGATTGTTTCATATAGGGCCCCTAAGAGGGCAGTACAGTACAGCATAAATCACTGCCACATCATTAGTGATTCTGATGTAGGTTCCTGTTATTGGAGTTTTGTATTGCATTGCAAGCTGTATTGTATTGCAGACCAAAGCTTGAAATAATTAATTTATAAAAGTCCCTTATTCCCCATAGCACTATTCTACTTGTCACAATAGTTATTTGTACATACCCTCTTTATATGTTATGCTTCTTGTTCCAATAGACCTTTATGCGAATAAAAAGGCTTGCTTTGTGAGTATCGTTAAAAAGGATGGTTCAGGTCAGATGGGTATGAAAGGGATCAATGAGAGGCACACGTATTACCAGCAGCTTGCAATACTTGAGAAAAAGGACGAGGTGAATGGGTTTTGTTTTTTCTGATTTAGAAGTAGCTGGATTTGACTGACTGCAAGTATTTAACCTTTGAAATGTTGCTGGCATATGTATCAACTAACCCTTCTGTTTTTACTTTATTCATAGCATATATTTAATATTATTTAGATCACATTCATGTGTATTGTATTACCTAATGTATAACTACTTTTGGCTATTATGGTAACCATCATTGATGCAGAATAGTTAAGTCTATATCACCACTACTCAACCTCTCTCTATTATAGGTAGATCCCTGTTGAAAAGAGGGAACATATTTCTGTAATAAAAGGTCTTCTTATACAGTATTGTTATAGAAATGTTGGTATTGTGTGACCTATTAGTGCTGTATCACATTGGAGTATGACACACTACTTCAGTATTGTCCTTTCTGTATTTGCAGAACCACACCCACCTATACTTTTACCTAAACACAGGTGTATGTACTCACTAAGAGGCTACAATATAAGTTCAGTCTGGGAGGTCAACTAGAATCGTAGAATCTTTCTTTTTCTTTTTAAATCTGATGACCCACGGTGTTCACACCCATCATTGAATCCTCAATTACAGATCCAGTCTATCTGGTTCACTCTTCAGGAGCCAAAGGTTTTCACAAATAAATTTATTATGTACAATGAAAATTTGGGGCAATGCAAGTTCAAATGTTGTATAAGTGGTGCAGTATAAGCCATTTAAAAACTGCATGTGCATCTTTCCCATTTAGACTGAATATTTTTTCAGCCACGTGACCATTCATTACATGATGACCACAATTTGTTTAATCAGAGGAAGTAATATTCATGAAACCTATATTCCTTAAACTGTTGAGAGTAATGTTTTGCATATGGCATTTAGGGCTTCCAGTAATGACCATTTTTCTATAGATTAATCTATTGACTATTTTACCAATTGGTTGGTTAATCTAAATGATTTATTTTCCTTCAGAAAATCAAATAGACTGTTTAAGTTAATTTTGTTTTGCTTATTCTGGCAGTCCAGAATAGCACCTGTGTGTTCTCTTCAGGTGCTCGTATACAACACTAGTGCCCTTGTAGTATGCCATCGAACTTTGCACACTGTAAAAACACCTATTTGTTTTGTGATAATATGAACTACTCCCATAATTACATAGTGATATTAAAGGAAAACATTTGTTATAATAAATTGAAACATTTTAAAAATCATAATGGTAATTTAATTAAAGTAATGTATCGATATAAAATATTGAGGCATAAAAATATCTAAAAAACGATGCGTCAATATAAAATATTGATGTCGATGCATTTTCAGCATTAACGTCATCGACTATGTTGACTAACCGTGGCAACCCCAACGGCATTACTAGCAAAACTCAAATAACTGGTGCAAGAGTGGTACAGACCTATACCACAGGGGCAAGAGCATGGTACAGACCTCTATAAGAGGGAAGTGAAGCACAGTGTGGTACAGACCTATACTGGAGGAGTGGGGCAGGCGGGACATCCGGCTGCCTGGACTCTGCAGGTTGGCTTCCATGCTACGGCTATTCCTCACTGCCTCGAGAGAGCGGAGGCTGGTGCGTGGTGCCAGGTTGGGCATGCTGTGCCTTAACTCATCTGTAACCACACACAGCAAGGCCTCGCTGACAAAGGCGTTCCCAGCCAGATGGAGAATAACACTACACCCGTATTTCATGGCAAATAAACTTACAAGAATTTTCCCAGACAAACTATTTGAACATGTTTTGTCTACCAAAAATAAAATGAAAATGCTCTATATTTAAATAAAAATAAGACTGAACAAATATAAAAAATTTATGAAAACCCTCAAATGAGCAGGGAACCAGGAACACTTTATTTGATTAGGTGGATGCCTGTTAAAAGTAGGCTTGGGCGGTATATTTCTTCTGACGGTGTGTGTGTGTGTATATATATATAAATGACATAAATCATGTAGGCTACTGTAGACACCAGAATCGGAGATAGCCCGAACAGGCTCATCAGTGTGGTAGTTGAGCGCAAGTAAAATGAGGAGACAACTCCTTGTTAACGAGTTAAAAATATCACCCTTTGTTTATTGACACCAGTGTCACTCCCTGATCTGTGGCCGCATGCGCACTATGTTTCACGTATGCCACACGTGCGCCAACAGTTTGCAGTGCATTCACAGCAGATTGTTTTTGTGGCATTGACCTATGCATGCGCATTATTCTTTTTTTTAAGACTTCCAAGGTTCCAATCTCAGCTAATGTACAGTGCATCGCCTCTCTATATCAATTTCATAGAAAGAGCATCTATATTTTTTTCAGTATTGAAAAGTCTTATGTTTTAATACTGGGGTGTACCGTAATACTGTCATACCGCCCAAGCTAGGAGTACAGGGTGATGTTATGTATTAATACTGGGGCGTACCGTAATACTGTCATACCGCCCAAGCTAAGAGTACAGGGTGATGTTATGTATTAATACTGGGGTGTACCGTAATACTGTCATACCGCCCAAGCTAAGAGTACAGGGTGATGTTATGTATTAATACTGGGGTGTACCGTAATACTGTCATACCGCCCAAGCTAAGAGTACAGGGTGATGTTATGTATTAATACTGGGGTGTACCGTAATACTGTCATACCGCCCAAGCTAAGAGTACAGGGTGATGTTATGTATTAATACTGGGGTGTACCGTAATACTGTCATACCGCCCAAGCTAAGAGTACAGGGTGATGTTATGTATTAATACTGGGGTGTACCGTAATACTGTCATACCACCCAAGCTAAGAGTACAGGGTGATGTTATGTATTAATACTGGGGTGTACTGTAATACTGTCATACTGCCCAAGCTAGGAGTACAGGGTGATGTTATGTATTAATACTGGGGTGTACCGTAATACTGTCATACTGCCAAAGCTAGGAGTACAGGGTGATGTTATGTATTAATACTGGGGTGTACCGTAATACTGTCATACTGCCCAAGCTAGGAGTACAGGGTGATGTTATGTATTAATACTGGGGTGTACCGTAATACTGTCATACTGCCCAAGCTAGGAGTACAGGGTGGTACTGGGGAGCCCTGCACATACCCTCGGTCTGGGCAAAGGCGAGAAGCTCGGAGCCGGGACCCTGTAAGGAGCGCCGAGGGGTGCGGGTACGCTGGGCACTCAGGCGGCTATACTCTGCCAGGGTGTTGGGGGACTGGCAGCGGGGCGAGCTCAGCGGGGAGGGGGAGTAGCGATGCAGGCGTTGGGGAAGGGAGAAGCAGCCATCTTCCTCATCCTCCAGGCTGTAGGAATCGAACTCCTGGTCGCTGTACGTGCCCCGGCGCAAGGACTGCAGGGAAGCACTGGAGCTGCGACGTGACACTGAGGCCGAGCTGGAGGCGTAATCCTGCCTGAGGCCTGTGTATGTGCAACGGTACACGCGCATAGGTACACGCACACACAGACAGACAGACAGACACATATACAGGTACAAAGTGTTTGCCAAGGAGACTATTAACGTTAGCTCACTGCTAAGACTAAGGAAGATTAGTCTTAGCAGTCTTTTGAATTAACATACATTGGTAGAAATAATTATGTTTCTGCTTTTTATATCTGTTTATTACAAACCTTAATGTATTACATTCCTATAAATACTGCAGAACAAAAGAACAAACTGCAGTCAAAAGGCATTAGCGTTATATGACTGCTTTATGCTTTCAGATCTTAGAACACAGCACTAAGGTACTACAGGGCAAGAGGGCTTGTTACAACAATTTATTAGACGAGATCAGTCAGGCAGCTACACTCACTTTCTTCCTGCAGCCGAGCCATAATCTGAACATCGGTCAAGTCCTGTAGCTTGTATCCCATGGAGATGGAGTCATCCGAGGTGCTCAACTCACTGTCTATAGAAGACTGTGAGCTTAAGGCGGAGTGCGTGCCCATATGACCTGGGAACAAAGGGAAGAAAGCATACTACCTTAAAGGATTTGCCTCTGTACACAGAGTTCACTCATACTGAAGGATATATTAAAATACCCAGTTTCTGATGCATGTAAAATGCATGTATAAGCAGATGTTGTGACTATAAACAGGGTATATACAGAAATCCAGAGGTTCAATTTAACACTTTTTAATACCTTTTTTAATACTTTCTCAATATTTTTTAAAACCCGCACGGCATTGAGTTGCAACCGTTTTTAAACAAGTTTCAAATTGATTTAAAGATTTATAATGTTACACAATTTTGGCCTGTACAACAGAATTTAAATAGGGAACATGGGTCAACAGAATAAATTTAGTGACTGTGATTTTGAAAACATCTTGCATTTAACTTCTTCAGTCACAAGTCCATATCTTTATCCACTAGGCTATTCATGGCAAGTGCCTTAATTGTTTGGCTTTTTCTTCATTGAGTTTGTCGATTTGCACCAGTTGACTAACTGCTCTCATCCATGCATTCCTGATTTATGAGTTGCGCATCGCATATGCGACCAGAGAGCGCTAACCCCCATCCAGGTGATATTTATGTTTTTTTTTTGCAAACTGATCAGTAACCCTCTCAATATTTTCCTGCTACCGGCCTTAGCCAGTCCTTAAACGCTGGGTCCTCTAACCACTTACGTGCAAATTTGCACTTACCCATGATGACTATGACTTAGCTTTTCTGAGTGTAAGCAGCCAACATGTACTTCAGCACGCAAACTTTTTAAGGCGTCACTCGACCACCGAATATGACGTCAGCATCACAGAGATCATCTATGAATGAAGGAATGAGCCTAATCCACATTTAAAATAATTTGCGAGAAATTTAGCAGATAAATTTTAAAACACAAACGGACAATTTGTAGTTAAAATTTTTTTTTCTGAAATTTAATATCTCGTAAATTTGCGTGTAATACCTTTTAATACTTTTTAATGGCTTTAATTTTTGCTTATGTGATTTACTACCTTTTAATACTTTTTAAAACCCCACGGACACCCTGATAAATGTTATACGATCTTTTTCTCTGAATAAAATGCATTGTACCACATACAGCTAGCTCAGTGGTATAGTAAGGGTAGCACAGAAGGAACACAAGAATAAGAGGCTAAAGATGCTAGACAGAACATTTAAATTTTGAATGACAGACATCGGCTCAATTTCAAAATTCACTTTTTAAAATCAGCTGGTATCCTATGCTAGTGTTCATGTCTGCTGCAATGCTGCCTTTAAAATACTAACTCCTACAGAAAGGCTTATTATAAGCAACCAAAGCAATTAAGGGTATACACTAAGTCCCCAAGAGACCAGTTCTGCTGTGAGAGTGGGTTCACAAGTCCAAAAGTTCGCAAGTTCGACAGAGTTAGCCTGCGCGTCCAGCTGATGACGCTCGTCCATGACATCGGCACAGCATTTTTCACGTTCCATTACCTTGTCCTTGTTCTTTAAAATCGTGCAGATGGTGGATTTGTTCATATTATATGCATGAGCGACATAAACCATCTTTTCACCGCGTTTGTAACGTTCAACTTTCTTCCATTCTCGTTTCCATTGTAACAGCCTGGTGCATCTTAGCGCTACCAGCTAGATCAACCCTTGTTTTTTGTTTAATTCCCGACATCTTGGGTTTAAAATAGCCCTGAAAACTCAACACAAATATGCAGTCAATAATGAACACTTGTGGTGGATAAAGGCTGCCCATGACTAAGCATATATAAAATAACAGCGTGGGTTCTGTGCACTGCCAAGCGTCAGAGACAGGAACTAACATACACTCTGTTACAAAATTTGAAATTCGGGCACAATTAATTTTTTTTTAATTTATTGGGCACGCATGTTCACGTCATTGAAAGTTTGCATCTTGAAGGGTTGTATGTAGAGGATTTTCTGTAAAATGCTCATGCAGAGAGGTTAATTAATAAGAGGCCTAATTTGTCTGACATCATGCCATGCACAGACCTTGCAGCCAAACTTAATGTCCTGTATTAGTGTTAGCAATTTTAAACATTCTGTACTTCAAATCAGAAGTTAAAAGGTGAGAAGGCATTCCATGCAAACTCTGCAATGCTTGAATTCCAAGAAATTGCATTGCAAGAAATTCTAAGACGGTGCACATTTCACAATTAATAAAGCACTAAAAGCTTTAAAGCTAAGATGCAAAGCCATAAGTTACACTATAATATGAAGCATGATTCAAAGACAAATAGCAGAGATACTTTCCCACTGGGACATTAGAAGAGAGCCCTTTAACTTGAACATGACAGACATACCAAGGGGCAGAGTGTGTTAACGTCATGCCATACCTGAGCTGCCACAGGTTAGTAGTGTTTTGTTAGTTGTTTTGTGGTACCCAGGCGACAGTAAGGCAGTGCCAGGGCCAGACTCCGAGGCTGGCCCCACAGTCTGAGAGGGGCTGCTATATATGTTCCTCCATCGGGTGGCTGGAGGAGAGAAGACACATCACAAGCATTCAGACACCAGATCATTCTCAGGCTGATTCACGGTGCAGCACCCAAGCCATGGGCATCTCTTTCCATGATGTAAACAAGGCTAATAAACTGATAAAAATGATACCTACCGTCTACAGGACTTGACCAAACACAACACGCATTCAGAATTGAGTGGGGACATAACACGTAAAAAACAGAATTTAAAAAAAACTTTAGGCTTTTCTACATTTTTCCCCAGAGACACTGACTGACAGATTTAAAATTTCTGAGAGAAACAAACAGATATGATGTTAATTTCATTCGTGTTTTGACGGGGTCATAAAAGCTAAGAGAGGAGGAACTCAAGTTTAAATGATATATTACTACAAACCTTTCCTCAAACTACAGGTGCCTCTTATTAACTATTGCAGTTTGCTCATGAGAGGCAGCAGCAAAGCATTAATACAAATGTTTGCTTTAAACTTCAATTGCACCTTGTGTTACATTTACATCGTGCTTCCTTTGTTATTGCTTTAAAAAGCAGTTGCACAGCTGACCAGGTTTTACAGAAGAATTACAAAAGGGGAACTGATCCAGGCTGTGGTAATCCGAGCTAACCGCCGAGAGAGGGTGTGGTAGGGCTCTTCACCATTTGTTGTGGAACTAGAGCAGTGATGGAAGCCACGGGGGAGCCATTACATAATGGAATGGTCAGCTGAGTAGCACACACACCTGGGTGGGTATCACAGAGCACGCACATCTGAGCTCACAAAAACGTCATTGAGCAGTAAAATAACTGCAGCACACAGAGTAAGAGAACTCTGACCTGTCTCACAAATGAACAACAATGATCTGATGGTTACGAGTAGCAGGAAAGGTACCACTTCTACTCCCATGGAAGGTAAATTGCTAGCATCTACTTTGTTTTACAGGCATTTTTAGAAATGTCTTATGCAGAAAGGATGGATATGTTTAACAGGTTATGGATGGGGAAAAAAGGAGTTGTGGGGAAGCCTTGTATTCCCTTCCTATGACAGCACATGAGATCATTACTGTGGCAAGCAAATGCATTTCACACGGGTGAGGACTTACTTTGGTCCAGGCGGTTGATAAGCATGCGGCAGGCCACCTCAGTCTCTGGGCTGGGGTGATCCAACACCTTCCTACACCACTTTAGAGGAGACTCTGGCCTCTCCTCTGCCAACACCTGCTTCTTTGGAGACACATACAACCTACACATACACACACACACACAGACACACACACACACACACACACAGACACACACACACAAGATTAAAAAATCTCAGTACCAGAAAATCAGATGACATGGCAAAATAATGAACCGGTTATGCTATCAGGAGGGGAAAGAAAAAGTTCAAAAAGCAAATGAAGACAAATGAAGAGCAGCAGTCTGTAGGAGCAATAGGGGAAACCAGCTGGTTTGTCCCACATACTATAAGAACAGACACTCTGTGCTATGTGTCCAAATAACCGTAAGGTAAGAACAACTCGTCCAAAGAAACATGAAAATCTCAAAATAATCAGATTAAGCTGTCATCATCCAAGACTCTGTTAAAATGCATTTTCTCTTATGGGGAGAACAACAAAAATGACAACACAGGTATTAGAGCCAACAATTCTATTTGAGTACTGGGTGTAACCTTGGTCTAATTTTCTTATTGCTGTTGGCAACCTCAGGCATTACTGGCGAGGCTGAATTTGGTCACTGCTGAGTAAACGGCTTTTAAGAGTAATGTGATTCAGAGAAAACAAAACATTCTGCTAGTTAAAAACTGGATGCTGACTCCAATGAAGAGCCATCATCTGTGCTGACAGCTTTCTGCACTCTTTCGCACAGCTAATCAGTGATGAGTCTGGCAGAAACAGCCTGTGTTCCCTGCCAGTACTGTAAAACACAGCAAGCAATCCTATCTGCAACAGGATCACATGCGCCCAAATCAGCTTACAGGGCCAGAGCAGGGGGAGATTACAAACACTTTTTTTTTTTTTTTTTTTAATTTTCATAATCCCATGCTCTGCCCACTGAATAACTAATTATGTAAAGAAAAAAAAAAAAAAGCATTTCGTTGCTGGTTTGTCAATTTTGTCCTGGGTGAACCGTGACATGGCATTACAGTCAGCAGACAAAACAGCACTTGCTCTCAAACAAGACATGAGAATACCTGAAGCTTTGAGATTATTTTGCTCACTACTAGTACTACTACTACTAAGACGACAATTCTAACAGACATGCTGGGGGAAATTAGCACATAGAAAATCATGATGTACATCATGTGAACAGTAAATAAGTGTTTCTTCCATTTTACATCACTGTTGCTCTCCAAACCCAGCAACGCCTTTATTGAGCTAACCCTTCTGCAGAGGAAAAGCAAAGTGAGCTAGAACTGTGCTGAAACTCTCTCTTCGTGGTACAGCTTGGTTCCTGTATACCAGTGGAATAGCGGCAAAAGAGATTACACCCCTCAGGAGCCACAGATGATTATAGATTATAGAAAAGAATGGAATCAATTGTATAAAAGAACAAAATACAGTATCACAATTAGGATGCTATTCAAATTACATGAAATGCAAAAGAGAGTACTTTACAAAATGCTTTGATGTTTATTTCATATATATTTCAAGAATATTATGCTTAATTTGTTCAAGTAGGTATTATTAATCCACTGCAATAAAAAGGACTGTGACCCATTTTTGCTTTCTGCTTGTGCGAGTTCTCAAAATGCCAGAGGGTAACTTTCTTAAACATTCAGAGCACTGCAAAACACAAAAACTATTACACTAAGGCTCCACGCTGAATTTATAAAAAGCAGTCTGTTATTCAATATGTACTGATATTATGTGAAAGCCTTCTGTCTTCATGCATTTTCATGCCCTTAGCTATATGACTCTGAGATGAAGTTTTATGTTTTGTTCTTGCAAAGCACATACTTAGCAAATGAAATTGAGATTCCAGGTAAAATTTTCATGCAGAATATGTTTAAACTTCAAGAATGGTTCATACTCCGTAAGTGTACTAGTGGATATGTTCGCTCGAACGTTTATGACACGTTTGATGTCATTGTGCTCCTCTATAGACAAAATTCTGCTGCATTCCAAATTTGTGTCTGTGTGGCTCAGAACACACTGCGCATGATTGATTCGCTAGCATCCACTTTAACTACCAACATGGATGCTTTTGGTGTGTACTGGGGTAGTTTACAAACCCTACAGACTATTTACAAGGTAATAAAATTGTTACATACATGTGTATGTGTGCGGATTTGTCTGAAATTGAAAATCTCACGCCAGCCAGTTGGAAAAAAAAGGGAGCTGGCTCTCTGAATTTGTAACACAGAGAAACTGACACAAACCTCACTGCTGTAGTACGTGTGCAGGGAATATCAGAATAATAATTAATAATAATAATAATAATAATAATAATAATAATAATAATATACCCACAGTCCAAAGACATGCTGAGGCTAATTGGAGTTACTAAATTGCCCATAGGTGTGCATGTGTGAGTAAATGGTGTGTGAGTGTGCCCTGCGATGGGCTTCCCCCCCCCCCCCCCCTCCTGGGTTGTTCCCTGCCTCGTGCCTGTAGCTTCCGGGATAGGCTCAGGACCCAGAAGGATAAGCGGTTTGGAAAATGGATGGATGGATAATAGTAACAAAGTACAACACGTTGTGTGCATGTGCAAATTACGTGGCTTGACCGGAGAACTATAAACGTTTCCGTATACGCATATGTAGAGTGGATACGCAAGTGTTGCACTTGGGCAGAGAGGCATGAACCAGCTTCCAGGCTACCAAATTAGCCACTTCTCTTAAGGACAATTGGATTTCACAAAGTCTTTACTTTTCTATTCCTTACAGAAACGCCAAACTCTTTGCTGTCCAACCACTGTAGAGGCCCAGAATTTTCACTGACCACCAATTACAAAATGAAAGATGTACAGCTGCCTCCTGAGAACACAGTCATGAACATCACACTCCAAAAACATTAATCAACAGAAGGCCTACTGAACTACTCCTTGACATAATTCATCCTTTTATAGATGGGACCAAAGTCATATCTACCCGGGAGAAACAGATGAACCAACCAAAAATAATGGGAAAGTAACAGATGTGTGAAGGACATGCACAGTTAGCGGACCTCATAAAACCTGAGAGTACCGCCACTGCTTTACTTTAATTCTTTGATGAGTAAAACAATACTAAGGAGAGAAAAGAGTGAAGTGAAATAGATTTCCAAAAAACATTACAGCAATTATGCAAGTTCATCCACTTCAAGGTATGCCCTATGCTGCCTGGGAGAGGCTCAAGGCCCCTCAGTGACCCTGACCAGTATAAGCAGCTGGAAGATGGACAGATGGATGTTTGTAGGGTGCCAGCACCATCTGAGTACCAAATGGGTAAGAGCAATTCAAAAGTATTCAATGGGTCGATGCTGGCAAAGTCAGGTGCAAATGTTATCATTCTGACGTATAACTAGAGCTGGACAATAATTATAATATTAAATATTTTTTTCAGTCCATATTGATAATCTTCATTATATAATTCAAGTACTTCTTTACTTCAAGGCTCAATGTTTACTTAAAATTCCCTCAAATTGCCCTTAATCAGATTCGGAACATGAAAACAGGCAAAAATTAGTATGGACTGCAAACTGAAGTGTAATTTTAACAAATAAATCATACAAAAATGAACACTAGAAAACAGCAACAGTATGGTTAATTGCTGGACTTTTTCCCTGACTGCCTCAATGCTCGTTCTAGAGAACAGGATTGACATTGCTGGTAGGGTTGCCACCCACCTTGTAATGAAAAATTTAAAAAGGGTGTCCTATTTTTTTTTACCAATACAGGACGCAATTTGTCCTGTATTTCTTCAGACTGAAAGTTGAAACCCTAATTGCTGTTGTTGACTGTGATCACTTGTATTTTGTATGTTCTACTGTATGGCTATGGTTCAAGTGGTGAAACAAATTTGCAGCATTTCCAGATTTAGTTGGCACAAGTTTTCGGCAGACTTTACAATACACAATACACAAAACCTTCCATGATTTTACCAAAACAGTAGCTCTGCCAACTCACTAAACCTTGCTGTGCATTTATTGGGCATAGGTTGTCCATTCTTAAAACATTACCAACATTGCTTGAAACTGCATGTTTCTGTGATGTGATGCTGATGTGTGCTACCAAGCCACGTTCCTTATGGACTGTTTATCAAAGTTTCTCGTTGTTTAAATTATTCAGATCTGTCGATATATTGTTTATATCGCTCAGCCCTACATACAACCTAATAACCACAAAGCCACAGAATCAAATTTCCTTCCCCATCCTCCCACGCATACGAGGATAGAGACATTGCAAGTTTTGCAATCCTCAAAGACCACACCACTCCAGTGCAGATTGGGGGAGTTTACATTGATTTTTAGTAAGATTGCTGGAGCGTTTCACCGCAAGGAGCCAAAGACTCTCTCTCTCTCTCATACATATCTGACTAATTACATCAAATAAGCAAATGGTTTGACCATGCAGTGCAAACATGACTGACAAGAAAGGAAACTGCACACGAGTTCAACAACCCATTAAACTATTATTCTAACATGTTACCAGAAAAAGTGTAGGATTTCTTAGTGCATGTGTGCCAACTCTGCTGGATCAATCAACAACTCCTAGAACTACTGCAATACAAAGGAGCTAATTATGCCACTTGAAAATTACATCAAAATACAAAGATCTTAATTGCCATTTCATACACTTGATACACTGAAAAAGACTGAGGACTTTGAAAGTACTGCAGTTCAAAAAACCTCAGAGAGAAGGAGAGTAGTGATACAAGCTCACTAAGATTCTCATGAGGGAGAGGATGTTTTATTTAGAGCACTTGGGCTTTATAATGTCTTGAGTACAGGAAGACAAAGATGCCTGGAAGCAGCAATGGAGCCTTCAAGGCCCAGCTATTTTCACAGTCCAACTCAGACAGTTCATCTGCTCACTGCTGTCTTGGTACTTGAACCTCCCAGACTCCACCATGTGGCCTCCCATAAGCAAGAGATGTTTCCACGATTTTACCAACCAGGTGTTGCATGGCAGCAAAACGATGAACAATAATGTAGTTATTCCTCAACAGGAAAATGTAAACTATGTGAATGCATATTAAATGGCACCCCTCCCAAGCAGTTATCTGGGGGGGTTGGTGAACGGACATTTACGAAGCAAAAATCTTTTGCAGCCAGTGTGACTGCCTCAATTAACGACCAGAACTCAAAAAATGAGACTGAGGATAGGGATATTGAGAAAAACTTACTATGGGTACATGTATTTAGATTCTATTCTAAAACTGGACTGCCTGGAGGGAAAGTGGGTAGAACACATGGAGAACATACAAAATCCACACACACAGAGTGGAGGTGTGATTTAAACCCAAATCCTGCTACCCAAAGAGCTTTCATATAATTACTGGCTGTTTCACTAAAGTGATATAATTCTTGAGAAAATAAGGAGTAAAACTGATAATTACATACTTACCTGAAATATGGGGATGTAAAGATCCTTTGGATAAAGGCCATAACTCCTGTTTTGAAACTGTAGTGTACATACATACTGCTAGGCCATCTGACAATATGCATATATTAGACAAGGCTGCCAGCACAAGCAAATAAATATTGACTTTTGGCAGAATGTAGAACATGATCTAGCATCAGTGTCAAGGGAGGAGCCCAGCGAAACCAACCGTGGCAAAGAGCAATAATATTCCCAACAGGCACCTACCAGCTGTCTTCTTCTTCCATCTCATCACATTCCTCCAGGTTGAGCACTTCCACCTCATCTAGCGCAGACAGATTTGCTCCTGTGTCTGCCCCACCAGGAGTCTCATGGCCTACAGTGTCCACAGTCCGACACAATGTTTCCCCTGACGTTCTACTGCAGGGTATGGCCATATACCCACCGCCCAAAAGGTGCCCCTCATGTGCCCCTTCCTCCTCATCCTCTAACCTACAGGTATCTGGGAGGGGGGACACATCTCTACTGCTGTCGTTGCTACTACTGTTGCTGTCCGGCCGAGGTGATGGCTCCAAGCCCCTGCTGCCAAGTTTGACATGGTCTTCCAAAACGAGTGGGGAGGTAGTCACCTCCTCAGTGGGAGTCCTGGCATTAATGTTGCTAGCTGCTCTCAAGTTGCTGTTAGCCCTGCCCCCTCTGTTGCGCAGTGTCTGATTTTGAACCTCCAGTCTTCGCACCAGTTCCTGAAGCTTGCGCACCTCCTCAAGCTCCTTCCCATCCGTGTCCTGCTCTGTGCCAAATCCAGCCTGCGGGGTCTCCCCCAAACTGCTTGATTCACCATTATCTGCCTGTTGGACCGCAGTTCCATTCTCAGGTACCACCATCTTCACACCCTGAAAAGAGAGACAGGAAAAGACTGAAGTCAAATTGGACCAAGCTAACCTAATCACGTCTACAGGTAGATTAAGAGTTGCACTAAAATGACAGATTCAATATGAGCCAGATCAGTTTTTTCCATTTGCTATTTTCATTTACTTATAATTTATCCATCTTTGCAACAATGCA
This sequence comes from Paramormyrops kingsleyae, assembly GCF_048594095.1. Lineage (NCBI taxonomy): Eukaryota > Metazoa > Chordata > Actinopteri > Osteoglossiformes > Mormyridae > Paramormyrops > Paramormyrops kingsleyae. The sequence continues at coordinate 25,828,684 of NC_132806.1, read as the reverse complement.
GACCTGATCCTAATTAGAATCTAGTTAATTCCAGCCTTTATTATAATAAAAGGGTATAGTGGTTGTTTAAGTAAACAAACCAACCACAACAAGGCTCCAGTTGCACCGTGTTGGCAGATGTGATGCCAATGGGTGAGCACTGATGTAGGAATTTTAGGAAATAATTATGAATTGTGAGCAGATATGAGCATCTGCTCTCCTCCAGAGGTTTTCAGGAGACGCCAAAGATGTAGCTTCAGAAAACTGCTTCAAAATAACTTCTGTTGAACAAAGTACAGGTAACATGCAACTTGACAAGTAAAGACACAACTGAAAGACTGCATCTCAGGGCAGCACTGCCAACCATAAGTGGAGTTACAGTTTTTTGGGAGGTAGCTGCTGACGAATGACTTTGCCTCCCGTGATGTGACATGAAAGAATGGTAGGACATGGACTGTACCTAGAGTCAAAACGTGGATGTAAACTTTAATGTTTCTTATTTCTTGTGTTTGCCTTACTTTAGACGGTCCCAAATGCCACCTCGGCAAAACCCCACATCAGAAAAAAATATATATTTAAAGCTGTTAACTATGCAGAGTAAGAAAACCTTATTTAAAGCACACATAAGGTACTGACGTCACTCCTCAATGGGAGAGACTTCATACATGCCAGCTTCGGCACTACACTTTGCAAAGCAAATCAGAGGGGCAGAGAATTGTCTGCCAGACATGTCACACACACACTTCAAAACTGAATTGACGTTACCTTTAAGATGGACCACACACAGGAACAAAGCACATCTCGACGGTTTTTACACCTGTCTTTCAAAATACCATCGTATTCTTTCCTCTAATAAACTTACAGTATATGCTACCTTTCATGGAAAATGTTGACGGTGTTTATTGATCCTTAAGGATTCACCAGGTAGTAATGGGAACTGCGATAAACTCCAGCCAAGGAAAACTGACATTACATTAAAAACAAAACCCATCTGCTATCAAGCTAAAGTCACGCGAACCAGTCGAGGGCAGCACCAATAGCATATTAAAAGGTAGAAGGGTAACTAATACGGTTATGTAGCTATAGTTCACCCAAACCATTTAACGCCTCAGTCTGGATGCCAGTTGTAGAGTCCAATAGCATCATAGCTTTAGCGGTGGCCGCGCTGCAGTATCGTTATGCTGACTAACTAACCAAACGGCATATGATAAAACAACTCAGCCGCTGTAGATGGTTAAGTTAATCTTATTAGTCTACCAAGCCAAAAGAAAAAAAACGACGGCGGACTAGCCAACTGTGCTAAGCCCAAGTTACGTCGTCGGCACTGTACGCTTCAAACTGGACCTGCACCCATCTAACATTTCCCAACAATGACGGCCGCGCACGACCCACGTTTCTCAGGTCACACTTAGGTAGCTAGTTAGTTATATTAATGAGCTGTCAGCCAGGCGTTTCTTACATTTTTTTAAAACTAGATATCTATCCAAAGGACATTCGAAACCCAACAACCCAAACAGTCGTCGATACGACCACGTCCGAACGCCGACTAATGGAAAACATGAGCAATTCTTATTATGAATTAAACTCACAAGTCCAACTAGCCAGTTAGCCACGTAGCTAACGGCACAACAAAACCTACCTCTGCCCGGTGTTCCGTTTCCGTTTGAACGACGGCTTATAATAAAATTTTACGTTGGGGAGTGCTCATGCAGTTATTAAATTTAAGGATACAAAAAACTGGTAGGTTGCACGAAGACGGACTAAACAACAGCGAAACTGACCGGCGATCTGAGCGTCTCCTCCGTGTGGCGATGCGCGTCGCTAACGGCTGATTCTGCGCTACTAGCAACAAGGGGGCGGGCTCGAGTACAGCGCTTAGCCTATTCAACCTGGGGGGGGATTGGGGGGTGCGCTCCATGCAGCTCTTTGTTTTCACACATAATACGTACCGACTGTATAACGGCATCTAAGTCCATCGTCGCATAGTTCAGCTGGGAAGGTTTATGGCGAAACCCCAGTGTGACTGCATCGTCTGATCTCTCGAAAAGGAAACCAGTGTCAGCGAATCTTGAGCCCGCGTTTTCACATAAGCGGCCGATTTCACTGGATTTTCTAAAGCGGTGAGAAAAAAATGAACACAACCTACAGTGCAGATTGCGCTTTCTGCATAGGTCTTAATCTGTCAAATCCAGTTTACAAGGTTTCATTTACTTTGTCAATCTGTTTTGTACGATTGTACAATTCATTATTACCTGTTCTCAATTTAACACTTTTATGAAAAGGTGATTAACATTTAATGTATAAATACAGATTTCAGATAGCTTCAGGTGGGTATGTTGTATGTTGTCGCTCAGTGTTTTCCGTCAATAAAACAGAAACCTAGAAGAATTCACAATTCATTACGGCAATATATATTCTTGCCAGATGGTGGCAGCACCCTTCGTTTCTCTTATCCATCCTCCAACTGTTTAACCAGTACAGAGCCATGGTTAGATTACCTGACGGGGATGAGGACATCGGGGGTTTTACATGCTTGGGCTTACATGCGCCACTGCGGTTGCATTTAAAAGTTTCACAAACACTGGGTGGGGAATTCACACTTTAGGAGATCCCACAGGTTATGGTTGGAGGTTTGCAGCGACAGTGCCACCCGCTGCGCCGCCGATCCTCCCTCATCTCGATTATGAATTCGATTAATAAAACGTAGAATTTTATTTCAAAAAGCAATAGCAAACAATTGCAATATAGTTCAAAAACAAATGAAATAGTCTTTTAATAATCATATTATGTCGCATGGACATGCAGTTCTGCATATAATAACAAAAGAGTATTTATTTTTTAAGATACTGAGTTGGAGACAGCATTTCTTTTAAAATACGTTAATGGCGTAATTTGCAGTGTCATTCTTGAACGGCAGATGTCCTTGTAACACAATGCTTCCACCTATAATGCTTTCACGCCGTTTTAGCTTTGCAAGGGGAAATAGGGTGTGGCGATCCAGATAGGTTTTAATTTTCTGAGTTACGCTGTATCAGTGTTTTTGAGAAGACATTTATAAACGATTTCGATTGTGTGGCGGTTAGAATTTTAGTAAACATTATGATGAAATACAAATGTGATGATAGGTTAATATGACTACCTGCATGGTAGTAACCTTGCAGTATTTTAATCACCTCATTTTGCAATGTTCATAAAAACTAGAGTCTGTTTCATCTACCTAATACAAAACAAATATCGCTCTAAGGAGAAAAACGAGACAGAAAATAGAGCCATTATCCAATCACACATGCATAGAGGTCTGATCTTTTGTATGTATATAGATACTGGATGCCTAATTTTTCCATGGAATCACTAAAATACCTGTCTATCTCTGTCTGTCTGTTGCTGCAGGTATGCATACCAAGACATCTAATCGTGTCCGCGCACGTATGTCTGTTCGCTGGTAATGTGTGTGCCCGACTTTCTAGGCATATATGTAGAGGCAAGATGTCTGAAGATAGTGTGGGTATTTCGACGTTTTGGCCAGAAACTTAGATCACGTCAGTGGCCTATAAATATTGAATAATTTGGGTGCAACACCTTGCAATGGGGTACATGTGCATATTTTCCATAGAAAAATACATGAAACTCACTTTTAGTGACTTTTGAAAATACATTTTTATTTACATTTATATTAGTATTGTGGGAGTTCCATAAAAGAATGGGGATGCTTACACCATACCAACAACCGGTATTATTTTGAATGAAAGGGAACTAAAAAAAAACCCGAATTATTCATAGAACGAATCAAACTGCTCGAAGTATGGCATTACAATCTGAGATTATAGTTACTGTACATTAGTGGTTTGGCTTTATATATGTTTCTGTTTGAAGTGCCTTTGAATTGAATTGACTTTGATATATCAACAGAATTATATGTGTTATATTGTCATTTCTTAACTGTGTTTGTACCTACTGTATGTACTGTATGTGAGCACTGAAAAACGGAGACAAATTCCCTGTACGTGTGCACATACTTGGCCAGATAAACCTGATGATGATTAATTTGTCATTGCTGTTTCACGACACACTTTTGGACACACTAGATAGACTGGCCATGTTTAACAAACTTTTGCTTTTGGTAACTCACCTGCATAATCAAAGGAATGTCCTGCAGTCACAGAGGATCGTATTACAGGTTAGGGCCTCATGAGTAGTGAAATTACTACTCCCATGAAACATTAGCTAACATGTATCTGCATGTGCAGGAATTGCAGGAACAGTCTACCATTTCCTTACCACCCCACCTTCTGAAAAGATTCCACTCTGGCAGGGACATAGTATGTCAATGATGCGGAAAGACTCTTCCCAGAAAGGACACTGACCAATAGCAGTGTGATAGGCTTGAGGGCAGTGGTGGCTTAATGGTTAGGAAAGTGTGCTTGTAATTGAAAGATTGTTGGTTTGAATCCCCGACCACCACTGACATACCCAGAGTAAAGTACTACTCCCCGGGCGCTGAATTAGCTGCCCCCTGCTGTGTCTCAATGTCCCATATGGGTTAAATGCAGAGGACACATTTTGTTGTGTGCTATGGTGTGTCAAAAATGACCACTAAATTCTAAGCTGCTTACTCCAAAAAGCTCAAAAATCAACACCTGGTCTGGGCAAAGAATGTGATAAGGCTGATTAAGATCAACTGCTGTCACATGTGGTTATCGCGGGGGATATCTTGGTGTATGGGCATGCAGGAAAACATGTCCAATATGTTCTGGAGTCTCGGCTAAGCAGTTGCATGGAGTACTAATGGTGAAAAGGTCATGTTCCGCTGAACTGATTTCACAATTCATGCAGAGTCACGTGATGATTGGAAACTGGATTAATGTGTTTATATTTAGTTATTTAGCTTTAATTCAGAGTGAACTGAACCCATTTATATGGCTGGATCTCTATGGAGACACACAGGTTAAGGACATTTTAGCTGGGCTCCTGTGCAGTCATATGCAGTGAGTCTTTTCACCATTATTCACCCTGCTGCCCTAATCAGATAACAGAATTTCTTCTTGGCAGTTAAACTGGATTTGAAATGATAATTAAGTAAGTATCTGTAATAAATGTGTGTCTTTATCACTTAAAATTAATTGTACGGTTTATTTTGATTTACCATAGTAAATAAATACTATCACACTGTTTAGGGTGTTGCCCTTCCTCATGTCCTGTGCTTCTTCGGATTAGCTCCAGGCTCACGGTGACACAATGGTTGGTAATTAAAGGCCAATTAACTATAATTATGTTTAATTAAATAATTTTTAATAAATAATCTTTAAGTCCCATGATGCAATAGCTTTCAGTGAGGGCACGTCTGTTGTGTAAATCAGGTCAAAAGCTTAATTTGGTGGATATAGTATAAAATTAGGGACAGCTGTATTTAAATTAAAATGTTTTGTTCGTGCCATTTCAAAATGTTAGCAGGTCTGTTTCTGTTATGTCTGTTGCAGTGTTTCCCGACCAAGTCCTTTGGTCCACATTTTTGCTCTCTTCCAGCTCCCAGCATGCTGTTACAGGTGTTTGGGGCTGGAAGGAAGCAAAAATGTGGAGTGTCTGGGGGTTCCTGAGGACTTGGTTGAGAATCACTGTGTCTACCGTATAACATGTATAATATGTTGCCAAATTGTGTAGGATTTTAGACAATGTACAGATGCAGCACCTTTGGGTATGTTACAGGTCCACATGACTATCTGCTCCTTAGTATGTGCAACATTTTCTACCTTTTTTGGAAATTTTGAACTCATGCTCACCAGCTCATTGCTGGATATGAACATTTGAGCTGCAGCTGTGTGAATATTAACAGAGCTCCTTAGCTTATTTTAGCACGTTTTCTGAATGATGACATACTGTACTGTTTTGCTATACAACACAATTTACAAGTTGGCTTCAGTGTACAGCAATCCGATTTTCATTTATATTTTATCTGCCATTCTAATCATATTGTCAGACCTCTTAAAACTTTTCTGCTTACATTTGATAAAGTACAAAACTGTATTTCATGTTCCCATTAATCAGTCCCAGCATTCAGTTTATGAAGCACTTTTTAATGAATAGTTTTTAAATGAACTGTGAACTAACAATACTTATATTGTGTATTTTCTGTTTTATTTTCTCAAGTAATATTTAAGAATTTACATTGTAAGTATGGAAATCATCTTCTTAAAAAGGCACTTTTAAATGATTTCCGGTACACCAAAACAAACATTTGCACCAACATTATATGAAGTTGCTTTCTATTGCTAGTTCAAATTTCAACACATGAAGTATTAAATATAAAAACTCTCTTCAGGTGCTCTGGAAAATACATTCACTGGATTACGGGAGATTTTCCTGTTATTTGAAAGCAGGCCAGATGCAAGTTAAACTTTAGAGGAAGTTCAACATTAAAAACAATAGGTTATGTGCTCACAACAAAATACTTTGATTTAGATTAAGAGACAAAACATGTATAAACAAACTTTTTGAAAACATCCATCCACTTTCTAAAATTCTTCTCCTGGTCTGGGACTCCTGGACTCTGTCCCAAGCATTACAGGTCACAAGGTTTGAGTACACCCTGGACGGGATACCAGTCCACTGCAGGGCACACGCAATGGAAAATTCAGAAATAACAGTTAGCCTAACCACATGAGGACATCCATATGATGTTGGGAAACATGCAAACACCTCACACAAAGAACAAAGGTGGGATTCAAGCCCTGGAGATAGCTGAACAACCGCACCATTTTTCCAAAAATATGTCTATTAAAATCATACATTTGTTTTGCATTCTGCCAAATAATCATCTGTTTTTGTTTGACTGCTAAAAATATGATTCTACTCCACTAAACTTCCCAGCATTCAAGATACACACCATTAGCATGTATCTTGCACTGAAACTGCTGAAGATGTTTAAAACTATGTGTGATTGAACTCCGACAGTCCACCAGAAAGACATACGCCTGCTATTCTGTTCGGGACACAAAAGAATAACTCGGTTTTGGAAACAGCACACACCCCCGGGAAAGGGGCCCATATTCACAGAAGGAAATTTGAAATAAACAGTTTTGATTGTTTTTTCAAATGATGTTTTTCATCAGGAGGTCTTTGCAGAGTGGGTTGTTCCCCAGTGCTGGCTGAAGCTTTTGGCATCTGTATTCTATGGATGGATGAAAGGCCAGTACATTTGGTTGTCTCTGTGTGCAGGTTCTTGGGCAAACAGAAAGCTGGCAGTTTAGGAGGTCATGCATGACAATGCAGGTGCTGGGTGTCTAATCAACAGGTTGAGTGGCTAGGCTGCAATTTGAATTGCAAACAGTTTATCTCCAGGCTGTGAACTCCTAAGGCTCTCCACGTCTGGCACATTGCGTGGAGAATTCCGGAAACACGAGCCTCCTTATTCCACAGCCGCATATTGTGTCTGTCACTAGCAAATTTAATAATGTTATGACAGAGACATAGACAGCCCTCAGAACATGTATTTCAATAATCTGTCTCAAACACAGGACAGAATACAAAAGTTATGTGGTGGGCTGTTTGGGCTGAATGACATTTTTCGTTCTCGAATCTGCAAGCATGGCACTCATCAGCTGCCACTGAGCTGAAATGAGACAGGTGCAGGATTCATGAAAAGGAGAAGTGCGTGAGACACAATAACCTATGAATGTCCACAGTCCGTCTCGAGTCCATCCAGATGCTTACAGCTGTTGCTTTGGCTGCTTTCACTATCAGTACTGTTTGTAGAACCCTTGCCCCTGTTTATAAAATATGTCAGGGTGCAGGAACATGCTGTTCAGTGATTTTTTTTTTTTGCTGCAGTTCATGTCATGTTCAAGTTATTATATTTCATGTTAAACATTATTATTATTATTTAAATTTTATACTAGATCTGTTCAGTCTTTTGGTTTGTGATGATGACTATTTTTGGAACTAGTACAGTGGTACCTCAGTGCTCAAACTCATTAGAACTCAAATTTCTTAAAAGTTGAACCAACCAGTTTGAAAACAAATGACCTAGAACTGAATCTGAATCTCAGAAGTCAAACTGTGAACAGCGACCTAAGATAATTTGTACACGCAGGAAAATGAGTCACACGGCACGTCTCTAAGTGGAAACAAAGGGTAACGCTTCAGTCTCAGCCTCGCATTCGCTGTGATAGCTTCGTTTGTTGGTGATAGTGCTTTTTTAATTGAAAATATCAGTTAATACACTATACTTTATATCATTTTGGTAGCCATTGCTCACCAAAAAATTATGCAATAATTGTACAAATGTTACAACCTAAAAGTTTGCAATTTATGAACACATTAACGAATACAGAGTAATAATAAAAATAAACAATGGACTGCAAGGCATACACACTCTCTCAATATCTTTCTCATTTTTTAAAATGTTTTGCTTTTGTTCCTGCATTAACTACAAACCCTTAGTATGAGTCAAGGTAGTAGTGGTGTCATTGTTTTTTTTTTAACTTTACACATTGTTTGGATACATTTATTTTGTTACTTTACAAATTACTGTTTTGATAAATGTGCTTAGATGTGTTTAGCATATGCTCTTCTTGTTTTATCATTCTTCTTGTTTAAATGCTAAAAAAAAACAAAAACATATTTAGGTGTATTTTTTGGGGCCAGGAACCAATTAATTGGTTTTCAATTATTTCTTATGGGGAAAATTCAATCAGAACTCAAACTTTTTATGATTCAAGCCTGAGTTCTGGGGCCAGTTCTTCTGCTAGGGGAGCCAGGTACATTTGACCTTAATGTCCTCCAAGTATTACTCACACTAGTCTGCCAGCAATAAGAAGCAGAAATTTTGAAAACCGACGGTATTTAGGCAATGCTTTGCAGTTACATTTCACAGTCTTTACAAATATGTAACTCACTATGATTTCTATTTTAGACTGTCTTATTTGTTTCTGTCGTTAACTTTGCTTTTCAGCAACTGAAGCGACTCGACCACCCAGTGGCCCCTGTTCCCAGCACACAAAATTTTAGCCTTACATATATTTATGTAAATAATAATAATAGTAATAATAATAATACATTTATTTCAGACCCAAGTAGCATACGTATTTAGGGGGACCGTGCATGTTATTCCAAGCCCAATGGGCCATATATGAGTTCACTATACTTTGTGTACTTAACTAAGACTTTTTATAGAGAGAAAAAGAAAAAAGAAAAAAAAAAATATATATAACTGTTTTTTTAATCTCTTTTATTACCTATTGCTATAATCAAAACAAAGCAAGTACATTTTGGGCTCACTCATTAACTAAACAAATCTGATGGTCATTGCTACTGTAAAATTGTTGTCAAACAAGTATGAGGTCCAGTCTTGTTGGAAGTAACTGTTGTCAGTTCAGAAGCAACACACAGTCTTATAAAGCACCAGGTCTCTTGGAGAACACTTACTAAGGAAATCATACTGTATGGCATGGTTATCACAATGAAGCAGATATACTGGGGGGAAATATTTAAGCATTTTAGGTGATAACCTGATTTATGTCTTAGAACCCCAGTGAGAGAATATATTGGTTTACATATAATATTGCATATAATGACATTATAAACAGATTTTGAGTGCAGTGGCATTCATTAGAAAAATAAATGGTTATATTAAAATAAAACATAAAAGTGGTTTGATCATGTGTATACTTGCATATAACACCTGCTTATGTTAAAAAACACAGTATTAAAAGCATTTCCTTATTAAATCTTTATACATTATGAAAACGTTTTTACTGTTGTTTGTAGAGATATTCCGTATGGAACATACAAGGGGGTGTTGTTTTTGCTGAAGATTGTTTATGGGAAATGATGCCAGGGATCTGACTGCAAATGGAATGGTTTTTGTAGTGCACAGATAAAATCGACTGTCCTGTTCTATCCAGTTCAACGGATCCAGGCATGTTTTACGTACTTTGCTCAATTCAGACTCTCTGTCTTTATTCTTCTTTTTTCCCTCACACCACTGTTTCTATTCCAGAAGATATTTTCTGGCTCCACATTTGTCTCCAAACTACTCTGTCTCCATCATTCCTTGCATTTTGTCTTTACAATTGAGTGTGGCAACATGCTTCTGTATTGTATGCTGGAAACTAAATTAACAGTCATAGCATGGTCATATGCAAACTAATATTGTAAGAAAATATTTTGTTGTTTCTGTTCATTTTTAGCTCGAATAACCTTAAAAATCTGCAAAAAAATCTCCACAAAGCTGTAAAACAATTACATGCTATTGGAAGAGCCAAACCAAGAATATCTTCAATGTCTGCAAGTCTGTAATTCGCCTTGACAGGCAACACTGGCTCATGCCACAGCAGACTGCTGGCACGTTGGAATCGACGTAACACGACATCACTGTGCTGCTTCTACACGCCCTCTCATCCCCAGAAGGACCCACTATTTGCCCTGTGAAGTCAGTGCGGCTTTCCAGCCCAGCTATCAGATGCCATGTCACACTGGTTATACAAGCAATTAGTAAAACTGGATGGACAATTTCCCTTTATATGCTAAACATAGTGAAATTCCTTTGGATAATAACATCTGTAATGGTCCGCAAATGAGAAATGGCAAACCACTCAAACGGTCTTGTTGGTTGTGCATGTTTTTTGAGGTATTGAGGGAGGGGCATGGATACCCTGAGAGATTCAGGGAGCGCAACACTTTGCAGAGGCCGTTGAATATGTAAAATTATAAAACTATATAATGCGAGGGGGGCGGGGCCCCCAAGGTGATATTTTGTCAGGGGGCCCACAATGTCAAGCTACTCTCTTGAGTGTGTCTATGACCATGAGGTCTGTGCTGGTGATGTGTGTCTACAGACCTGCTGTCCACTCCTTTTACGGAGAGCAACTCACTCTGGGACGTTCTGTGTACAGACATGCTTCTGGCACGTCTGAGGCTGCTGGTGTTTTGCCTTTTCCACGGCTCAAGTCCCAGTGCAGAGTTGAGGGTCTGATGCCGTGTCCTTCATCTGCTTCACACAGAGTCACTCCCAGCTGGATATGCATGAGTGTGTTTATATATGCAACTAATGCTCATAAACACTGAAACACTATATACGTACAACTGATACAGCTATCATTTAATCTGCCATGGTTAACGTGAGTTTTGGAACAGTAATCATATTGAGGGCCAGGACTGATCACGTACAAGGGGTCCTTGTATCTTTGATCCAATTCTGTTTTCCCCGTTAAGGCTGCAAAAGGCAGGCAAGCTCTAGGAAGACCACACCCTTCCTTTGGCATGCTGCAACATGCTTTCTGGCCCAAGGAAGGGAGGATTCACTGCTTGAATCCGGTTTCTCAACTAAGCAAACATGCTTCAATCTCTGCTATACAGAAGTGAGAAGTATTGTGTATGCAAGCTTACAGTTAATGGAATATTCACAAAAAATATATATGAAAATAAAACAAACGTGCTAGCGATTTATCAACTTAACTAACTTGATCCCAGGAAAGTGCATGAAAGCGTAATGCGGATAGGCGGAATTCCTAAAAGTTTCCTGAAAAATCTTACCAATAGAAAATAAAGATGTATTTTGAAGGGTTTTACTATTGTAATTTGTCTGAATTTAGTAATAAAATGTTTTAGATATTATACAAAAAAACAAGCAGGCCAGTTTAGATGAATTGGCCCACTGTGCAAGGGCCTGTGATGTCACACCATGCTTTGTGCCCTGAGTGTACATTCATACATGGACACAAACACATATATGTATGGGAGAGAAGTATAGGGAAAAAATAAGCTGCCTTGGGGAGGTCCTTACACAACGTTTAGGAAGGACGTGTGTTTCTTGTTTTGAATATACTACTGCAGATATGCTTCCTGTAGTGTCACTTGAAGCCTCTAATTAAACCCTTTGTACTTCCCCATTCCTAACAATGTGTCATGGAAGTAAATTCCAAAAAACATGTAATTTATAATAGATGGAAGTTCAATATCTATAAGGCACAGTCTTGTCATTGTCCAAAAAAATGTGCATGCCAACATTATCAGCTAGTATTGCGTGAGATGAGCTTGGTTTGTTGAATTCCCTTTGTCATATAAAAACAAACTGATGTTTACGGACTGTGGACATCTGTATATTTAATTAAGAAATTTTATCCTGCGTAATCTTATTTATTTCTGTATTACGTGAAATGTGCAGGCTGTTTGCAAGGGTGAGGCTAAAGTTATACCGAAACTAATGCTGCACAAACCTGTTTTCCATTTAACAACTGTAAATCTATTCAGATCTAAAACTTTTGTCCCTTGGAAATTATGTGAAATTCTACAAAATGTTCAGATGGGAATTCTGAATTTCACAGGTCAATTATCTTTGTTCTCTTCACTCTCCATTCTGTCCGATCACTACTGGCAAGAGAGCTATGCTACTCACCTGTGGACAGAATCGCTTCATTAATCTGGCAACTTCATACAGCAACAGTGCATTCATTGAAAAAGACGATGATTTAAATGCAACTCTTGCATAAATCATAAATCTAGCATCAACGAATATAGCCGGCTCATTTAGTGAACTAAATGTTTTCCACTATTTAATGCAATAGCAATTGTATGCATTACATATGTGTTTAATGTATCTGTATTGTTTGTTCTGCAGTTTTTTTTGCATCTCTGTAAACAAGATTAACAAATTTCTATGGTATACACACAGGGTGTCACGTGTGTCCCAGCACCTTAGAGCATACACACTGTGTTTCTTCTGTAAAATTTATCTGGCACATCTAATTCCAGTTGTAAACTTGGGAGACTCTGTTATTTGTTGAAGTTCACATGATCCAGATGAGGCAAGTCTGCTATGCAGGGGTGACGTCATTCTCAGCAATGCTCCAAAGATTAAATACAACATGGACATAAAAACATTGATTCTTTTGGACAGCAAGTCTGGGCAGAGAGCATTTTTTGAGTTCTGAATCTCCAGAATGCCATCAGGCCCTGATTCTTTAATTAGCAGAACAGGGGAACGTTCATCTTATTTTTTTGTTGCCATGACGTAATTTATTATTCTGCCTGTGCTGGATTAAAAAATTACTGAAGGGATGCAAGTGGTATTTTATGGCATTATATATGTGTTTGATGCATGTTTTGCTTTAGTGTTTTTATACCCATAATGACTAATGTGATTTGGTACAAAGAAGCTCCTCATGGTTGATGCAATATATGAGCAAGAGCTCAGGCTGATCATTGGTTACCTCTGAGAGAGTGAGTCAAATGCGTTGAATTCCTTTTTAAAACATCTTTATTTCAAATAAAAACAGAAAACACAAAATCTGACAGATGTTTCAGGAAACGCATCCAGAATGGCACATGGGCTGACAGAGTTGGTGTCGCTCTAATTGGCACAACTGCTCTGTGCACCATCAGCCTCTGTACCTGCCATTTGCTTCCTCCTCTTTTCCGGAATGAATTAAGAAAGAATCATTGTGTACGTGACTGAAATCGACATTAAAATGGGACCACTTCCCCACACCTGTCACCGCACCTGCACATGCCCTCCCCTCCCTCCCCCCACCCCATACTACTCCTGCCCCTGCAGCATCTAAATGACCCACATTTTATTTGGATGCACAGATGACTGGAGGAGAAGCAGTAGCAATTCACAGGGGTAATGGCTTGGGAGGAGACGGGTAGAGGCGGGGCGGCTGGACTCGGGAGTTCCGTTGTTTCATTTGGAGGCCTCCGCTCGCTTCTCCTGCTCGATATCTGATGGGGGCAGGACGACACGAGGAAGTCAGTGTGTCTTTGAGCACTGTAAACAAGCTGAAGTATGTTTTTAATCGGCACATGATATCTGTGGCATAGGGCAGAAGATTGACGGGGAATGAGTCGTCAAATGTCATCAAAAACACCTGCGACGCATCGCTGCCGAAACATCAGCAATCAGCTCATCTTCTTCATATCTTGTGAAACTAAAGTGGTTGATTTAAATGAGCATGGAGCACACCAACAACAGACAGACTTTCTGCAGGTTTTTCCTCCACTAAGTGTGGGTGGCCCAAAACAGGGGTAATGGATTGTGAAGGACTACGGGAATCCCTGTGTCTATGGCCGGATGCAAGCTGGGCTTTGGGCATTTTGCCCAGTGCTGTATGCTGCATTGCTAAAAATCAAGCCGTGATCCATGCGTCTGCCAGTGCCACACTGCTGCATGTGGGTTCAGAAGTTCCATTAATGTGTACGTGACTTTATCATCAGAGCAAAAGCTGTAGCTACACATGCTTTCAACACTGTTCGTTATTAGGAGTGAGTAATGAATTTATAGAAACAACCAATTTCCTTCCTCTCCTTCTCGCTGTTCCCACTGTATGCTTTGCCAGTCCCTGTTAGTCAAGCTATAAAGTATATTGTCTTTGTGGGGAGATTGGAATTACAACTGATTGTGATTTAACAATTTTATGTGTGGCCAAACATTAACTAGCAAGTGTCTGAACAAGAATACCTATCCCAAGGCACGTGAGGGACACTTACAGACACTGTGGTGCACTCGCAGTACCAACATTGGCAGTAGGAAAAAGTAGCATTTGAACATATTAGATTACACATACACAGACACTTTTGTGATTAATGGCAGAATTTCAGACTCCATAACAACCATACAGAATAAAAATGAAAAACAGAGAGCAAGGAGACAACACAAATAGTCAAAGGAAAGAAATCGCTCTCACCCTCCTTGGTGGGAAGGGTATTCTTTTCAGATGTGGTGGTCTTCTTTAGACACTTCTTATCGAAGTTCTGAACTTGCTCGTTGACTGGATTGTTGTCGCTCATTTTGGCACGTCCCTGTGGAGGAGAAGGGGCCATCCTGAATGGTAGCTACTTCCAATTAGCATAGTTTTTCAAGGCGGTTGCTTGATGAAAACAAGATTAGTCTCCATTTTGTTTGCGAAATACTTTGAAAGAGAAGCCAGAAAGATGTAATCATTCCTGTAGTTGATGTCAGTCATGTACAGTTCTCTTTCTGTCAGGTACAGATCATACCAGATACCAAGTACCAAAAGAAGGTTCACTCATGGGCTGAAGAGAATGGCACGGAGGACACAGCAACCAGTCAACCTTCTTCAACGATTCCCAGTTCCTAATTGTTTAATCCACAACTGTTAAAGAACAGCTACTTTTTCGTCTCCATCTAATCAAGACCCAAGGAGTCTGCTCACTTGTGTCAGTTTCTCTATCTGATCAATTATTTTTATCAATGGATATACAGAAAATTTACGTGGATCATAAATTGCCGATACTGTTACAGAACAGCCCAGTTTGGTAATAGTTCACAACAACCACTGATGTTGAAGATCCCAGTCATAACAGTAACATGATTCTAATAGGGGGAACTCTGATTACCACAATCTCACAATACCAGGCTGATCCAGTACAACCAGATGCATCCTGTTGCTTTTCTGCCCCTGTGTCATTGAACAGATAAAACTCTTCACCCCAGCTCTGACACTCTCCTCTACTCCCCTAGCACAATACAGACTTCTGCAGTACCCAGGCCTTCACTGCACCCCCCACGCCTCCTTCCCTGCAGTGCGCGCAAACTGCTGCGTAGGGAAAGACCTATTCTGTAGTGTGAAATCAGCATCACTGCAGTTTGGATAGGGTGGGACCAGAAGCTTACCTTGTCAAGAAAGCAATGCTTGAAGTCTTTTGTTGTAAACTCACTTGACGCTGAATATCTACTTAATTCTTTTGTCCCAGAGACTAATTAATCGTTTTGGTCTAGAAATAAAAAGGTCATTATACCTTTCTTCCTACACAGAATTAAGTTTGGGAGTTGTCCGAAGTGAATTTCACAACCATGACCCATGGTCACGGCCTTGGCTTTAGTGCCACAGGGAATTTAGTACAATTAAATAAAGTTTGCAATTTGACTTAGGACATTAGAAGTTTGGATATGATTTGAGAAAATGAAAAAAAAGTTCAGGTTCAATGAATTTACAGAATTTACAACCTGTGTTAATATTGTAATTAAAGCTTCTTCATTTTTAACAGCAGTTCAAAATCAAATAATCATAAAATGTGTCAAAGATTGTGTAGAATATGCTGTTCCAAATTAAATTCAGCTCAGCAACAAAGACTGCTTATCTGGAAAAAGAAAAAAACACGCACCCATGGAATCACCTTCACTTCCCTCTAGTAATGCAGCAGTAAAATGAGAAGGCTATGAAATCGTCATGTTCGGTGTGAGCCATTGATGGTAATACACCTTTGTACTCTGAAAATGCATACGAAATAAGGTCCATTTATACAAACTAAACAGCACCTTAGGGCACAGCCTATTCTTACGATTTTCAGGGCCCTTTATGGAGATGAATCGTATCTAAACTGCAAAGGTGTGGCTGCCTCCTACCCGTACATCCACTATAATAAGTGTTTCTCCAAAAGAGCGACATTTAAAATGTAGGGATGGTATGGGTGGGGCTCTTGAAAGGTTAGGTAACGGCATTTCCGCACACCTCGTTTAAGTGCCTCCGATCACTACCAAAATATTAGCATGCTAATTTAGCCAATAACAGTTTATATTATGTAACACGTTAACTCAGTATTATACAATAACTTGACAGCACTTCCTCAGAGAAACCGCAGCAGTCACTCCCTAGTGCGCTAGTGAGCGCGTGCACAAGATGATCTGCAAAGGAATGTATATGTTCAATATAAAGCATGTCGATTCATATACTCTAAATCAATAACCTAGCAAGATAGTTTACGGTGCAACCTGCTAGAAATGTAGTAGTAGTAGTAGTAGTAGTAGTAGTAATAATAATAATAATAATAATAATAATAATAATAATAGCAATGACTCATAGAGGTAAAATAAAACATGGTTATCACAAGTAGTAATAAAACATTTTGTATGTTCAGCGCTGCACCCTTCCTTGCCAAGGTATATTCATTAGTAAATTCACTGAACTGAATGTAAACGCATTCTTTTAGTTTTTAAATATAATGGACAGAACATCGTAGAAGGTAAAAAGGGGAAATAGTACTACAGGAAGACTGCGACCTGAATTACCACTGTCCACTCACATTATCTGGAATTGTCTGCGATTTTCTAATTGCATCGAGGTGTAGAGCAGCTACATAGCATCTAAAATGGTATCTTCACGGCTACAGTAGCCAATAAATCATATTTCACCTCCGAATACATCGTATATATAATTATATAATTAATAAACCACAAGAGGTCTAACTGAGCAATCAATCAGCAATCATAGCAGATATAAAACGTTAACTTCTGCATTCTGTAAAAAATCCTGTCTTGCTGTCTTACCTGGGATTACCAGATCACAAAATTGCAGCAAATTCCTCAGAGTAGTACTGTGATATCGTGTGGAGAAAGGTGTTTAAATAATTCAGCACGCCTTTAAGTGTCTTTCAACAGTTATCCTCCCCCTCACACTGATTGGCCAGAATTTTCCATCATTGTACACTATTGGTCAGAGCTACGATCATTTAGTTTCAGACCAATTATATTTCGCTAAATAATCCAATCTAATTATTCTTCTATGAGCTAATGGTAGCTTATTGGATACTATTTGAGTACCGTTGAACGCTAACGCAGTTACTGTAATATACGCCTACTGCTTAAAGTGAGAAAAAGGGAGGTATTAAAAAGCTAAGTGACAGCGCCACCATGTGGACAATCAAGAATTTCATAAGAATTTCACCACCAAAGAATTTTTCTTTCTAAAGAGTTTATTTCATATTTGGAATGCAGTCTAAAACAAAAATATAGTAATGCAGCTGTTTTCTCTGTCAAATTATGACAAGTTTGCAGCCCGGGGTTTACAATGAAAGCTAGCATTCACTTCCGAGAATTTGCATGGACTTTTGCATATTACAAGAAAGTAAGAGCAGCGCAAATGAGTTTCGAGCAGCAATTTCATGACACCCTCCCCCAGTTCAAAACACTGTTTCATTGATGATCTGGTATCACTCAATCAGAACGAATATGGTAATAAAATAACCAATGGGTTTATTAATGGGCAAATTAATTCCGTTTAGGATCTGAATAATGCTAATACTAAAATAGTTAAGTGATACTGTGACAGTAATAGGACAGATGATACACAGTAGAGAACGTCGATTAAAAATCAACCCTGCTACTTTGCCACTACATGCAGCGCAGGATTCAGGCATATGCAAAGTACGCAGCTGCTTAGAGCAAATCAACAATGAACAAACAAATAAAACCATATACATCAAATTAAAATTGTTGCGTTGTGTTGGCAGAAACATGGCCGCCTCTAGCTATAGAATAAGCAGGTACCTACAGGGCCCCCAAATTACCTGTGTTGCGGAAGAAGTTTAATTTCCTTGGTATGGGGGGAGCCGGGACAACTGTAGCTTTGCCTAGGGCCCCTGTAAAAGTAGATTCGATCGGCTCTGCCCACCACACATACATACCTATGGTCAGGGGCGGATTAACGCACAGGCTAGATATGGCTTAAGCCTAGGGGCCCCACGTGTGCCAGCCTGCAAGGGGGCCCCCATTGGCGCGGAGGGGGGCGGGGTTGGGGGGCCCACAGACTACTGTAGCCTAGGGGCCTCTGTACATCTTAATCCGCCCCTGCCTATGGTACAGTTTGGTGATTCAGGGGGGTTCCTCACAACAAATTTTGCCAGCAAAGATTTCCTCTAAACTTGCCTTGTGTTTAAAGCGCTACGTTTATCCTATGTCTTAAAACTGTAAATAAATTATCCACTCCATATTTAGTCAATACAGGAAAATTGTATTTTATTTTTCAGGAAATATAACATGGCAAGAAGTTTAACACATTCAGGCTGTGTGTTACTATATATTCCAAATATGCATATAATTTACTACAAGAATTCCTGTGCCGCCAGTAGGTAGGCCTATGCAACTTCAATTCAAATAATTTTGTACAAAGTGCACAGTTTCTATAAAAAATTAAAAATGAACAAGTATCAAAAATCAAAACACGAGAGAATAGTTAAATAAATAAATAAATAACTTGCGCTAACACTGCCCTCTGGTGATAATATAGGGAATAACAGTAAACAGGGCATTTTTTTTTTTCAGATTTCCAGACATTCTTCTGATATGTAAAAGGTGTCCGGTATTACCCATTTTTTTTCTTAAGAAAACAATAATACTAAAGTAACACATAGCAACAAAATAATAAGACAGTAAACATAAGGCACCGAATGGCAAATACATATACAAAAAAACATTTACACCACAATAAGGATAGTTCTTTAAAAAGAAATTCATAATGCACATTTGAAATTGTAATCAGAAATTTCATAACTGGTCCAAAATCACAGTGAAACTACACTCTACTTCTTTCTGCTCTGCCATGTTTTTACATATACTCCTAGCAGTGGTAATGGCATGGATTGAGGAATTAAATAAAATAAGAAACACATATAACAAACTTTTAAAATACTGAAACGTGTATTGCCTTTTGAATTACCAGTCTAACTTAAAAACAAGTCTTTTCAAACCATTGAGAGATTGTCACATTGTCATACCTGAAGCAACAGAGACGAGAGTCATACATGGTGTGAGCAGACTTTACTTGGAATTGTTAGCTTTGAAAGTATGCCTTTCTAGGCTGTCGTAGATGGCTGTTGTAATGCCCCAGGTAAGGCAGGACCGAAAGATAACCAGGGAACCACCACGGTACAAGAGGGCGACGCTGTGCTGCCGAGAGTTCCACAGCATGACACCAGACTGCCACGCCCCACGCGGCCCTCCAACAACCTGGGCCTGTATGTTGGCCACCAGAACTGAGAGTGGGTACAGGGGCAAACTGATGATCATGGAGTTGAGAACACCTGACATAAAGGACGATGCACCTGGTGAAAGACCTTGCTGCCAGAGCATGCTCTGCACTGGATCCTTCAGCCCGAAGTAGAGGCTGCTACCAATTGCGTTGCGGATCATCGTGGGCATCAGGCCCCTGTAGAACCCGGATGACAGGCTCTCAGAACGAAACCGTGACAGCACACTCCGGAGTGTGGGCAGATTGCAGTCATTGCTGGAGTTCTGCATCACGTTCTGTACCCGCTCAAAGGGCGTGAAGACCAGGGCCTCCACCATACCTACACCAAGGCCTGCAAAAGCTGGCAAGAGGAGTGGGGGGATGAAATGCACATCTGAGAGCTGGTGCATGAACGTGTCTTGGAGGCCGAACAACAGTGTCCCCTGCAGCGTCTTCACCAGCAGCGGAGGCACCACCCCTCTGTAGAGCTTCCATGGACCTTCCCTATAAAGCTGAGCAATGGCCTCACGAACGAGGGTGCTGTGTATCTGCTGGCGGAATACGGTCTTGTAAACAGGAAATGTGACTAATGTTGTTACGGTGGATAGCAAGCTGGACGTACCACCATGCATGTAGCTGTGGAACCGCGCAATATGATCCTGAGTCGCACAGGGCACTTCATCCTTACATACTTCATGTCTGCTATTCATCTTCCTCCTTCCTTCTGAATGAGGCACACCAAAGCCCTGAAGAAGAAACAGAAATTCTATGCATCTTTACAAAGTTTACGGCGTTAGTGTCAGGAATTCCGGCATGGAACTCGAAGTAGTAATCTTGCGTCGTGACTATCAAAACAAAAGGCAAACACTGGCATTTGAATGGTTAGCCTTATAAATAAACGGCATTTTTAAATCCACGAAGCAAAATAAATGGTACTAAAAGAATATCACTCAACAAAGTGCGTATTTAGTTAAATAACCGCATGTTACACATTTCCTGCATTATTACATTATTTCCTGTTCTAGACGAATATCCGCACATCGAACCTCAACCAACTATTATAATCCACCATCGAACCTCAACCATTATAAAATAATAGTGTTCTTTTTTTCTAATTTATTGATACCGAGCTATTACAGGAAATAGAATTGAGAATGAAAATGGTTTAGCATTGAAATTGGGTCGGATCTATGTGTATCATTTAGATTTATTCCGCACTGCCAGAAAATGATCGAGTTAAGATAAATAAACAGTAAAATTCTTAGTTTGTAACCGTTTATCTTAGTTAAAGATTTAATTAATTTCTCTACCTCCTTTCACCCGTCTTCACTCTGCAATCGGTACTTAATGATAATTATTTATCCTGTGCCTAAAGACGTTTAAAAAACTGGTAGAAATATTCGATAAAAAAAAAAATTAAAAGAAAACGACAGTTCCGAAAATAGCAATTCAAAAGGAAATTTTCCAAATGCATAATATTTGCACCAGGTAGGTTTAAAATGTGCTGTCTGCAATTATACTTTCCTTGTCGTCGGTCATTGAAACGTAATCCCGCCCCTTCGTGAAATAACTATTGGACAGCGTGTTTCCGTTAGTTAAATTCTAACTGGCAGTTTCACCTGTCAATCAACCAGGCAGAAAACGATTTCCTTTGCGTTTCCAGCCTTAAACATCTATCTATCTTCCAGCAGATTATCTGGTAAAAGATTCTCATATCCCAGTATTCACTGTGAGAAATACAAATATGTACAAATATGTAGTCAGAAATTGGACATTGACCTGATATTGTCGGATATCTAGTGCTTAAGGTGTGTCCCCCTATACTGTCCCGTTATTCAATGAAACCGTTTCCAAATTAACATACAGTACTACCAGGAAAACTTCTTGCACAAAAAAGTTTTTTTGTGTGTGTAAATAATACAAAATATTATTTGAAAGGATCCGTCCGGTATTCAAATTCTCGTAACCTATGACGCGAAACCAGTTACAAAATTAAGAGGAGGGAGCAGGGGCGTTTCTACCTATTGTACAGATCAGGGGCTAAGTTCACCTGGGACTTGACATTTTTCGCTTTTGAAGGAAGATTGGCATCAAGGCTAAATACTCTGGGCTAGGCTTAAGATACTCGGGGCTATAGCCCCGACCTAACAACGCCCATGAGAGGTAGAGCAGCTTGCGGACCGGCGCAAAGAGAACAACTTTATGCTTAATTGTGGCTAAAACCAGAGATGGTTGTGGACCCCCAAGGCTCCTCCACCGCTTATTGTAGACAGGGTAAAACAAAAAATCATGTCCCTTGGCGTACACCTCACTGAGGGTCCTACCTGGAGCTTCAATGTTTGTATTCTAGTCAAGAAGCACAACAATGCTTGGACTTCGCGTATTTGTTCGCCATTGATGCTGCTAAAGTTTGATGTTCTGGTCTTGTGTAAAATGTATGCATGTGTGTGTGTATATATATGTGGATGTTCACATGCATATAGGTGTCTAAATAACTGACTTTAATCCTTTTATATTGGATGTAGGATTGATTGAGAGGTGTGAATGATGTTTTTTTATTTATTTTTACTTCATATTAAATTGCACCCTAACTCCAGAGAAACATTTCATCCATGTGGGGCGCGGTACGCAAATGTTCATGTGCACACATATTCTTATATGGTGAAATGATAATAGACAATTTTAAAAACAGCTCTCACGCATCTGGCGCGACACACTTTCAGACGCTCACGCAAGAAATCTTACATCAAATATTTTAAATTGGGCTAGTTTGCAAACTCTATAGACTATTTACAAGGCAATAAAACTGTTACATTCATGTGCATGTGTGTGCAGAATTGTCTCGAACTGAAAATTTCACTCCAGCCAGCAACCCTGGGGCTAATATGTGGGTAAATTGAAGGCTTACCTATGAATATAATGAAGGGGTATAGCATGAGTGATCTTGATTTTTCTGAAGTTTGAACACCCCGGTCTTGGTATAATTCTCATTGTTTTAAAAAAAAAAACCATTGCAAATTGCAGTGTGAATTTAGTTTCAGATGTAAAGAAACCAGAAAGAAGAACAGCATTTTGTTAGGATGCTGGTGACTTAGGTGTCGATGTTATGTGCCAAAAATTTGATCTGACAAGCATGTTACAATGAAAGACAGTAGAACAGTTATACTGCTAGCAATGTACTTGTTTTCATTGGAAACACTGAAATTAGTGAGTTCACAGATTTTAGCGCAAACACATCACCCACCCACTCAGTCAAGGTTACGACAGCCATAGAGATGCAAACTGGCAGTTGGATTTTAAGAATCACCTGAAGACAATGCCAGTTTACCAATTACTTACACGGTGATAATTTTGCTGAAGACTACGTAAGCCCCAGGATGTGACAGGAAACCCAAACAAATGGCAGATCGTATAAAAAGTTCCACGAGTACTGCTTACTGTTAACTTTCTGCTGTGGATTTAATATTAAGCGTTGGAACAACAGTGGTGTTTTATCAAAGGCATTACGCGTTTCCGGACAGCTGCCCAGGGAAAAAAAAAAAAAAGTGCACTACTCTCCTGAGAGGCCCTATTGCACGAGCTGCACCTTGCTTCAGTGACAGAGAATAAGTTCTTCACCGTGATTTTAATGAAGAGGTCTGGCCAAGTGTACAATATCCGGTCATGGCAGGGGAGGAACCAAAGCCAAATAAAATTCCCCGTATGAGAATCCCTCGGCATCCAATTACACCATGCATCTTTATGATTGCCCTCGACAACAAAAAACCTAGCCACATTTTTGTGTAATTCATCTGTCAGTTGCAGACACTGATGCTCCTTAAATCCATGAAGTAGTAGGAAGTAAGAGAAAATGGTTAAACAGGTAATGTATGCACCTTTGTGCACACACACACACATTCTGCAGTGCTGTAGTTCTGGTGTAGGTTTAATCACATAAGCCAAAAGAACAAAAAAAAAAAAAAAAACATTGCCCAACCTATAAACATCAGGTCCATAAATGCATTAGATACTTTCAAAAATTTGGATCAAATTTAATCTAGCACTTTCAAGTAAGAGGTGTGTGAGGGGCACAAACACGGAGTCATTCGCTTGGTTGATACTTTTATCCACGCAGAACACATGGAACTGCACACGGACAATGCTGCACATTCAGCAAATACCAAGAGGGGAGTCATTTGGGGGATGCAAGCGCAGACAGACGACCTCGTTTAGAAACAGTGAACTAAAATTAGCTTTCCAAAGAACTGACAAGTTAAAAAAAAAAAAAACAAACAAACAAAAAAGCAAACAGCTTGTTTATCAACAAAGCTGCTGCCTAGATAAACCAACTTGAAGGACTAGAGGCACGAGGGGGGGCTTGGAGGGGGTGTCTTTACAAAATTATACATCTTTACCATCCCCACACATGCATTGTGGAACTGCTTTCCAACCTGGCTTCGGCAGCACTGATACCTATGACACATTCATGTTCCGTTTACTGTGGAAAACTGCCTCTGGACAGACTAGTAGAGTAAGACTGAACTAGGTTACTTAAGTCAGCGTTTACTGTGCCCAACTGTCAAACACACTGACAGCCATTGTAACAAAATATATGGGGGGGGGGCTAACATGGAGCAAGCTGGAGGGAGGAGGAAGATGCCCCAGGTGGAGTCACAATGGCTGAGTAGAAATTAGACAGTCATTCCTCAGAACCACTGGACCCATGGCGTGGTGAATGCTGGGGTGCCGAGCAAGCCTGTGAAACATGGCTCTCCTTACAGGTAAAGGGGGGGGGGGGCAGCTTTGTAAGGCGTGGCAGGGTGAGCAGGGGTGGCCTGGGTCTAGGGCCCCTTCCTGTTTCTGCAGACAGGTATGGGGGCTCCTGGAGGGCAGCTGTTACAAGGGAACGTGGCTGAAGAGATAGGAGACAGACTCGCCATTGTGAGTCCTGCGAATGGCCTCAGCCAGAATCATGGAGATGTCAATCACCTGTAGGAGAACACATGCATGCTCTGGTCACATGACTGTTACATGAGTGATGTAATATCAGAAAAAAAGCAGGGTACGATACAAAGCCTGCAGAATACACAAGATACAGTTAGATCAGGAACAAGGAAGTGGCTTAACCTCTGTACCAAGGGAGGCCATGCTAGATGTCCTACTCCGAGACTGCTCACCTGTATCTTGGAACAGTGCTTCATCTTCTCTTCCTGTGGTATGGTGTTGGTGACCACCACAGCCTCGAAGCAGGCATTGTTGATGCGCGAGATGGCCGGGCCAGAGAAGATGCCATGGGTCAGGATGGCATACACCTTGGTAGCAC
The DNA here is from genome assembly GCF_048594095.1 of Paramormyrops kingsleyae. Taxonomy (NCBI): domain Eukaryota; kingdom Metazoa; phylum Chordata; class Actinopteri; order Osteoglossiformes; family Mormyridae; genus Paramormyrops; species Paramormyrops kingsleyae. The sequence goes on along the minus strand of NC_132806.1, from coordinate 25,803,664 downwards.
CAGCTGACAGAAGTCTGAAGGTTGTAAAAACCACATGAATCACACAGCAGCTCAAACGGATTTGCAAAGCAAAACTAGCAGAAAGTACTTCTGACAGCTTTATTCAGGACGTGTCACCAAGAAATCAGTACATCACTGGCATGACAAAAAATTTAATGTTGGTTTAAATATGATGTCATTTTTGAAGCCGCGGTCCTGGTGGCTACAATGTGACCAAATGAGCCACTTCACCACAAAAATATGGAATGCTTCACAAACTTCCATTTAATTATTCATGACACCACGAATGCTCTAATTTAACAGCTACACAGTCTAGGTCAAGTGTCGGTCTTAAGTTCCGAGCTTTATATCAGCTACTGGGACAAGCACGCTAAGAGCATGAGACTGATGGCAGAGGGAGCTTACTTATCGGCAGCATGGCAGATTGTGCCGCAGGTGTCCGCCATATCATCCACCAGGATCGCAACTCGGTCCTTGACGTCCCCGACCAGAACCATGCGGTCCACTTCATTGGCTTTCTTCCTCTCTTTGTGGATGAGGGCGAAGTCCACGTTCAGGCGGTCGGCGATAGAGGTAACCCTGTGAAGAGATGGCTAAGGTTTTCACACGGAATATAGTTTTAGTTCAGCCCCATGCCCCCCAAAAACGTTTGTCCAAATGCTTTAGGCAAAATACTGAGCCGAGGATAGAGAAAAAACTGTATGGAAAACAGGCCACACAGTCACTGGGAGAAGAGTGCGGAATGTAACCTAGAGGGTGGCTGGCTGTCTACATATCACGGGTGTATACACAAAGATAGTCCTGCCACAGCTGGCATAAAGAAATCTGAAGAGCAAAACTACAACTCAATGGGAATCTGGCTATTCCAGATGGGGAGAAACTGAAGAGGAGGAGGAGGGAGCGTGGGAGAATCACACCAGCCAAAAACTCCCCAAACCTGGTTGAGGGTAGCTCTGGCTCAGATAACGACACTTTGGCAGGACTGGTCATCAACCACAAAACCATATCATATGCAAGTTAAAGTTTTTGAAACACTTCTGCAATTTTCATCTAAGGGCATGTACACGGAGTACAGTTAGTTTCGGAAATGCTCAGAGGCTTAAAACTTATAGGGCATACATTCAACGGCACAATGAATTCAGAGAGTACAAGGTCCCCCACATAAATACGGATTATGATTAGGAAGTCAGACATTCCTAACTCCCAAAATGATGCCCTCATGCTTTTTTTTCTGACGTATGACATCAGTGCAATATGAAATTCATCAAAAAAATATGTTACAGTTGTACAATTTGCACTTTGAAATGTGTGTGTGTGTTTTTTTCCGTGTGATGCTTCTAGCCACCCAGGAAGGTATCAGTAACTTTTAGGAGAACCGAAAAAAATCTCGTTAGTTTTTATTATGTTACTATTAATTTTCCTGTGTTCTAATGTCACACTGTTTTTTTGTTGAGCATATATACACCTACTACCTAGATAAATGGCTTTAAACATTTCCTTTGACTGCACAGTACTGTACACACACATGTAAAGGTGAGAGTGAAATTTGGTGTCTAAGGACATGCCCCCGGACTATTTTTAGGGGAGTCAAGGAGCTTGCTCGTGGGCCCAGCGACAACGTGGCTACTCTGCTGAGTAGGGGTGGGGAAAAGAAAATCGATTTTACAATTAATTGTGTTACTACCTTTGATAATTCAATACAGATTCAAAAAATACCTAGACCAACATTTGAATTTACACATGTACCCTTTGAAAATATCTTCTTATCATAAAGGGGGCACTATTTTGTCTCTGATCTATAGAGTGTACAGTTATTATCCTAAAAAAGGCAAAGTGAATTCCATTACGTTAGCCCCTGATGCTTAACAACTGCAGAAGGTGATTCTCTGACAGCAGCACCTTAAAGCAGATGTTTGGGAGCGGAGCAGAAGAAGGGTCAGCTGAGGAAGTTCAGAAATACCAGCATTTATATGATTCCTCACTACCTGGAACCAGTGTACCTAATGAAAGGGCATTCTCTACAGAGGGAGAGATCTATATTGCACAAAGCAGCTGATTCACGCCTGGACATGATAGCCAGCTCCTTCTTTGCATAAAAATCTTCCACTGCCTTAAAAATTAACAGGCTTCTGTGAATGCGTTTTGTTTCAAGTAGTGCTCAGAAGTTTCATTAATTCTTAGTTAGCGTGTGCTGAAAATTTATTATTTACAATTGATGATGTAAAGAAAAGGACCTAACAAGAACCTTGTCTGGTTAATTTCACATAGTAATGGACATTATGTGATAGCTAAAACACACCATTTTCTTTGCTGGTTAAAAAAAACCATTAACCTCGAACTTTGTTAATATTTGACATTAATCCATGTGATAAAGTAATTCTCAAAGAATTGTTCTAAAAAGATGATGTAGCAAATTCAAATTGGATTTAAATTCAATTGAACACTTGTGAATGGAAATCGGATAAAATTGTGAGGTCATGACTGATTCCCAGCCCTACTGCCAAGCACGGGATTCGAACCTGCGACCTTCCGACTACAGGAACAGAAGCCCAATCTGCTGAGCCACACACCACGCCGGTGGATTACTCTTGTCCAGCTCACCTTTTAGCACCTCCTGCATCTGGAGACACGATGGTGCAGTTCTTCCATTCAGGGATGTTCTCCTTGATCCACTTCAGCACGGCGGGTTCCGCGTACAGATTGTCCACAGGGATGTCGAAAAAGCCCTGCAAACGGCACGGCAGCCAGACGTCAGGAAGACACACGGCTTCTTGCCAAAATGGGGCTTCACGGTCCCGCTGGCAAACAGCCCCTAAATTCAGTCGTCAACCATTCATCCATCCATCTTCCTTAACTGCAGATCTAGTGCAGGATCAAAGTGTCCAGCATAATGGATTTAAAAACAAAAAAAAGCACATTAAGAACTTGAACTATTTTCAATAAGACTTACGAATGTATCAAGTTACTTTCTTTCCTTTAAAATGTTCTGTAGTACTATTTATACTGTTACTATTGCAGTTTCTATCAAACAATATAATTGCCTTGGGTATTTCAGCTTCAGAATTTAGCAAAGGAATCTGAATACTCTTATACTTAAAACAAGTTTAAAACAAGCGGTTCCAAACTTCACAAAGAGTTAAAGCTAGATACACCTGAATGTCCAGCTGTAGTGGCATCAGAATAAAGCTGGCATGCCCTTTCATTTCACTTCCATACCAACCTGTATCTGAGAAGCGTGCAGATCCATGGTGATAATGTGGTCGGCTCCAGAGACAGACAGCATGTTGGCCACCAGTTTAGCGGAGATGGGGGCGCGACTCTGAAAGGGTAGCAGACAGAGCCACCATTAAAGCCCCTCACTCATTCTGCCAAAAATGTATCAGAAAATAGTTGCATACAATGCCACTGCAGGCTGGTGTATCTGCATGATCAGGAGCACCATATGGGCTCATGGGAGTTTTACTTACACAAAATTGTTCTGAGGGCAGAAGGAAAAATGATTGGTTCAGAGAGGCAGATCCAAGCAACTAAAGGAGGTAGGACCAACCAATCAGATATATTGGCCCCACCTCCTTAAGTTGCTTGGTCCCACCTCTACGGTCTGATTGGTTCTCTCTCTGAACTATTAATTTTTCCTTCTCCCCTCAGAACATTTTTGCGCAAGTAAAATTCCCATGAGCAGCATGTGGAGGGAGGAAACAAAACAAAAAGATCTAGAACAGGAACCATGCCAACTTAAGAGACCACAACCAACCACATCTTTATAATCTGAAAGGGCAGGTCGGTTACAGTAAGCCAGCTAGGTGTGGTTAGTTAGGCAGCTGGGCAGACACCCTTTGCCCTCACCTTGTCCTTCTTGTCTTGTCGAGCGTAGGGGAAGCAGGGGATGACGGCGGTGACACGGGAGGCCGAGGCGATCTTGCAGGCATTGATCATGATCAGCAGCTCCATCAGGTTGTCGTTGATCTCGCCACAGCCACTCTGGACGATGTAGACATCCTCCCCGCGCACGCTCTCACCGATCTCCACGCTGGGGAGGGGGGGGGGGGGCACAGGACAGAGTCTCTCTTCAGATGGGAAGCTGACTTTATACCCAAGTTGTGGGGCGCTTAGCTAATGCCACTGTTTTTTTGTGGTGGAGCCAAAAACAAAACAGTTGACATGGGGGGTATCCAGCGAGTATGACATGCCCAAAAAACAAGGACAGCCTATCACCGGGCAATTAGTATTTAAAAGGGGAGCATCAGGATGCAAACAAACGTTTCACCAAAAGATGTTAAGGTATGAAGGGCTTCTGAAATGTCAAAGGCACCTGGCTTGTCAGACTCCCACTTGCATTTTGCCTCCACTACACATCACATTGCCACCTGATGGTTATTACACCATGTACATTTGTTTATTGCTGATACCGAACAAAATGCAACTGAACAGAGAATCTCACCTGTGCATCTCCTTTCCTAATCGGCTGTCTATCAGACTCGGCAAAAGGCACTGTGTCACTACCCGACCCATACCACGTGCCACGCCTGTGCATGAAAACACACTCAGAGATACATCTCAGTATCTCAAGGAGTCATTCTACTTGGAAAGCCTGCCCTGTAACCACTTTGGAAAAAGGTACATGAAAAAGGAGGGCCCATCCTGGATACACAACATTGTTAGATGGAAGTGGAACTCTCCAGGGAATGCGAGTCAGTCTGAATGGATGGGCACGCGCCATTCCAGAATAATTAGTGGAATTTCAGTAACAAATTCAAGAAAACAAGAACTAAAATGGGCATCAAAAAACAGACTTGGTTAATGGTTAATTAGCCATTCTTTGAATGACTATACTAAAATAATAATGCTCCATATTTAAAATACACAATCATACCATCAATGTTACATTCCCTCTTAAATCTCAAACTGCCCCCTTTCACAAATGAGACTTCACCTTATCCTACTGAAAGGCCGGTATGTATCTTTTGAAATGACACTGTCTTTTATAATGACAAAGGGTGCAAACAAACAATTCACCAAAGAATAAGGTGAAAAGAAGGGCTTCTCAAATGTCAAACGCACCTGTTTGTCACACTCCTCTTATACTTGCATTTTGCCTTCACTGCCATCACTCCCCCATCACATTTAAGGCTGTCGCTTCTGAGGTGGACTCTGAGAACAGGGTGGCGAACCAGCACATTGCTGTACAGTGACTATGCTGGATAATTTTGGCCAACAGGAAAAGCCAGTCTGGGCTAAAGCGATCCGGTCAGCATGGTGACAAGCACACACTGATATTACTGATTTCTACCTACAGCTTTCAGAGTGGCACAGTCCTGGAAAAGGCGCGGCGATCACATGACGGCATGGCAAACAGTCTGAAGTGCTCCTTTGGAAGCCAGCAACAGGCAATCAATCACACTAATTTATTTTGCTGGGGAAAGAAAGCTAGTCACTCCTTCTGTTATTAGCCTGCCGACTACCACAACTACCGTCGTTGAAAGTGGGGCCACCCACAACAGTCCAAGAAGCATAACCTGGCATTGTTTAACATGAATAGAAGATGAAGTTAGATGAATTAGATGAATGGCTATGCATGCTTTTGCATGACAACAGTTATAACATACCTATTGTCTAATCCCTAGTTTCTATAAATATGACACTGACATTAATATTAGGATCAGATATGTTTTATGGTGGAAAGTATTTTTTCCTACAGAGCTACAGTATTTTTCGCCACCCATTTTGCTGACCAGAATTTGGTCAGAAATTAAGAGCCCACTGTCCCTTCAACAGGGAAAAACACAAAACTGATACAAGTCAATTATATAACATTTTACCCAACGAGCCAGTGATAAACAATCACACTAGCTAAAATAAAGCTCCATATTTAAAATACACAATCATACCATTAGTGTTATGCTCTTAAAATTCAAACTGCCCCCTTTAACTAATGAAACTTCACCTTATCCTTCTGAAAGACCGTTACGTATCCTTTGAAATTATACTGTCTTTTTTAATGGCACAGGGCAGCCACCGAGTTTACACACGGTCCTGTCTATCCATAGCCAGAGGCAGAAACACAGAAATTGGATCTACCATGACGGCCACACCAGCATGCCACACACCCACTGGCTTTGGCTACTGCAAAAATGACTATTTATTAAACAGTCTTCACGGCCAACCTTCCACAGCCTGCACTGACATAGCAGTGCCTCTCTATCCACCGAAACCTTTCCCGTTCAGGTTTATATGTGGACTAGTAACCTGCACCAACGCAAGAGCAGCCGAGTCTGAATCAAAGCAGCCCGTGACCTATGGGGGCATCAGAGGTCAACACCTAACCATGTGACCTACACTGTCAAACATCACACTCATGCAAGAGATCGAATAGCAGCTGTCATGTAAAGTCAGTAATCTTATTTCAATATTGTGGGCACAGTTTACACTGATGCAGTTTCAATCCTGAATTAGACAACTTACAAAACACACACCTATGATTAACAAATATAGGCACGTGAGAGATCTACAGCTTTTATTCAACTTTCATGCTAACAACACATGAAAATATATACTGTGTAACTTCAATCTCACTTTAAGTCTCACACAAAACCAATTCCAAGGTAGAACTGCAAATTTCTTACTGTGGGGCAGATAAATTAACAAAACTTACATGCAGAGCACACATTTTCATGATGAACCATTATTCAGCCATAGATAATTCATTATAATAATTAATTATTGGGAGACACTGTAAATTCACATATTTTTTGTTGGAAAAGGGTGAATGGCAATATTTTACAGCTATATTCTGAGTACAGCCAATCACCTAAGTAACCAAGAATGTTTTATTAATGTTTAATGCACCTAATTATAATGTGGCACTAATCTATGCCCAACAAGTACTAACAAATGTCAAAGTTACAATCCATCTTTATTTTCAACTCAGATGGAAGATGTTAAGTTCTGACAAAGAAATGAGCTTCAAATTACAGAAATAACCATCCCAACCAGGAACAGGAAAGAATAAATGTCTAAGGATTCGAAGAAACTCAGCTGTAAGTAAAAAAAATGCGTTTAATCGTATACATGTGCAGGCATGAATAATCGAGGGTTAGTGAACAATAGAGAAATTATAGACATAGCGGGTGTGCTAATTTATAACTAAATATACCAGTCCTCGCCCCACCGTTACATTTATCATGACTTTCACTCGATATCTTAAGTTGCAGTAATGTTTTAATTTAAAAGATATTTTAAAGGAAATTTTTATTCGAGTGGAATTGTCCCAATACAGGAGATATAGTTGTCTCACCAAAGCACGCTCAAGTTTCCCTTTAATACTACAATATATAATAATAATACGTCATTGTAAGCACTAGCTTAAATGAGTCATACAGGTTTCAATAATTTAATATTTTCTAAGAAACTATTAGGATATAATATTCATGCGGACCCAAGGCCTGTATAGCCAAACGAAGCCAATCCGATCATTAATAGAAATATGAGGTTGAATTGTTTTCGTCGCATATTTTCCGATATATAATCGGTGGGCCAACTGTTAGCGCTTAATTTCGGGACACCAATGCCTTGTTAACTACAAGGCCCACAATGCCCCCGAACTAAACTGCCCGTAGATACAGCGCATGTGGTTTAGCTAAACCCTCATGTTGCACAAATCGTTACCCTTCAGCGTGGCTGTTTAGCCGAACACGTGGTCATCCGCATCGCAAAACAAAAATGCACTCACCAGGTCTCTTGGTTACTAAATTTTTTGGTGACGACTTTTCCCAACTCGAGTCCCAGGCGATCAGCGATCTTTTGAGACAGGTCTTGGTGAGAGCTTCCGCTGAAAATCTTTATGTTCGGCATGTCTGGCCGTTCAAGTGAGCTGGCTTCTTCAGGAGTCAAACGAGAATTTCAACCTAAGTCGAAGTCCGACCGAGATGTGTTGTTTGATGAACTGGAGACGAAAACCAGATATCTGCCCCTTAATTTGCTTACATTTAGAAATGTGTAACGCCGCACTAGCTACACACCACACTCTACCTCTCCTCCATCGTAACCTGCGCGCGCTTCCCCTCGGTGGCGCGCGGCATCACTTTTTGGCACGCCCCTCGGCGCGTATACGTCACGCTGGCTCTTCCTTCAGCCGCGAGCGCGACGTCTTACGTTCTATTGGACCTAGTCGTATCACGAGGTCTCAGTTCGTATTACTGATTAGTCAGCATTCGGTGCTATTGGTTCTTATTTCTTGGGTTGTCCGTTATGTTACGGCTTGCTAAGAGACGGCAATCAAGGAGTATCGCACTGAAATTATCAATTTATTTTTTTCGTTTTTAAAACAAATTCCTGTTTATGTCCTAAGCACAAATACCACAAGCAGTAAGTTCAGCTCTGTCGCAGGAAGCTCATTTACAGGGTTGCGTGTATCCGATATAAAACATCACGTGTTTGTCATTGTTATCACTGAATTTGATATTTCTAGCGAAATGGCCTTGCGTCTTCTATAGCTATTATAGCTGACCCTTGACTGATCATATATTCCATCGCACACAAATCCATCGCAGACACAAATCCATCGCAGAACCATTAGGTGTTCCTGTTTAGCTTTACTGAACAACATGTTATTATTGTAACTCGAGAAGTACATATTATACTCAGATATATGTTTTACTACAAATAACGTAAGCCGAGAAACAATGTGTATATCGATCTTCATATATATATATTTTTTAAAAAAAAACTAGGCAGTTTGGGATTTGCACGCCGGCTTGATCATGAAATTTCCGCGGCAGTTTGAAAAAGGAATCTAACAATGAAAATATAACCTGGAATGTATGGCATATATTCAGGACTTTTGTTTTTACTAACATACGTTTTACTTTGTGTTATTTTCTACAATGTTGAGAACTAAAGAACTAAATAACTTGTAACCTGTAGATTGTAATTATGACGGGGCACTGATTATGTATACTGGGGTGAATTGCCTAATCTGTGGCCTGTACTACGAAGCGGGGTTACTGGCTTATCGGGGTAACTTGTCGGATTTAACGAACCACAGTTTAAATGGACTTCATACAGTATATATTCGTTCACTTACATTTTGCCCAGACTACCTTAAATCCGACAAGTTACCCCGATAAGCCAGTAACCTCGTTTCGTAGTACAGGCCACTGGAGATAACCACATTAATGAGTATAATGATGTGCAGTATCTTATGAAATGACTGACGTTGTATTGTATTATCCTGTATCTTGAAGCACTTGGCATCTTTATTCTGCATCAGAACCTCTTGTATTTTATACTATTGTTTATTAACTTGTTATAAAGTGATTTTAGAGGCTGCTGAAGTTACCGACATTATTATTTGCATTAGTCTTATTTTATAGGCAGGGATTTTATGTTACGTGTTTTATTTTTTTATGTGTTGTGCTGTGATTGGTTGTTTTGGCATGAACAAGTGCACTGAGAGAAATTCCTAATAAGTAAGTTATATGGCAAAAAAAGTACTGCATCTTGAAAATTTCGTATGTGACTTTATTAATTACCCCACCCAAAGTTTAGCTGTGGATATGTTTTAACATAGCAGACCTTGAGATCTGAAATGCTTTAATCATTCTAAATTAATGCGAAAATGTATTTTTAAAAATACTTAACGAGATATTACTGAGCTGGAATAGTATGCTTTTCTGTAAGTCAAAACAAATACGATAGTGAAATAGAATCAGCGAAGTGCTTAGGTATGCTTTAAGTAAATCCAGGAGTTTCTTCAAAAGTGTTTCACATGATCAGTATTTTTTGAAACGTTTAAGTATTTTAATATATAAACTGAGTGTGTGGACTTTTACACTTTATTGCTTTTAAAACATGAAACACATTTTACAGACATAAGAGTATAATGAAGACAGTCACTGACACAAATAATTCAAAAAGTCTTACGTAACACAAAAAACATACACAAGTGAATGAAACAGACATTCATAGTTTAAGAACGTAAGTAAACAATGTGTGTAACCCAAAATATTCCGAAAAATGTGACCGTCAAAATATTTGATAAATAAAATTTTCCATTAAATAAGATCAACAGTATGCTTAAAATTAGAGTAGGTTACAAAAATAAATATGGCCCATGCTTTACTTTTATTGGTATATAGGCTTTAAAATATAACTAACTGTTCATGTCTATGATACATAACTACTATAAATATTTTCATATTGTGATTTTTTTTCTTCTACAAAACAGTGAAGCCTTTTGATAAATCTTCACACTTCTACTTTTAAATATTCTAAAACTTTTCTTTCACAAATATCCCATTTGATTTTACAATATCGTACAAGTTAATAATATCCTCAGAGAATTTTAAAAAGGAAAGAAAATACAGTGCCATTTCGAAACACCGGTCTCTATGTGGTTCTCAGATTTGTTTTCATGTAACCACAGCATTATCACTAAAACAAGGCCGTCGGGCATGTAATCGCAAACCCATTGCTGGAGCAGACAAGGACAAATATGTGCCTTCAGCAGTGGGATCCAGAAACTGTCTATATTATGGACATCGTAGGAAAAGAAACAGATGAACAATGTTGTGACAGATAGAGGTGAGTAAACATGGCATGGAATGGATGCTGTCGGGATGTGGGTGTTTCCCCGGAGCCGCTAAATCATTGTGGCTTGGTCCTGAAAGCAGCAGGATGTTGGTCAGGATTTAGTGAGTCTTACACCAGCCAAGTGTCTCAAAGGAGAGAACAGTAGCAGACAGAAATGTTGAGACAGAGAACAGGTGTTTGTTTTATTAAAATACAATAAAAAACTACTTTGTTGGGATTTTTTTTTTAAATATCTCCAAGAATTCACAATGGATAACTGATACATAATTTAAAAAAAACGTCATATCCAATAGCTCAAGGGGCAGGACCTCATGGAGATGTTTACTGTGGCAGTGAAGAAGAACAAACTCTTACAATACAAAATTATTATTTTTTTTAACATGAATATAGGGCTTGAGGATTATTTGGAAAAGAACCTAACCCTCTATGCTATGTTAGAAAAACACAGTAGTTGAAAAAGACAGAGTAGCTGTGCATGATATGTCATTATAAACTAATTTTTGTGTATATGAGGGAAAATTTGAGAAGCTTTCTTAGCCTTGGAAAGCCTTTCCACTGGAATGTGTCAGCAGTTGCACTGGATGAGGTGTCACGTTAGCGCCACAGATGAACATCTGTTTATGTGCCCTTTCAACTGACAAGCTGAAGTGTAACGTGGACTGTAAGCATTACCTCACTAAATTGCTCATGGAGAGACTGTACTGCCACCAGGAAGTAGCACCTGTCCTGGCTGATGTAAATGAGGCATGGGTTTGGGTCTCTGCTACATTATCTGCCCTGAGCAGGTTTGCCTTATCCGTGTTTCCATTCCACATTTGTGGGTGACTGTGCATGGTTGAGACACAGAAACCCAACCGTAACGTGTGGCAATTTTCATGATACAACTTCCAAAGACTATGAAAATGGTACATTTTAGAGTTGCACTTAAGAAGTTGTTAAGATGTCCAATGTAGTCTGCATTGTATCATAACAATCAAACAGTACACAAACAAACACATCACCTGACCAGTCAATGCCAAACATTTTATACAACCAGCTACTTAACATTTTCTCTAGAGGAGTTTGTTTCTTAGTGCATATTAAATAGAAGGGCTTTAATCAGAATTATCATGATTATTGTAATAATCATCAATATGATCATCATCATAATAAGATATACTTTACTGAACACAAAATTGTACTTCTCTGGAAAAAAAAACAATAAAATCCTTAGCCAGGCTGATATAAAGACTTTTCCAGTTGTTAGCCGAAGGGCAAGGGTTTATTTCCTTCAGCCAGTCGTGCATGTAGCTCTGTCCATAGTGCCCAGAATCTTAGAGTAGAATGTCTCCAGTTCTCCCTTTCCCATATATACGGTTATACTTGGTGGGTGGTTATTTTTCTTATAATGCCTTTGTAAACATGTGAAAGTAGCAATTGTATTGCAGTGCTGAAGATGGAATAATTCATGTGGAGTTCACAGGACTAAATGTAAACAGCAAAGAGGGGGTTGGCCAGGGCAAAGTACCCACATTATATCTGACTGCAGTAGTCCAGTGTCTCGGAAAATGTCAGACAAAGATAAAGATGGGCCTTCAATTCTGAAGCCTTGGTTTGAGCTTGGGTTTCATTTAGTGCTCAGGCTGTTGATGGGACGGTTGAGAGAGCCCATATTTGCTGCAGGGTTGCCAGGTAGAGGGCTGCTGCTTTTGGTGGGCAGGCTGCTTGAGTGGCCCATCGACTCCTCTGCAGCACGCAGGAGCAGAGTGTAGTTGACTGCCACCTCCTCCACCTTGCGCAGCAGCTGCAGTCTCTGTGTCTCAGACCGCACGCCTCTGACTAGCTGGATGAAGGACTGTGTCAAACTGCAAAGCACTTGAAAGCTGGCAGTAACAGCGCTCAGCATTCGCGTGGGGGATTTCTCTACACCTGCTACTCGCCGGCACGATGCCCGAAACTCCTTGAAACGCAAGGCTAGCTCTTGTTTGTATTCGGCCAATTGAGGGGCTTGCAGGCGAAGCTCATCCTCAGCCTGTGGGCTGCTTGCACACTGTCGCAGGATGGCAAGCAACTCGTTAGCATCAAGCTGTGCAGTCAAGAACCCATCTGGTAGGGAAAATGTCTTACCCTGCAAGGCTTTTACTCGTGATAGGCTTGCCTCCAGGCTACCACAGGCTCGCAAATCAATCTCGTGGCTTTGGGGATCCTCCACTTCCACCTCCCCACTACAGTCCTCTGCATCAAGCACCTGCAGTGTTTTGCTGACCACAGGCATGGCATGGCTGTCCAACTGCATGCCTGGTAGTACTTGCAAGGGAATGGAGTAGGAAAGCTCGTCTTTCTCACTGTTCTCATCAGTTGTATCACACTTACGGTAGCAAAAGCAGAAAGAACAGCACTTCTGTCTGTCATCGTTATCCTCACTTGGCAACCCTAGCACTACCTCATTAGCCTCCACTCGGTCTTCCTTCAGCAGCTCTTCCTCTTGAATGGAGAACACACCTTTTCTTTTTCCGTCCCCAGCATGAGTATAAGATGGTTCCACTGGAGTTGGGAGCCTGAGTCCAGTTGCTCTGACTCGCTCCATTTCCTTCTCAAGGCTTTTGGATTTGACTTTCTTGACTTCAGCATAGAGTGGTGCACATTCATTGCTGTCTGCCTCTCCAATGCTGTATCGCCTCTGAAGCTTCATATAATGTGGAGCTGCTATGCACTCTGAATGTGAAGTACAGGTAGGTAGACAGGAGACTGGCTTTCCTTGGGGTTCTCGAGACTCAAGACTTGTTGAGCGGATTCGAGTGGTCTTTATCTCTAAAGTTTGAGGTCTTTTCGCTCCCTCAAGTTGAGATGCTTTTTTGGGTCCTTCTGGTGATGTTTTATGGATGGTAGGTGGGGTTTTAGACACAGTCCTTTCTCTTCCTCTGCGTTCAAGAGCAGATCCAACAGGTGTATCGGGCAGTCGGATTCCTCTGCACAACCTCTTGCAGTCACAGCTTCGTCTCTGTTCCCTAGACACACCAGGAACCTTTTGCACAGGACTAGAGCGAAGCTGGCAAGCACAAGATGTGCCCACAGGAACTAGAGATGGTCCCTGGGGAAGAAACTCTGCCTGTGCTGCTTTTGGCTTTAACAGTTCCTCTAAAAATTCCAGCTCATATTGACGTACCTTCTGCAGTTGTGCCTGCCGCTCATCTGTCTCACGCCTCAGCCGTGCTGGAAAAGTTGCTGACAGTAAGTTCCTGAAGCTCAGGAACGGAGCACTACGTTGGGTCTTAGCCTTGTTATTGCCCTGTTTCTTGCAATCCATGGCAGGAATTGTTGCTGCCTTATCCGCATAACTAGTGGCTTTTGATGTTTCAACAAGCACAGGTACGGTTTTGGTGACTTTTTGTGTCTCATTTGAAACTTTGCTCTGAGAATTCTCTGTCTTGATCTCTGGTATCTCTTTGTGCCCTGTCTTTTTTGGGGGAAGTGGGGAACACTTGGGTGGAGCTAAAAGGGTAGACTTTGTCTGTGAATGTTCTGGGCCTTGTGTTGTACTCTCTTTGCTGCTGGCTAGCTGTAAACTTTTGGCTTTAGCACGAAGGCGCTCATCATCAGTTGGAGATGAAGAATGGAACACTACTACCTTATGAGCTTGTGGGTCTTTTGCTCGCAGTGGAACACTAGGCTTTGGCTGTATTGGGCATGTGCAGAACAAGTCATCATCTGATAAGAGATCCTTGGAACTTGAAGGTTTACTAGTTTTACTCGAGACAGTCTGATTTTCTTGACTTCCTGGGTGGCTATTGGTAGAATTTGCTCCATCCACAGGCAAAAGAATAGGTAAGGCTTTGTTGGTAGATTCTGGACTAGGAGTTTTTGGGGCCTTCCCCTTGACATCCCCCTTGACAGCAGGCTTTGGACTCAACCGTTCCTTTTTTGGGCTTAATGACCCCTGATCATTGCTGATTGATTTTTTTTCACCTTGTTCAAAAACTTTTAGTTCTCTAGAGGCCTGTGAGGAGCAATCAGCTGACAAAACTTGGGGAGGCACTAGCTTGGACTTCCCTGTGTCTTCTACACTAGTTTGGGGTTGTGTCTGGACTGGATCCACAGTAATGCTGGGAACTGTAGTCTCTTGACTTGGAATAACTCTTAGTTGGGTAGCCTTGCTGAGGATGACAGATTTAGGGGGCCCTCCAGCACGCAGCTGACTCACAGAAAAGGTACCTCCTCCAAGAGCCTGAGCAGAGCATCCAGGGATGGCTAGGGGGAAGTCACGGCGCCCAAAGAGACGATCCTTGTTGATGTGGTGAGCCAGCAGGTAGGCTTGATTCTGATGCTGCTTCATTGCAGACACCATCTCTGAGACATCTGTTAGCTCTGAAGAGTTGGTCTCATGTCCAGAATCTAGCGAGGACTCTGGGGTGATTGCTGCCAGCACGATCAGCCCTGCAGAGAGTGAAGCATAAACCAAAGTCAAGTTTACTAAAATGCTAATCCATATCCCGAGCTAACAGTATTAAGAGTGCAGTTCCATGCTAAATGAAATGCCCTTCAAAGTTCTTTTACTCATTTTATACATTTATATACCGAAGAATAAAGTAATGCATAAAACAGGAATTTATATAATCATTATTAATAATTAAAATAATCATGGTATGAAGTTGCATGTTGTACCCTTTAATCCTACAGAAACATAACACGTTGTCACAAATAGCAATAGGAAATCAAGTCAAATCTAGGATACAAGAATGGTCATTGTCCTTTATGAACTACATTCGTAATTAGGAAAGGACCAGTTTTAGGGCTAATCTAGGGGTTCTTCATGGAGGCCATGGAAATTATGACAGCTGTCCACCTGCTGTCTGTGGGGCTGGCTGATGGTGGGGATAGTCCTCAGATGCAGCTAAAGCCTCCAGTGCCTGTAGGGTGGATACCAGTGCATCGTCTAGTTCCTGGGCATGATCTCGCACTGTCCGTGTGGCTACATTGTCAATTAGAGTCACAGGCACCTCTTCCTGAGCTTCTACTGCCAGTGCTTGACCCTGGGCTTTGCGCCCCCTATTGGGATCGTCCTCATCTGAGCTGTTGTCACGGAATCCTGGTGGTGGTGCAGCAATTGCAGGAGGAGGCGGTTGGAGTTTTCCCCCTCCTTCCTCCATCTCCTCATCTTCTTCGTTTCCTGGTGGGGGTAAGGACATGAGGTCCACAGCTCCCCCATCACGGGAGGCGCATGCATTAGAGCATCGCTGCACAGCAGATGACTGAGACCCACCATTTACTGCCACAACACCCTCTGCTGCTGCCTTTAATCTGGCCTTACAAGAATCACAGAAGAACCGTCCATGGCGCTGGGAAGCTTCCAGTGTGTTGGCCCGGCCTCTACACTCCGAATTGCTGTGCTCGACTGCCACAGGTTCTGCAATGGACTCAGTGCTCTTGAGTGTTGGGTCAGATTTGGTGCGTGGTCGGCTTTCCTCTTGGAAGATAATGTTCTCATTGAAGTCCACTTCCTCTTCTGCCTGCATTTGGAGCTCCTGGAGCTGCTTCTGCTCTTTGAGATGCAGGTGACACAGACCCAGGTGCTGTGAGTGTGGTGGGCTAGCTGGCCTTCTGGAGGACTCCCTAGGGATACCCTCCCTCTCTTCCCGTCGGCTGCTGCTCGACATTGAGGGGACCAGCTGGGGTAGCGTGTGAGGACTTCTGTAATCTAAAGACAGAGTTATCATAAAAGTTGAAATGTAGAGAACCACACAGTGAGAGGAGTTTTTCCAGACAGTCAAACTCTCTACAAATGTTGGATGATAGTTTTTGGGATGAATGTTGAGCTCAGCTTTGTGGGCTGGAGAAAATGAGCCCGAACGTCCTCTCAGGCAGGCTCAAGCACACAAAAGCAGAGTTGTGGAAAGGCCAAGCCAGTATCATGAACTGAAGCAGGATCCCGTGGTCACTGTCTCAGAAGTCAGCAAAAAATTAGCTATCCAGCAGTAGATGTGACATTACACAAAGTTATATTGAACAGATCCAGGGATGCTGATTTAGAACATGATGATCAACAAGTGAATCAGAGGTGGTCTCTTGAAGAGACTGAGCCAAAATGGAGATGAGACAGTTCCAGGCAGGAGAAGCACAGAGCACTATGAATGGTGGTTCCAGGATGACTTGTTAACATGAGTCAATGGAGCTGGTCCAGTTGCGAATGATGTCGTAGATGAGAATCCAGGTAGCTGGGGCACACATTTAAGCCATCACATGATGACTGATATGCTTTGATGAATGAATCTTGGCTTAGATTCTGTAGAACACTGACCGCAAGCCTGCATAAACCTTGCTAAAAGCCCCCAGGAACTGGTAATTTGGTATCATGAAGTGGTCTAGTTTTATGTCAGTGCAGCACCTGCAGTTTCTAAATTTTTAGTCAGCATTATAGATGAGAAGTTTTTCTTTTACTTAAAATGTCCTGTCAACAAAATAAAGCTTCTTCTTTTTTAACAAAAGAACAAGCAGATTACTTACTACCACCTCTTACAATAGTATAACACTTTGCACCTTCTGTATTGTTCAATATCATAAGTCCATCAGCAGTCCTTCTTACACAAAAGAATCGGCAAGTTTAGTGTTACTTTTTTAACACAGCTAATTTTGCAACCTTGCAGTTGTTTTTCCTGATTATTGTGAAGCGATATGTAGCGACAATGCACTGGATATGGCAGTGGTTATTGCTGTGGTTGTCAGAGGTAGAAAGTTCAGGTCCAGAAAGTACAAATCCAGACCAATGTTTTGTTTCAACCAACCAGTTGAGCGTAAAGAGTCACAGTCACAGTTGAGAAATCTGTGACTGTGACTCTTTATTTTCAACTGGTTGGTTGAAGCAAAACCTTGGTCTGGATTTGTACTTTCTGGACCTGAGCTTTCCACCTTGTGGTTGTGCATGGAACTCATATGGTACATATTGTAGTGCTATAAAGTAAAAAGGTGGCTACTAACGTACCTGCCTTGATCATGTGGGACTGACCAGGAGTCCGGCAGTAGATGGTTTTCTTGGGGTCCACAAAGAGCTTGTAATAACCGGATATAAGACAGGCGAAATTGGAGGCATCTGGCCATTCCATCAATAAGACCAGTGGCTAGAATCAAGGGATGGATGGAGATTTTAGAAATTATTGAGGCAAGAAAACATCCTGGCAGAAAATGTTCCTTGTTGCTGGTTCAGTAGGATTTGTGTATGTTAAACAGCATCATCTTGAATTGAGATTTAAATATATAGAAAACAGACTTAAGATTTGACCCACCTGACTGTATAACAACAAATGGCACATAAGATCATTCAGTTTTGCTATAAAATACCACATGGCATGGTCTTATACCTTGGCCTCCAGTATTGTCACTTCCACCCGGGCCACTCCTTGGTTTTCGCGAAACAGCTGCACCTTTGAAATCCGGCTGAATTCAGCCAGGACGGTGGTGAGGTTGTTCTTCAGGTCGATGACGTGACTGATGCCATGTCGCGGCCCAACCAGGAGTGTTGTGGCAGACTGCTTCTCATCCTAGCAGGATAGAGGCAGAGAGGCATTTGCTGAGCAGGCAGAAGGATTGATTGTTCATTTATTTATTTTTTTCCATCCTATTTCTTTCACATTACAGTTAACATCACTAAGGATAAATTTGAATGGTGATGGTTCTAGTCCTTGGAGAGTTCCTGCTACTTTTGAGATCTGTTTTCAACCTGAATTATTACAATGAAATATGAAGGTGTATAAAAAGAGTTAAACTGTAACTTTCTTTGGCTGAAATGTCTGAAATTGCTATGGTTACTATTACCAGACCAACAGTATGAAACAGCAGGCCCCCAAAGGGCGGCAAGTCATTCAGAGCACGCATATACTGTAGCTTTCCCTGCAGAGGAGGGACCTGTAAGGTCAGACATAGAGAGAGATTGTCAAATCACTATGTTGCAATACCACCACTGTCCTCATGAAGGCACTGTTACTTTACTTATAAAGCACATGTTTGCACCCAGTTGCAGTATCTGATGTATTTGCTGTCTGGGGACAGTTTTTGGGCTATAGGAGGAAAATTATAACTATAGCAAAAATCATATCACAATTCTGAAAACTAAGCAATAAAAAAGTTTAATGAGCATCTTTGTATTTTCTGTCATGAGTAATTAAACAGCTTTAAATCATGATAAATGGATTGATTGAAAGTGTCAGAGGGATATGATGCTGGCTCTTGCACTAACCCACAGAAAACATTCTAATTATGACTAAAGCAGTCTTTCATTCTCAGTACTTCTGGTGATTATATTTATTGTTACCACGTTATATGGTACATTATGGTACATCCCTACTCCTAACCTTCTGCAGTTTGGGGCACATTGCATTGAACTGGAGTACCTTATTGCCAGCAGGCAGGGGATGCTGGTAGGTCTTAAGCAGCTGGGAAAGGGATTTGCAGACATTTTTCTCTTTTACAGTCGGTAGCAGAGTGAGGGGAAGAAAAGGTTCAAGACCCCACTCCTTTCTAAGGCAATGAGAGACAGAAGAAGTTGAGTTTTCATTGTACAGTTACTTGTGCAGAGCTTTCTGAATGGGATTGTACCATCACTGCTGGATGAACCAAGCTGGGCTTCCTAATTCATGTGGGCAATGTCTAATATGTATAATTATATTTAAAATATTGTAAATAAAGACTTATTATTAAGATGTGTTCCAGCTTACAAAATGTGCTCATGGACCATTGATGTGTCTTCAAATTAGAGTTAAAGCTTTACAACATAGTATCATTTTTCTGATTGATAATTATCAGATTATAGTTTGAGCTCGTTACATTTATTAAGGGATTTAAAGAGAAGAAAGGTTAAAAACCATTTGCCACAGAAAACTAAAATATCGTGAGGCATTTTAACAATACAAGCACGCTGCAATCCAGAATTATTTTGGAGCTCTGAGCGGCAGGACTTACTCGACGTGCTTAAGCGAGATCTTTTGGTTCGGCCTAGCAGCTGAAACTGTAATGTAGATATGGAGAGCTGCCAGCTTCAGTGTGATGTCAGACTTCCAGTCGATTCCGAAGCGTTCCTTAATAACATCGTTACGACTCTGTGGTGGATACAGTAAATGTACATGCCAGTTGCAGCCAATATATCCGTTATTCCTGCATTACCAGGGTTTTAACTCAAACATTCATTCTTTAAAGTCAGGTAAGATATGAAATACAAACGTGAATTACAAATCTTAAACATAATCATATTAGATGAGAGGACCAAAGTACGCAAATACAAATATTCAGAAATGTTTCAGTCATGAAAAGGGGACACACAAAGGATTGCAGTTGATGAGGAGGATTATTTATGCTGAAGCAGTACGGATATACCTGGATGTACAAGTACTCAAAAGCTGCGGGGTCTCTCCTCAAGAGGTCTGCAGGGTCCTTGGGAAAATAGCAGATGCGAAACAGACACTTCATCCCCTGGAAGTAGGTCCTCTGTACTACCTAATGAGACAAGTATTGTGTTACCACATAGAATACATGAATAAGAGGGAATTCATAATCACATCCAGTTCCCCATAGGATTGTGACACATACTGTATCTCTCTGTACAAGATCATCATAATCAGGAGGATTAGACAGAATCAGACCCATCCAAGTTCTTTTGAAGGAAAGATTACAAAGGAGAATTCCTGTCAGGAAAAAACATGACAGAATGAGACAGACAATAGCATTGATTCGGCGAAGAAGCAGACTTACATGGGACAGGGGCTGGGTGTCCTGTAGAAGGTGCAGCCGCTGGTTCTGATGGAGTCCACCAGACTCCAGAACAAGGGCAAAATGCTCAATGTAACGCAAGGACAGCCGGTCCTGCAGAGAGGAGATGACATCCTAGGGGATGTGAGGAGAGAGAAAGCCAACAAGACAGATGTATATAAGTATCTAAAGAGGAATTCCCATTAAATTAAGCTACAAAATAAGCAGGAGTTTATCATTTAATATTTTGTAAGATACTCTTCAAAACCTGCTCTAAAATCTGCTCCTTCACAAAGATGCAAAGATAAACAATATATACAATTAAAAACATACTCAAGTCTATAGTGTATGACTGTGTGATGGACTGACCTCACATCTATGGTGTGCTACTTGCCAAGCCCTGGGAACTGACTAGGATTAGTGTTTGGAAGTTGGATTGATAGAACACTGACTTCTAGATGTTCACAACCTTCAGAGCCCTAGTCTTCCTGAGAAGACAGCAGTAATTTTAGCATGGCATTCATTTCATTGCATTTTTTAGGTTTTTCTGCATGACATTGATATTTTTGTCCAGCTTCCTCTGAATGTGATAATAGATGTGGCCTAGATGTTCAACTCATCATTCCAGGATCTCTAATTCCTGAGATGGAGTGGATTTTTCATTTATATACCAAATCCTTTTGAAAACACCGATCCCACCTTAGAACATTCAAGGACTTTGCTCATTATTCACCGGGTAAAAGAAAGATTCAAGCTTATTATAAAACATTTCTTGTGATCTTTTGGTATTGAAAGTGCAGAATGTCTTAAATAGACATACTCAAATTAACTTTCAAAATAGCTCATCACACATGCTGGGAAAAAGTTATATGTTAGATTAGTAAAAAGCTATTGATAGCATGCATATTGTGCAAAAAGACCGATCAGACAGATGATATGGATGTTACTGATATTCAGTTTAATGCAGTGTTTCCCAACCACATCCTTGGGGACCCCCAGACGGTCCACGTGACACACAGTTACTATAGAGTAGGCTTTGTTCAGTCTGGAGTAGAACTGGATGTGTATTTGATTAGTAGCCCTTGTTTCTGTGGTGTTCCTTTTCACTCGCCGAATTCCGCAACAGTTTCAAGGTTTTGGAAAACACTTTGTCAGGAGTATTTTAAAATCTGCCAAACAAAGCTGTGAAATAGTAAGCAGAGCATATTTCCAAGGGCACAGAGATACAAGTCAAACTAAAACATAAAATCGCCAATTTGCTGTTTCGTGTTGGTCCTGTGACTTACAAACGTAACATATTCACAATAGGTCCAAATAAACATAAAGGTGGGTGTGTATTAATCTATGGATTTCCATGCATATGCCAAATCTATAGGTTAAAAATATAATCATTTTTGTTTAAATGATGCCAGAAATACAAATTATATAAACTGGAACAGGGGACATTCGGTGAAGCAGGCGTACATGCATCTACATTTTGTTTTAAAAAACGATGTTGTAAACCTGATGTCTGTATGTGCATGCCAAACATTTATGTAATATCTTGTAATACCTGTTTTTTTTTTTACAGCATTAGCTGGCTAAATGACAGCCAGCTGCCAAAAATGGAAGCACACAGGAAAATCACAGGCTGTTGGACCACTGTGTGCTTTCAGGACATAACGGATACAATGTGACTCTGAGTGAGTTGCAGGCAGAAATTGCCGTTGTTGGTGCTGCTTCAGACAGTCCAGTGAAATCAGTGTAGGATTGAAGGCTGGCAATTATGAAAGGTCTGGGTGATGAAAAAAGTGCTCTCCCCACACAACCCATTAACAACATGTGGTCTATTGTGGACTAAAGCATCGTCCCAAGAAATGCTGCCTCATAGGACCTACTGGGATCTGTAGAACATCGTACTGCAGTAACTTTCTGATGGGTTGAGTGGTGATGAAAATGATGCCTGGGTCATCGTTGGATTTGATTTTCAGCTGTTTTGCTGTCTGTGCGTCTGTGTCGCTGTGCAAATGTAGTGTGACGGCTAAGGGCATTCACAAAATGTAGCATAATAGTCCAGGGAGAAGCCCTGCTGTAATAGCCTTTAGCAAGATGTTTAACATGAGTGATAACTGTAAAAATATCTGCTGGTAACGGCTGTATGTTTTTCGAGAAGACACTTTCATCCCCTGTTGGTTGCAGATAATGATTCTTTTCTTGGGCAGGGGAATTGAGCAGTGGGTGTAAATGAGACACAGTCGTAGCTACACAGTCCTGTGATTTGCTCCTGTCCCCCTGGTTGGTGGGTGAAATCTATTAGGGGGAACCCCCAGAGTGGTTGAAATCAACCTGGAGAGACCTACAGTATCTGTTGGGTTGCTGAACCCCTGACTCCCCCCCTCCCGTCGCCAAAAAAAGAGATTAATTTCTAACTATGGGCCTGGTGTTTTTATTGATTTCATTCATACCTCTTGGGATTTTGTATGCCCAGACAAGATGGTATAAAACATATTAGAAGGTTCTAACCAGTCCACCTTTCAGAAAGTGACTTTCTTAGGTTACATTTCCTAGTAGCTGAAACTGAGGACTTCCTTAATTCTTCTGCTCAAAATTCTATGTGAAAAACCAGGATTGCAAATGACGTACAAATAATCTCATTACTCTAACAGCAGCTGGCCTTTGACAAATGTAAGGTGCTGGAGATAATTCAGTGCTCTGGCCAACGATAAATTTTAACTGGCCAGCTCATAAACCAGTATCACATTTCCTTTGTCAATGAATCACACAAAATGCCAGCAGTGTACTTTTGAAATAAGAACATTTGAAACAATAAATTATATTAGAAGCAAGATTTCTACCAGGATCATTATATTTTGAACATTATACCAACTATAAAATACTTTTCTATTTCATACACCTTCCATGATTGCTGACCCATTTCAGGGTCATGGTGAGCTTATCCTATCTGGGGGGCCACAGAGAAGATACTAGAGATGGGGGCTCCAGTTTGTAACTCGAGCTGGAGTCACACTTAAGTCATGCATACCATTATAGTTTTTAAAACCAAATTTAGATCAATATATACATTTCTGTAGTATCAATTCTGTTATATCTTTTTACTTAAAATCTCCTCAGTGCCCTCCAAATACAAACATTAGCACTGGCATTCACAAATAAAACAGCCATTTTCAATCTATTGTTACTCTAATATTAACTGCGCTCACATCAAACATTAATAGCGATGACAATTCAAGGTGTGATCCACTGAACCTTGTGACATGTGATGTGGATAAAGGCTAATCCACCTCATTGAATGAGCTGTTCTAGCATATGCATTAAAGACAAATAGGTGGTAAATTAACAAGTGAATGTGCGTGAACCCTGGTCAGAAATGACATGGAAATTGTCTGATGCAGGCAGACGCTGCCATTTAAAAATATCTGTTGAAAATCACTGGCATTAATCACGCTGGGTTTACATCGAGTTTTAGCACAATGTTGCAACATTGCACAGTTTTGCTTTTCGCTCCTGTTTTCTTTCCCCACCCCGTTACTGCCTCGTATTGGATTGGAAGGGTGGAGCTGGTACCTTCACGGAAGCTGTAGGTTCCTACTGACAAACTGGAAGAGAGAGGAAAGGACAGAGAGAGAGAGAGAAAAGAGAGAATAGAAGAAGCTATGCGGGTCGGGGGTATTCCTGTTATTGCAGCCCAAGTTTAGCGTGTGACGACTACTGTGTATATGGTTCAAACTTTTTGTGTTACAGTATTTTATCATTTTCTTTATAATAGTTTTCCTTAAAGATGGTTCTTTTGTAATCAATACAAGTAGACTGTATCATGATTATGTTACGGCCTAACCACGGTCCGGAAGAGACATACATGCTAATGGCTGTAACATTAGTTTCAACTATATATATATATATATATATATATATATATATATATATATATATATATATATATACACTCACCTAAAGGATTATTAGGAACACCATACTAATACGGTGTTTGACCCCCTTTCGCCTTCAGAACTGCCTTAATTCTACGTGGCATTGATTCAACAAGGTGCTGAACGCATTCTTTAGAAATGTTGGCCCATATTGATAGGATAGCATCTTGCAGTTGATGGAGATTTGTGGGATGCACATCCAGGGCACGAAGCTCCCGTTCCACCACATCCCAAAGATGCTCTATTGGGTTGAGATCTGGTGACTGTGGGGGCCATTTTAGTACAGTGAACTCATTGTCATGTTCAAGAAACCAATTTGAAATGATTCGAGCTTTGTGACATGGTGCATTATCCTGCTGGAAGTAGCCATCAGAGGATGGGTACATGGTGGTCATAAAGGGATGGACATGGTCAGAAACAATGCTCAGGTAGGCCGTGGCATTTAAACGATGCCCAATTGGCACTAAGGGGCCTAAAGTGTGCCAAGAAAACATCCCCCACACCATTAAACCACCACCACCAGCCTGCACAGTGGTAACAAGGCATGATGGATCCATGTTCTCATTCTGTTTACGCCAAATTCTCACTCTACCATTTGAATGTCTCAACAGAAATCGAGACTCATCAGACCAGGCAACATTTTTCCAGTCTTCAACTGTCCAATTTTGGTGAGCTCGTGCAAATTGTAGCCTCTTTTTCCTATTTGTAGTGGAGATGAGTGGTACCCGGTGGGGTCTTCTGCTGTTGTAGCCCATCCGCCTCAAGGTTGTGCGTGTTGTGGCTTCACAAATGCTTTGCTGCATACCTCGGTTGTAACGAGTGGTTATTTCAGTCAAAGTTGCTCTTCTATCAGCTTGAATCAGTCGGCCCATTCTCCTCAGACCTCTAGCATCAACAAGGCATTTTCTCCCACAGGACTGCCGCATACTGGATGTTTTTCCCTTTGCACACCATTCTTTGTAAACCCTAGAAATGGTTGTGCGTGAAAATCTCAGTAACTGAGCAGATTGTGAAATACTCAGACCGGCCCGTCTGGCACCAACAACCATGCCACGCTCAAAATTGCTTAAATCACCTTTCTTTCCCATTCTGAGATTCAGTTTGGAGTTCAGGAGATTGTCTTGACCAGGACCACACCCCTAAATGCATTGAAGCAACTGCCATGTGATTTTTTGATTAGATAATTGCATTAATGAGAAATTGAACAGGTGTTCCTAATAATCCTTTAGGTGAGTGCATATATATATATATATATATATATATATATATATATAAAGAGTAGATAAGAAAAACAAGTTTCCCCTGCACTTCCATGTCATCCAGATCAAAGACTGAGATCTTTCCAGTTTATGCTGTCTGAATGCCACTGGAAAAAAATAGTCTTGGGGGTTGTGCATGCATAAAAATCAAGGAACTGGCTCCCAGACACACAATTGTAAGTTCACTCTGACGCCACGAATGAGGCGAAAGACTGTAATTAAAGCACATAATGGCAATCCAGGTACACTGTGGTGTGTTCTAGCCATAGAACATTAAAGTAGTTGCTCTGCTATGTTTATAATATATGAAAAGAAAGTAAATGTTAATGTATGTCTTTTTTTCCTCTAATCATCAAACTGAAGTGAAGTGTTTTAGGCCCGGGGAAAGGTGCTACTTACCTACACTACAAAGACAGCAATAATTACAACAGCTAAGAGAGCTTTAGTTCATGCGTGCAGCATTTCTGTAAGATTGTGATGCATTAAGCAGAAGCTGATGGCGTATGGTTGTGGAGAGATGAAGTGTGCTCCTTATTTAAGGTCTTAGCTAGTGTACCTGTCCTTTGTCTCAAGGACTATTGGTTTCCCAAAGATCATGTCAGTTTCTTGGTTCATAATATGATGTGAGAGATGCATTTTTGATGGAGGATAACACTAAGCAAAGCAAATGTATATTGATTTTCATTTACTTTTAAACTGAGCATATTTAATTATTTTCATAGCAGACACAGCATAAAAATACTTCAAGGAAAAGAATGACTGCAATCTTGTACTGGAGCAGTTTTAAACCCTCTTTAAGATGCCAGTGTCCTCACATTGCATACACTTGAGAGATGGGGTAGACCTGCTTCCAACAGGCAAAAGTCATTTTCCAAACACAAGTTCTCACCCCATTGAAATGCCGGAACTCAATAGCTTCAATGGATCTTCCAGCACTATAGGTTACGGATTGGGGCAGTTTGGGCACAAGAACGAGGCATGATGGCGGCAGAAATGTGGACGACCCACTTGCAGCTCAAAGGACAAATGGGGATTTATTAAACAAAACAGAAAACACTGAAAACACTACAAAAAAAACCAAAAGGACCACAAGGGGTCAAAAACAGAAGAGGATAAACAAAGACTAAATTTACAAAAGGGTCAAGACAGGCTGGTTACAAATAGAATATTCAAAACTTTACTGACAATACAACTATCACAAACCATCACAGACAATGAACCACTAGGGCCTAAATACAAACACTTAAATACAAAAACTGAACGGGGTAATGACAAGCAGGAGTGAGACCGACAATTAACCAATTGGGGAAGGTGCAGGACAACGAGCAATCAGGGAAACACACAAGGGCAGGCAACAGGTGAAGCTAATAAACTAAAACAAGAAACTCAAACTAGAAACAGAATCTAACAATGGGGAAAACTGACAGGTAAAAACACAATCAAGAGCAAAAACCAAAACCGAATACAAATGAAAAATACAGGGACTAGAAAACTGATACAATTGAAACACAAGGGAACAAAATCTGCAAAACAGAGGCGGCAGGATTTGAACATGAGACAAGCGGTTAAAGGCAACCACATGCTCAACGCATTGAGCCATGTGGCTGAAAGGGAAGGGGGGAAAACACAAAGACTGACAACACGAGGGACAGGACGACCAGCAACGCTTGCTGGCCAAACAGGGAAGGGATACAGAGTGGAACAGGAGCTGACCCTGACACTATATATCTCGACATAATGATTTAAGAAGATGAAATATTGGACCTTTACTGTTTCTGTGAAATTAACTATAAGCACATTTAAAGCTGCTTGGTGAGCCAACTGTAATCCTTAATTTGGTCTCTCATGCTATTTGCAGTCAGCTAACATTCTGCTCCTTGGGTGAGTTTTCAGACTCCAAACGAACAGGATTACCAGGTTTAATTTAAGTCTAACTGTAATGATGGCCATACAGCACAAATTATACTGTCTAAACCAGAACCGCTAAATTCATAAAGTATATCACCCTTTTCTTCCCCCTGCACCCTTTCACTCCACATTTCAAAATACAAGTCTGCTTCAATTAATGACAACTCACATTACACAATAGAGGACGACTCCTTATAGCCCCCACCACCACAGGATGCCCTAACAGTGTGGTTTTGTTAAATCTCTGTGAGTTCGAATTGGTTCAGTTTACATGCAACATTGAATTATATAATAACTATACTCCTGTTCTGTGAAGGCGCCATCACACAACACTTACCCTCACAGTGGTACGGCTGTCAAACGTAAAGGACTTAATCTGTCCGTTCTCTAGGAACACCTTCAGCACATTAGGAATGAGTAGTAAAGAGTCGTCCTTCAGCATGGTCTGAGAGTGGATGGAAGATTGGGATGGGAGAGGAAGAAAGAGACAAAATGAGAAACAGACAAGGAGAAAGGAAACAAGGAGTAGAAAAAGGAAAGTATGAGGTAGTAGCTTACAAAAGTCAGTATTATAAATTCAGTAATTGCAAAGAAAAGGTACAGATTACAATGACCATAGCAGTTGTTTTTGGAGGGAGAGCTCAGGAATTAGCAGACAAGCATGATTTTTAGGTTTTCTACACATCTTTCAAAGTACAAGAAATAAATTGGAGCACGTAGCTCTCCCGGGGCTCTACAGCAAACTTATGAGAAATGTGGGGTACAATCAATGTTGGAGAAGTTACTTACAAAGTAATCCATTAGAGACAAAGACAGAAAGTTCTGGTCCAGAAAGTACAAATCCAGACCAAGATTTTTTTTCAACCAACCAGCTGAGTACTCTGTGACTATGACTCTTCATACTCAACTGGATGGTTGAAACAAAACCTTGATCTGGATTCATACTTTCTGGACCGGAACTTTCTACTTCTGTCTGTAATGGATTACTTTGTGAGTAACTTCCCCAACAGTGGGTATAATGAATTAGTATTGTTATGGTGATTTCATAAAACGTTAAAAGACAATCTGTATTACTTGGTGTGTTCCTTTGAATCACTTGAATTGGCAAAGACTTTATCAATGGCTTTTAGACTTTTATTCCAGTGTTTTTAAACATGTTCATTAAAAGAGTCAGCAGTGGCCCATGTGTTTTACAGAATGTGGTAAACTATTTGTGAACAGGATTCATATTAATTTGCTAACTTTTCCACACTGGTCATCATAGAACATCCCACTGGAAAGGAGACTGACTTATTTCCATAACCTACAGGCATCCGAATAATCTATCAGGAGTCTTACAGCTTGTGGGAGTTTTACTTACACGAAAATGTTCTGAGGGTATAAATAACTAAATAAAAATTCTACTTCAGAAGAAAAAGTGGAGAACTGAGATGATACTTTGAATCACAAAGCTTGGAGGGGTCAGGTCTCAGCCTGTGAAAGTAGAGACAGTTTCTGGACAAAAATATTCTGAGGGCAGAAGGAGCAATGATTGGTTCAGAGAGATAACCGATCAGATTGTAGAGGAGGTGGGTCCAAGCAACTAGACGAGGTGGGACCAAGACATCTGATTGGTTGGTCCTGCCTCACCTAGTTGCTTGGACCCACCTCCTCTCCATCTGATTGGTTATCTCTCTGAACCAATCATTTCTCCTTCTGCCCTCAGAACATTTTTGTGTGGGGAAAACTCTCATAGAAAATCTTACATGGGTCATTCCAGAAACTGTCTCTACTTTCTGACCCCTCCAAACTTTGTGATTCAAAGTATCATCTCAGTTCTCCACTTTTTCTTCTGAAGTAGAATTTTTAGTGATTATAGTTAGTCAGTATAAATAGTGTGTGTGAGAGGTGATTACGGAACTGCGGGAGAGTGACAGTGCTGCAGATGGCCATTCAGTCTAAATGAGAAATCAAACAGGCCTATTTATTTCAGACTGCAGGTCAATTCATTCGGCCTTGTGCACGACAGGAAGCAAGCGGAGTCTGATATGATCAAATTAACCAATGCATAAGCCAGATGGTGCTCCTCATATTTTTTCCTGCCTGTTGTTACATGTTGCTCATGCAAGTCTTGGTGCAAAGTTGAGCAGGCACGATATAATCAATCCCCAACAACTCCTGGTGATCACACAAGACATAACAGTGAGTGCTTAACTGTACTTTGGAGTGCCATGGATGGATTTTGAATGTGAGCCCCCGTTAAGTTTATGGCCTCTTTTAGCAGACAACAAAAAAAGAAGATACCAAAAAAGGCTCATTTTGCCTAAGATCATTAGATCAAACAAACATCTGAGGTGGCTCTTATCCTTTGTCTTAGCTTCATGGCAAATATTTAGGCATATATTCTCCATGTGGAGAAAGAATGATCAAGGCAAGGCATTTAATTAATACGAGTGCTAACA
Organism: Paramormyrops kingsleyae; assembly: GCF_048594095.1. Classification (NCBI taxonomy): domain Eukaryota; kingdom Metazoa; phylum Chordata; class Actinopteri; order Osteoglossiformes; family Mormyridae; genus Paramormyrops; species Paramormyrops kingsleyae. The sequence continues at coordinate 25,773,829 of NC_132806.1, read as the reverse complement.
ATGCACGGCACTGACATACCGTAGAGATCTAAAGTGTCATAAGTTATGCAAGTGCCCAGTTGTCAATACTTGACTCTGGCTTCTTGTAGAGTGGTATTCAGGGAGAAAGTCCTTCAAAGCCCAACATGGGTATTTTCAAAGCATTTTCTTCTTGTGTGACCTGCAAAATGTGTTCACTCTTTTTTTGAAAGTCATAAAAACGTCGAAGGTGGAACATGGTAGAGTAGGATCAAGTAAAGAAAATCGACGTGGAATTGCATTGGATGGTTAGAGGTATGATGACGGTTCCTAGAGCTGATATGAGTTTTCTAGGTTAAAAATCATGACAAGAGTAGCTTAAGGAAGGCTGATGTAGTTAAGTGAATAGTGGTATTGGGAGCTGGGAGGATGCAGAGCATGGGAGGGATGATGAGAGGTCACATGCAAGGGCTGTGTGCGTGTTGATCTGGCGGTAGGACATACTGAGTCTGGATCGCTGATTGAGACTTGCTCAGAGAAACGCACTTTTGGCGGGTTTGTCCGGAGACGCGCTTTCTTGGCTGCGCTAATAAAGGCAGACTTGGGTGACTGAGAACAGGATAGCAGGAGGAAAGCAGGTTGATTAACACTCAGGAGCAACATAAATCACCTCCATAAAGTTTATGAAGAATACTTGTCTCTCGCCACAGGAAAACCGATCAGTTAAAGGTATATACATTTATTCGACCGGGCCGTTTCATTTTATCACATAAAGCATGAGGTTTAGTTTGAAGGTTAATGCAATTAGAATGGCAACATTAAAGTTTCATTACATGCTTGATTCCACGAGACTGTATGACTATGTGGGGGGGATGAAGGAAAGTATACATAAGTCCAAATTTATGCTTGCGTGGGAACAATTGAATTTCTCCAAACACATAAGGTATATGTTTTCAGGCTGAAGTAGGTTGACGATTTGAGAAGCACATATGCAAGGAGTGTGTCTTTTGCGTGAAACATATGTTGTACATCGATTATACTGTTCTCACCTGTTGTGGCTGCAGTACAGTAAGAACAATAGATTCCTTGCAGCTCCTATGGACAGGAGTGAAAGCTTGAATGAGCCTGATTTTATGCTATCACAGGGTCAAATGTAATCTCTTGTGAGTTGAGGGTATCTGAGCCGGCCGAGCCCTGCTTAATAATGATGCTTCAGGAAATTACTTTATCGATCAATTGCTACTGGACTGTACGCTGTTCACTGAGTGCGTCATAATCATTCACACAAAGGTGACACAGAAAGTGGCCCAGGGCAAAAGCTGATGCCTTTCTGAAACAGAAATTGTTACAAAGGCTGAGAGCTTTACCCTATCTGTGCAACTGATTGAACATTTTTACCAACCTTTTATTCCCGCGTGTTTCTGTATTTAAACTATTGTACCATGAAATTAGTTGAGAAGTAAAAATGAATAGTTGCATGCCTAGTTTTTTATTTGACTTTTTCGATAACACTTTACTTAAGGCCACGCTTTTAGTAATTTATAAACACATTCATAATGCATTATAATGCATTCATGAAGCATTATAAACATGGGTATAAATATTTATAAAAAGGCATAACACATTATAGCCATGTTTATTATGCTTTATGACTGCCTTATGAAGCTCTCATCTATAATTTAATTTCAGATACCTTTATAATGCAGTACAAAGCATTGTTAATACTTATACTGACTATTATAATGCATCATAAAGGTATCTATAGTGCATTACAAATGAGAGCTTCATAGAGCATTCATAATGCATAATAGACCTGGCTATAATGTATGACTTTTGAGAAGTACTTATAGCCATGCTCATAAGGCTTTATGAAAGTATTATTATTTGTTATGAATGTGTTTTCCCTTACATTGCAATTGCAGAACACATTATCATGAATGACTGAAGTGTATAAGCCGATGCACAGCTTACAGTTCACAGCAAAAAGCCTTGCTCCCACCTCCCATCCCCAGTACAGTAAAAGGATGTTACCTTACAAGGTCTATGACTCTCTCCCTTGGCACGTCACTCACTGGCTCGTTGTTGATAGTCAGAATCTGGTCTCCCGGCAAAAGCTTGCCCTCAGAGGGACCGTCTTGGACGCCAAAGGAATGGAAAGTCACAGCGCGGGAGACACCGAGAGAGAGATACATGGCGACTTACACAGCGCTAAGGTCTGGAATGGAAGGACTCGAAGGAGTTGCACAGAACAGCGAATTGGGGGCTGCGCTGTTGGCACGCAGGTGGACGGGTTACAACAGATGGGCAGAGCGGACACAGAGGAGAGAACGGTGAAGAATGCTGAGGCCATGGGAGCAACATCGCAACAGGAGCGTGAGCGCAAGGCTGCGTGTGAGACCTCTGGGTGTCCTACCGGCTGAGACTGAACGGATGATGACAGGCCTCTCGCTACCGGCGATGAAGCCAAATCCGTGGCTGGGGTGGCGCAGAATGCAGACCTGTCGAGCTGATCCAGGGGTCAGGCTACCACTGTCCATCCCATTGTAGCTCTCCTCTAACATTGCAGGGCTGGGTCACACACAGACGAAGGTGCAGATGCCTTCATAACTGAATGCTACTCCAGCAGCATCTCGTCCTCTTTAATCAAAAGCCACACAGCTAGGGTGACGGCCTAATTCGCGTCAAGGGGACACTATGAACTACTTCACGTTTTACAAACTACTTGAAAATGGAAAGGCTCATGCGCTTGGCTAATTAGTCCAGGTCTTCACGTGCTTTTACTGTTTGTTTCCTTGATTGAAAGACTCATCCAGCTGTTTCACGTTAACGTTAGTGACACATGCATGATTGTAGGAGACTGACCAATCAGCACACAGCAAGAAGTCAGTACTAAAATGAAATCCAGGTCTTTTTGACTGAAATGGTAGTTTACAAACCTGGTCCAAGCTCATAGTGTCCTCCCAACATGGATTAGGTGGCCACCTTACACACAGCTGTGCTGGGATCCTCTGAGTTCGATCAGTTTGAGTATCTGATACTAAGAGTAGGATGTACAAAACTGGCCTAAATTTATTGGGTGCAGACTAGAGCCCAGTAGTTCAATTAACTAGAACTATAACGGCTATTTTACCTGTGTCTTGACAACGATCCCTCATGATATCACAGCAGTGACGAAACAATGACAATCACAGACAAGGGAAACATCATAAGTGAATCGACACACCTTCCACGAGTGTCTGTGTGTCCATCTTGGACCTGGGCCATCCCCTGAGAGGAGAGACGAGGATGGAGTGTGGTCTGATGGCAAGGTGCTCTTCCTGTCCTATACTCATTCACCTGGAACCAGAACAAGTAAGGTATTACACAAGGAACATTGGTAGATGACCCACATTTACAGGCACAGTGCAAAACACACAAGAATCCCTCTAAAGAAGGCCTGGGCAATTATTTTCTGTGGAGGGCTAAAACAGTGCTTCACCATATTGGCAGGGAGCATTTATTATGGTTATGTTTGTGTCCCATGAAAGCTACAATAGCAAACTTGTTAGATTTCTTTTCTTTTTTTGTGGGGAGGCTCATTTTTGTGTGTCAGTATAGAAATACCAATAGTATTTGCGATTATTCATGGGACTTGAACATAAAACTTTACCCGTTTTGTAATTTTATGTCAATGATAAAAATAGCTTAGCAGGCCAGACATGGCCCATGGGCTGGCTTTCTGTTTTTTTAGCCCTGACATTTTTTATTAATTTCAAGATAACAGGTACATTAAGAAAACGGCAATGTTCTACAATAACTGCACCTTCATAATGTATTCATAATGCATTGATAGAACATTCATAAGCCGCTTGTAAGTATACCTTAACATCATAAAATACCTTAATAGCTTTAATATACATTAATAACAAACATTATATGATGATAATAAGCATTATTATTGTATAGTTTTTGTTATTAATGCTGATTCACCCTTAATTAAAAACAGTGCTTGAAGTGGGAAAAAATAAGTGCAGGAACTCTAATTTTCCGACATTTGACATTTGTGCGGTGAAAAAAAAATCAAGTCTTTAGGATGTGTTGGTTCAAAAACTATTTTAATTTAATCATTCTTCCAAGCAATAACCTATAGGCATAGGCTACTTTTTTCTAATTCACAAATGGAATACTGAAAAACCATTAAAACAACATGAACCAGACCAGTGTGATACTTGTAGGCCTAACAATAGACTAGGACTAAAGCTGATGCGATTGGTTGGGACTCAGTGGATGCATATGATAGGGCACTGTCGTGGCTCGTGGGTAATGTAGTCTTTTATCGGTCTTGTGATATTGTCTATTCTCGGGCCACTGTCGCTGCGTTGGATCAGTTTCAGTAAGTACTGGAACGCAGAAAAAAGTGCCGGAACTCAAAAGACGAAAATACAGAAGTTCAGGAACTGCGTTCCGCTGCGTTCCGGCCCACTTCAAGCACTGGTTAAAAAGCAAACGAACATAGTGTGGTTAGCCTGATCCAGTTCATTTAGTGAGTATAGAAGCTACAGGAGGACCGCGGGTGGAAAGACATGGTTTCTTAGTGAGCAGGGATCTTTAAAAATATATCTGTCAGAAAGCACATGAATCTACTGCTGACTCTAATGGCTGCTTTGATGAAAGACCAGGCGAACAGAACAATAACACAGTCAGCCACGCTGCGCTCTAATGCTGTGGCATGTTCTCATTTTCCTACCAGCGAATGTGCCTGTCTGTGTGGGTGTAGGAGAGAGATGGAGCGAGGGGTTCGGGGTGAAAGGCTGAGGGAAGGAAAGACAGTGAAGGAGAGGAAATTTGCATAGTGCAAATATCTAACTGCATTGGGTCATGCCTAAATGCTCTGAGAAACCATGTGACTGAAGAAGCGTGTCTCCACACCAAAACTAAGCAGATATGGAATCCTGAGCAGAGATGGTTGACGCAGAGGCCTAATGCTTATATTATGTAATGCAGGGAAAAAAAGAGGTAATTTCAAAGCAGAGTATTCCAGAGGGAATTGCAAATAATGACATTAGAAATAGTAGAATCACGCAAGAGAAATAATTAAGTCATATTCCTATCAGATTTTATGGCATATTATTGCTGAAACGGACAAGGAATTTTGCTGTCATATCAGTGAGGACATTGGCAGACAAAAAATATATATGTATATATATTTTTAAAAAAATGTAATGACTACACAAGAGACTGAGGTATCCTGGGACGTACCAGTGAATCAGAACTCCCCTCATAAATGTCTGACTCAAAATAAATGATCCAAAATCATAAAAGCAAATACTACCTACTTACTTCGGTTGTATAGCTATAGTAATGTATCTACTGAGAAATCATCTTTGGATGAAATCCAACATTGTTTCCCACAGAAGTTCAGATCAGACAGTTTCTTTGTGCAAAATATGTTTCATGCTTTGCTGGTTTCTGTTGATCAGAATGAATGGTGGAGATACAGAAATGTTCAAGGGGCCCTGAAACAGGGAGATGCAGACATTTTCAAAGAACTTCCAGTCTTTTCTTGGCAGACAAATAACCTTTAAAGAGAGCTTGCATCAGTGTCATTACAAAAATCCTTATGGCTAGCTAAATATGTATTTAAACAGATTTTTGGTGGGGGTACCTCAGTTCAGTCATTTAACTAGCTATATAAGTATGTTTTAAATATGAACTGATGAATGAGCTAGCTAGATAAAACTGTAGAACGTAGTAGCTACCTGTTTATTGCTAATAAATCCTTTAATTCAAAGCCATAAATTGCAGCCGTTATATGACTGGTAGTGACATTCCTCTGACAGGGTCTTTGCTGCTTGTTAGTGTCTTTAATAATATTTCATCGTATTGAACAGCATCACTGCTATCTTTGGAAATACATTTAATTAAAGCTGGGTTATACCACATCTGAGCCAAATCCTAATGTTTGTAGGAAGCATCGTACATTTGCAAAAACAGACAGCAAAAGCGATCGAATTCTTACGCTTCATTATAGATAATGGTAAGCGCTCTTGGATATTTTGGATTGGTAATATGTAATATACACGTGGGCAATGCAATGTTTTTGACACAAATTTCAGTATTTCCAGTCTTCTCATAGCATATTCACACGCAGCTGCGAGATGGCCGTCAAATGAATACTGACACCCAGTGACTCCAGGGAAAGTTTCCCTGAAAAGGGCTTGACGTCCGTGAACTAGCATGTCAGTTTAAAAGACTGGGGCAGTGACGGGGAGGATGAATATTTCATACCGCCACTCCCCATTATGGGATGTCACTGAAGAGCTGGACAGCCGCAGAGGTCTGCAGTCTGCACGCTCATGGAAGTCCCCCCCGCCCCACAAATTAATGGGCTCCCCCATCCATCAAGTGTCTGTGATGCCCAAATGCCACTATGTCCACCAGATATATGTTCTAATGGAAAACACTGAATAAACGTCTGTGATAAGGAGATCCTCTGTTCGAAATCCACTCAGTCTGGCTATAGGTTACCTAAACAAATAGCAAATGCTGCTATCCTATACATTTATGCTGTTGTCTTTCTTCATTTTGTTTATGTTAACAAACCTCTATAATCCATCCATCTATCTATTTTCCATGGTCACTAGTCCTATGCAGGGTCACATGATCCCTAGCCTATCAGAGAAGCTACAGGAGCAAGGCAGGGAATAACTCAGGGTGAGGTGCCAACCTTTTAATTGAACATTAAAAATGTATTTGATATGTGTCTTCATCGTGTAAACTATAACATAAACACAAAACAAACAACACGTAAATGACAGGATGAAAACAGAGGATAAGATGAATAAATAAAAGTGGAAAGGGCAGGACAGGGTGCCCATCCGTATTTAATTGAACACATCCAGGATGGGCCAACCTTTACAGTAAGAAAAGCTGGGGAATCTTTTGAAAATGTGTCCCCTAGGCATTTGTGGGTCTGAGTGTTGCCATGGCTACAGCAGCACTGACCATGTATGGAAAGGTCTAATCTCAGAGCATACAAAGATAGCCGTGGGACTATGTCTGTTATTACTGTCCGCAGTTGGGTGCCTGTACACACGTGCCCACACACACACGGGGTGGTTGCGTCATTTTATTTGGGTCATCAAAGGAGTCATTCCCCTGAAGGTTTGTCAGAATCCTCTCATGGAAAAACAGCGAACAAACAGCATATGAATGCTTTACGTGTTCCCGAAGCTTGCGCTGAACATAATCATCACACATTTGGTTCACATGGAATTAACAAGCCAATTTACTTTCAGGCACAAGTAAAACTTCTAGTCTACAAATAGATTACAGAATTAGTGGGACGATTAAAACTAAATTATACTGAATAATGAACCTTCCAAATAAATAACTTGACATCATTCATGAGACAACTGATGAAATATAAGTGAACTCCACTATAAATTCTGTATAATATTCATATTGAACATGATATGAATTCTGTAGAAAAAAAGCATAGTTAAGCGGATGGATTTATTGATGTAAAAAGTAGAAAAGGAGTGTGGTTTGGTAATATAGTAATCTTCTTAATTAGTAACTTAATAAATAGCCGGACTGATCTAGAATAGTGGCCTCCTTGATCATTACTGAAACAGATCAATGACTACTTATCAGTGTGGAACTTGCATCATGGAACGGCAATTAGACAGATGTCAATTGGTTAAAAGAGAAAGAGAGATGGCTGGTTTCCATACTCAACAACGTATGAAGGTTTGTAAAAAGACTTAAGTCACTGCCTATTTGAATACCAGCGGGCAGAGGACCAGAATTTCTGATTACCCTGTGCGTAATGTGATCTGTGTTCTCTGTGGAATTGTGTTTAGCTTAGCCTCCCCCTGACTGATTGAATTTTTGCATTAAACCCGGCATCAAAGACAAGTCTGTTGATGATTTACTTTAGCTAGGAAATGTGTTAAGTTTATGTCACTACCCATTTTGGGTGCCCTTAAAACAGGTTGCCAGATCCCACTAGGGGGGTTCCTGGATACCCACTAATTAGCTATGAAAATGGTGCTCTGCCAGCCAGTTTAGCTGGTGCCGTACCCCTGAAAGATGCTGCCATTTTATGAAGCCGCAAAGGACGCACTGTGCTATGTAACATTTATACGCTTGCTGGGCACGATGTGGAGAGTTAGTTAAAAGGGAACAGATTGCCCATCTGGAATAAGGATCAAGGCGGCATTCTACCTGGCCAAGGTCCCAGCCGTGTCTCTAGTTCTTACTGAAGTATGAAGACCAGCCGCTCTTTGCTCAAACACCGTGCAAATGGCTCACCTGCCAACACCATATGCCCACTATTTAACGACTATAGATCATTGTTTTTGCTTGCTTTTAAAAAATTTGATGCCATGAATTTTTTCTCTTGCTTTCTCTCTGGTGGACTGCTGGTATGCTGACTCATAGGGTCGAGGTATGTGGCGGGGGGGAAGGACAACTACTGTACACATAGTCCAGGATTTGCATGGCAAGATGTCATTGTGCCAACCCAATACCCGTCGAGAAAAGGAAGACTCGTAAGTTGCAGGATGGCAGTAGCATGTGCTAACATGTGACAGCAGGACAGAAGAGGAGTCGCAACACTGTCTTCAGATCATTTCAGGCAAGGTGTAGTGCGTTTATCAGTGCTCAGAATCAAGACGATGCCCATCGCTAAACTATGACAGTAATCTTTCAGAATTTCCTATATTTTCTGCAGTCACACTGCAGAGACATTTTGCCCTATTACTTGATTGATATGACTTTGACCAAAGCATCCAATGAAACGAATAGATCAAACATACACCTGTCTTTGTGCACCCATCCGCTCCCTTTTTAATGTGATTAATGATTCTAAATGCTATACTAGCCAAAGTCAAAATCTGACTGGGGGAATTTCCAGACTGAAAATCATCTGGCTGTCTGCCGTCTCACAGGGAACCCCTCCACAGACACATATGGAAGAACATCTCTGTGTACATTGGGTTTCCCTGTGAGAGGGCAGACAGCCAGATGATTATCAGTCACATGGCCAGCCACAGTTAGTGGCTCTAGAGTCAGTTTGAGGTGATTTGAGGAAGACTGAAATTGAAAATGAAGAACCCCACCTATTTGAGAGGTCCATCAGCAAAACAGACCTTGGGCTGCAGTCATTGCCTGCAGGAGTCTGTTTAGTGAAGTAGAAGATACCCCTGACTTTGGTATTGGAGCATTATCAGTTTCTTCTGACACCTGCTTGATAGTCCTACTGTCCCCTATGTTATTCTGCTCACATTCTAGAATAGCATTTCCCTCAGGGTGGAACATTCTCAGAGATTTGTAGGTTGTTGAAAGGCAAAGGCAACCTGTTACTTCATAACTGAGAGATGTGGGAGCACCATAACTGTAACTGCCCTTAGTCTGGAAGGTCCTTGTTCCTCTCTTTTGGCTCCTCCAGTTAGTTATCCTGGGATAAGGCGTGAACCAAACTACATGACAGAGTAGGGAATTCTCTAAAGGGGTGATACAGGAACAGGATGGGACAACATTACCCATCCTGCACTGTGGAGTTAGACAAGTTCCCCCAGTACTAATAAATCCACACTAAACAATCCGGAGAAAGGTACATACCGTCTTGGCTGGGTAATGGAATACCTCCGAAGAAGAACGAGTTATTGGCGAATGCTTTTAGAAACCCTGCACTCCAGGCTTGAAAGAATATGTCTCCTTTTGAATGTGCAGGTGTGTTTAGTAGTAAATGGTTCAGCAAGCAAATAGCAGATGGTTTGAGATATAAAGCAAATATTAAGCTAACCTCAAAAAAGAAGCCGGCATTCACCCATCTAAAAACAACTCACACCAGTACAAGATAGACTCTATGAGCCAATTCTAATCTGATTTAAAGCAACATTTTTGAACTGCAGTCCATAGTGTTGATTTCATCTCTAGACCTTTTGTGTGTGTTGCTTTCTATTCTGGTAATATCCTAATAAAAAGGGATGATTGGGCTATTTTTATATACTAGAAAAACTGTTAGTATTTGGAGATCCTTTATGGAAAATATTATATATTCATGACCCTGGGGGATGAACATTATTCATTATAATTCATCATAAGCTAGATACTTCAGTTGCCATTATAGAAACCTTTGGATAGTTTTACGTTTAAGTTTTACATTACATTTTATGTGATTATCGAGCAATCATTTTGATTAAATCATCACTTTTTTTAAACCATCCATCCATCTATCCATCCATCCATCCCATCTGGGGTCGGGTCATGGACGCAGCAGTCTAAGCAGGTAAACTAATGAAATATTTAAAATATACATGAGGTTAGAAGGAATAATAAAAACATGGGCCCATAGAGTGAGTCCCCAGGACAGAAATGGAAATCTAGAATGGAGACCCCATTGATACGTTCTATCCCGCTTTATTCGGCATATTCAGAACACATTTTGGAGAATTATTATCCTAAATGCCCTCACTGGCAATTCCGACAAAAAAATCCAAAATAACCTAAATGGAAACTGAAACATTTGATTAAAAAAAACCTTTGGTCGAAAGAATGCTGTATGTATAATGTATGTTCAATGTTACATTGAACATACATTATAAAAAATAACAGTGAAATTTGAAAAGCTCCTTTTCTGTTCATTCTGAGCTTGCCTTTAAGTGCAGTTTGAAGAAAGTGAATAAAGCAGTAACACAGTAGGTTAAAAGGGCCTCTGAGATGGATAGATACCATAATCAATGCTACAGAACATGAGCAGTGGTCAGCCAATGCAAAGATCCTGCGCTTCTGAATATGTGACATAATGAAAACAAGTACACAGAATGCTGCATCCCGAAACACAATACGTGAGTAGTGGTCAAAATGCAAATGCACAGCATGAGGGGATAATCCAAAGCAACAACAGAAAACGCGAATTTTAATTAACTCATAAAAGGAACACTGTGATTAGATAAAACACATTAACATTTTCAAAGAGCGGGCTGCCTGAATGGCCTTCAGCAACACTGAGACATTTGGTCTTTGTGTTTATGCCCATAAATCACAATTAAGGAATGATTGCTCCTTCCAGACGTTGCCATATATGCTTGAGTTACCATGATTATTATATGTATGGTGAAATAACACAGACATCAGCTTTCAAAAACGCATAGAAATTTGGATGAAAATCTGTATTTCTAATAAAGCATTCTGGCTGTACAACCTAATACAGATTCAATGTGCTAATTTGAAAGTGAATTCAAAAGCTTTCACATCAAAATGAAAAATGGTAATATTGTAGCATTGACAATACCTTTAGAGTTACCTCTCAGGTTTTTTGTATAAGAATAGGTGCACAAAACTGAACACAGCAAACTGTAGCTCCTGGATCCTTCTCCATGCCTTCCCCCGTCTTACAGGCTGATGAATAAACATCTCGACATCTTAATAAATGTGCAATGGACCCCTGACCTGGCAGCTGCAAATGAGGAAAACGTCCCCGACTTTGTTGACAAGGACAGTGTTGTGGTGTTTGGCCACAGGGTTACTCGATCTGATTCAGCTCTATCTGGCCGTACATATTACAGATCATATATTTACACTCATATACATAATGAGGGCAGATACCAAAATGATGAATCACATTCACATGTGTAAGTTGTTTATCTAGTTCAGTATTGGAGAGGAATCAGAAACACATCAAAGGTGATTTTGGAATTATTTCCCTCGTGACATTTTAAACACCATTGAGAAAGTATTTTTCAACACATAACCAAATTCCTGACAGCCATCTAAATGAAGTGATTGACTTGGCTGTATTTCCCATAACACCTGAGATGGAGACTCGCATAGGTAGCAGACAGGAGACAGTAGGAGGAAGAACATGCTGATGTAGTTAGCGGCTGCTGGGAGATGCCAGGGATGGATTCTGCAATTCATGTTTTGTCCAGCAGATTGCTTGCAGGTGTTCTGCTAAGATGAGCAAACTCTGTTCAACGGGGGGCAGAGACTGAGAGATTTTTCAGCACAAAAATGTTCTTCTAATGCACATTGGGTCACACTGCCTGATGAGACTGCCAGTTTTAAGTGCAATCAAATACTGCCAATAACTTTATTGGGAGTTATAAATGAACATTGCTCCTTGTCACAGTGCCAGTACTGGAGTTAGCTAGTGCATTAAATCACCGATATTCCTCCACACAGTGACTGCAGCACAGGTTTTTTTCCCTTTAGCCACCCAGCATGCTGCCACCCTTATGTCAATATGCTTTTTAATAAGCTTTTCTTTCTTCACAAATGAGTCATCAACAATGATCACAGATGCAAAACAATGAGTCTTTGATGAGTAAGGCTAACAACTGAAGTCCTCGTCATATCTCTGGTCAAAAGTCCCATGTGATGGATGATGTTGGTGGCATATATCACAGCAGGGGCTGTGCTGGATGTGTGCTTTCCAGCTAGCAAGGCCCGTAACACAGCTGCTAAACTCTGAAAGGTGTTAGTCTTATTAGGTATAAGAAATGGTAGGGGGGAAAAAGACCAATCTTACTCTCATGTAGTATGCTGTCAGTTATCGTTGCATTGTAATATATGCAGAATTTCAGAGATGCATCACATGATTTGCTGTTTTGAAAAAAGCCCCCCTGAACGGGTTCCTTGCGGCAATTCAGAGATGTTGTTTGTCATCAAAACTGGAGGCTTGTGTGAACTCCATCGATCAGAAGCACTTTGAGGTCGCTACAGCTAGAATTCTGGTCTCACTTATTGCCCAGTGGAGCATTTAATTGGCCATATGCCCAATTCTCATCTTCCTGGAGAAACAGTCTTCTGTTTACACCGCACTAATATTTTAATTGTATCTGTTTAACACCTCATAGCACGTGATAAGACTTTAAAAATGAACTCCAGCTTTTATTCTTAAAAGCAGACCCTTCTGTGCATCAGTAATCAAGTATGCGGCTGCATATTTGAGGCAAATATTGCCGTCTTCTTTGGAAACGTTGTACAGTAGAACATCAAACCACCCATCTTTAAATAGGGTGCCGTTAAATCAAGGAGTGAACTACACTTTTTAGTACATTAGCAGTTATTATCAAAGACTGCGGTGTAATCAGCTAGGGTCTGCCATGGCTGGCAAAATCAGTGCTATTTCTGCATTAAGAAGAAGGAGAAGCCATCAGCCAAGGGACACAATGTTATTTCAGTCTCATCACAAGCCACTTCTTATAGCTGGAACAAGTGTGCCTCCACAAAGTGGCACTGGGAAATTGCATACATCTTGGTGCTAACTGTGAACTGATAATACTCAATTACCCATGCATGAGCAATAAAACACTTCTCATTAGTATTGCAATAAGAATCTCGAAGTGCAAAAAATTAATAAAAATACGGTTGCTGCAGAATCGTGTTGAACTCGCCCGACAGCAAATTAAACGCACTGTCAACACATATTAAGGCCTGATTGCTTGCAGATACATTCCCAAACAAAACAATGCATGCTTTTTCAGTGCTGAATGCATAACAAGTGTCTTTTCAGTAAGGTACAATGGAAGAGTGCACATAAACAGTTACATAGTTGTCATAGTAAATTTAGAAGTCAGGGAGAGCCAGTAACAGTTGTTGACAGTGTAAAATCAGTAGCATTTCAGTGGTCACTGCCTGAGAATGCATTTATTCTAATGAAGTACCCTATTCTCTAATCCTCACACAGGGCGCTGCATAATATATAGTGACATTCTGGATATGGGGAATATTTCTGTGCTAAGGTTCAGTTCAGGAAAACATAAACAGGTTAATTAAGGTGGTACTGGGCATTCTCCAAGCTGGAAATATTAACATTAATTCAAAGGCTCCATGAACTGACTTATCTTTTTACCAGCAATGCTCCAAGTGCACACTATAAATAAATGTGAAATTAAATCAAATAAGAAAAAGAAAAGGCACAGCTAAGTCAAAACAAAAGACAGATTGCTGCAAAAACATGACAGCCAGTATAAAAACAGTCAAACAAGGAGCAGCAAAACAAAATCAAGTTATTTTGGATGGTAGTTTTCCAGGTAGTGATTGATTCAGACCTTTGAATTCCAAAAAACACCACATTTCATCAGATCACAATGACAGTGTGCCTGGTGGCTCTCTATCCCTAATCAGCATAGCATTTGGAATGGGCCTACCTGAAACCAGCAGGCCCATCCTGTCGCTTCTCAGTCACCCTTCACTGCAGTCTATGGTTGCTGTCCTGACACTCGAGTGGCTATGAAAGGGTTCTGTGAAATATAGTTTTCCAAGTTGGTAAGCCTGGCTGAAAAAGCAAATGCGACAGTCCCCATTAATTCCATGTGTTTGCATGCTGAGAGATCCAGCTGTGTTTGCATGTTGCGAAATCATATATGCAAAGTAGCATTGCTTTAGTTTGGCATTTGGTTACTATTTATTATCGGCAATGTTCTAATGTACTGCTGAACGAGTCAGCCGAACCATTTCATAGAAGCAAAGAGAATTATATAACTACTTGCCCTTCCAGTCAGCTCCACACTAGGGAAAGGCAAACCAAAGTTTGGTTGATTTTCTCACTAAACATTGCTTCTGGAAATCTCGTATTCTTGTGTGTCAAATGAAGGAGGAATCCATCCATTTAGCTGGGCATTACATGTTTCTTGGGTCCACATCACTCTCGTTCGTCTCACCGGAAATATGACAATGAACCACCTACTGTGCTCAAATTACAAATAAACTTATGGTAAAAATTTGAATACCTTCTGGACCTCATGTCGAGCTTGCGCTTCTCTAATTTTACAAAAAGATCATTCTACTGGAGGCACTTGAGGTGGAAGTGTGGAAATATTTATAGTGACTCTCATCATCAGAGAAGTAGATAAGAATATCATCAAAGTAAACTACCGGCAATTTACCAAGCATATCCCACAGCACGTCACTAAGAAATGCCAGGAAGTAAGTAGGAACGTTAACTAATCCAAAAGGCATAGTGAAATATTCATAGTGCCCAGATATGGAAAGCTGCCTTCCACGTAAAACCTTCTCATATTTGGATAAGACTATCACCACCCTTTATATCAAGTTTACTGTAGATTTTTGTCTTCTTCTCTTACTCTAATGCAGTGGTCCTCAACCTTTTTGCAATGCGACCCAGTTTTTACCATGCCAGCTCAGTTGCGACACTATATCAAGTATAGGTGTAAATTAACACTATGATCAAGCGCACAGTGCACTCTGCAATTTATGCCTATCAATGCCTATCGCACACATCTAATTGGATGTGCCAGTGACTTTTAAATTAAGCATCTGTGGTTTGGCTTCTTGGATTGGCCGAGTGTTCACTAATTTTGCATTAAGCATTTGCAAACCCAAGACCCGTTTATATAGGTTAATTCTAGAATTGGGGCTAGGACATCTGATGGTGGATCAGTATTTAAGAGCTTGCTGGTTTGAAAACTCTGCCTTTGGGAACCTTTCAGAACTTGCTGCGACCCAAATTTGGGTCACGACTCACAGGTTGAGAACTGATGCTGTAATGCATTGGGGATAACAGGGAGAGTGTACCAGTACTTCACTATTATAATGTAAAGCCCCCATTAGTTAAAGGCTGTAGTCCACCATCCCATTTACCAATTAAAAATAAACTGGCTGCTAGTGGAAATGGAGGAATGAAAGATCCCAGAGTGATGTTATGCATTCCTCCTTGGCTCTGGACTCCGGAAAATACAGATGGTAAATGGATCTTCATGGTAGTGTGGTTCCT
The DNA here is from genome assembly GCF_048594095.1 of Paramormyrops kingsleyae. NCBI lineage: Eukaryota > Metazoa > Chordata > Actinopteri > Osteoglossiformes > Mormyridae > Paramormyrops > Paramormyrops kingsleyae. Next base: position 25,758,144 of record NC_132806.1, on the reverse strand, counting down.
GGTCCTAGATCAATAGCAAAATCATAAGTGTTTTGCAAGAAGTCATAGGCTGGTCAGTGTTTACTAAAAACGTCCTTAAGATGACTGTATTATGGAGGAACAGCAGGTGAAATAGCATGAACATTTTCTTCCACACTAGTGGCCCCCATCACTTGCAGAGTGTATTGATGCTGGCAATTTCTCTAAAATCTTCCCTGTAGTCCATAATATGTCAGGTTCCTGAAACCGGAGGCAGGGAAGACCTAAAACCCAGTGGTTATCATGTGTCCGGGTGACCGTGAACTGAATTTCCTAAGTGAGGGACTCTCCCAGCTTCATTCAGACAGGAGCAGTGATGAGAGTGACCTTTCATGGGCTAATAGGCTTCCCATCTAAGGCCAAAATGGTGTAAGTGCCAGGCAGGTGTGTGCAGGGAGTGCCCATTCCCGCACTAGTCTAGTATCGATTAGGATCCCTTCTAAACTAGAGTGTATGAAGGCTGTGGACTTATGTGACACCTGCTTCCAAGTTAATTTTACTGAAATTAAGGGGTATTACTAATGAAAGTGAGAGCAGCTCTACTCATAAGGGCCCACAATATTCCCATTGTGTAGGGTGACTCACCAGTTGGAGTTCCCTTTGTCCAGAACATGAATAAAGACCATGTAATCCTGCATGAATGTTCCTGAGGCAATAACTTGGTACGACCTAAATGCATAAGTTTCCTGACTGACTTGGGACTTTATGATGACAGTGTACCACATTATGAGTCTCACATCTCCCATGCCTGTGTTGCCTTAGTAAATCATCAATTGTGATTGATAAAGCAATGAATAATTCCATGTCATCTGGACAAGAGAGGAACATTGGTCTCTCTGTTGAAGAACCAACAACCTTCATCCAACTGTGGGGTGACCAAGGACAGTTCAGAGACACTGGACAAGCCTGTTAATGCTAGGATGTCTGGACCCTGCAGCACCCAGACAGCACTCGACCCAGCAACAGCATGTTCTGATGGTAAAGAAATTAAGAAGGAAGTTAATGTTTAGTAAGAAGGTCTTGGCTACTACAGGGCTGACAAGAAAACACAACTGAGCACTGGAGGATGAATCTGGGTTCATCAAAACTATACGAGTGGGAAACTATATGGAAAATAAACATCTGGTAATGGATGTAGTGGCTCTGGATTCTGGGTTCAGAGCTGGCATGGCCTCTCTGAAAGCGTTTCAGCAGCTTCCATGCAAACTCATGTGTTTTTATTATCCACGGGTAGATTTAAGTTTCTCCCACTCCGCTAAGTTCATAATATGATTCAGTATTCTGTCACAAGGGGTCCCGGTAAAGAGAAAACAGTGTTTATCCTCTCAAGATTGTTGGTTTAATAGAAGACTCTGGTGAGTAGGACAATATCAATCCAACACTCTAAAAATACAAGCCGACTTATGTGTGTGTGTGGGTGAAAGAAGACAGAAAACTAAGCAACAGGATAGCCAAATGAACAAAGATAATTTTATATATGCCATTAAGTGCATTAATGTTAAGGAGGTTGTGATTAAATAACTACTGATCACTCCTATTACTGCTATAAGTTATCATATGGAGGGTAGTGGGAAGACTGGTAGTAAGCTGAAGGAGATTAAGGAACTGCTGTATTAGGCATGACAGCAGGAAACTGAAATCCAGCACAGGACCAGTGTGTGGTAACAAGCTGTGTGTCACTCCTAGCAAGCATCTTGTTCTTGTTGTTGTACAATCAGTCAGTTTGCTCACTTATCACTCATGATTCTTTTGCTCATCAGCACAACAATTCAACACTTTTAATGTGACGGACCCGGTGTTTGTAGATGGTCTCATCTGCAAACAGTATGGTATCACCTAGGAACACCTGGAAAAATCAAGTTGGGAAATAGGAGTAGGCAGGCGTCCAAGTATGGACAAAACCTTGTGTGTGTCAACCTCTACTTGTAGCAATTTCCTAGCCAATGTCTAGTCACTGGACAATAAACTGGATGATCTCAGGGGATGAAGGCGTTTCCGAAGGCATGCAAGGAATTGCTGTGTTTTCATTTTTACCAAGACATGGCTGACCGCCAGCACGTCTAACTCCGCAATCCAACTGGAGGGTGTTTCATCTACCACACTGATCGGACTGAATCATATGTCAAGGAGGAAGTGTAAGCTTTCTCATAAACAACATGTGAGCCACTGATGTTGGATCTCACTGTCCATCCAACCTGGAATATCTGCTGATTCTTTGTTTTTATGACTACCGCTTATATTCCACTGGCAAATAATACTGACATTGCACTGAATGAATTGCATAGCATCACCACATACAGAAATGCATGTACTGGGGGATTTCTCCTCAGTTAACCTGTCTGTCCTTTTATTTTCTTTTTACAAGCGGGGGCTGAATCACGTGGAGCTGGTCATGAACACGGTGTAGTGCCGGACCCGGGATATGGGAGAAAATCTTCAGGACTGTTTTGCTTCAGTAAACTGGACTATGTCCAGAAACTCACTCTCTGACATAGATGAATGTGATACTCGAAGCTCAAAGGATGCTCATTAGTTTTAACATTGGTAGGGACCAAATCTGCCCCAGACCCCGTGCCCCCATAACAATACACAGTACTCCCACAATACTGGGGCACGTCTCTACCATCCTTACCCAAATCTACTCCCTTGATGTTACCAGTCACAGACTTCATAATAGCTGCATATATGACTATGTACCAACCAAAATCTCCAGAGAACTTCCTAAAAGAATACAAGCCAGTATAAGAATATTTCAGTCTCAAGATGCGTAGACATAAATGTTCAACCATGAACTTCATGAAGCAATCAAAAGCTCAAAACAACAGAACAGAAACAAATAGTAATTGCAGTTTGGCAGCACCCTTCACACATGCCAAATATAGCAAGGCATTCAGACATTTACAGGTTGCAAACCAGTCACAAGTAGTCATGGACACCAGAAGCTCTCTTGCAGACAAACTGAATGCTTTCTATGCCTGGTTTGAGCTTGCTAAAAAGGATTCTCCTGGGCTAACTCCTGCAGCACTGCATGACCCTAGTTTTGCTATTTCTATGGATGAGCTGAAGAGGACTTTCAAATTAGTTAACATCCACAAGGCAACTGGACCAAATGAAGATTCAGGTTGTGTTTTAAAAGTCTGCAGCAACCAATTAGCAGCTGTTTTTCACTGACATTTTTAAAGTTCTCTGAGATATTTCAGAGTCCTCACCTGCTTCAAAAGCACCACCATTATCCCAGTCTTAATGACTGCTGCCCAGTGGCACTTATTCCCATTGAGAAGAAGCGCTTTGAGAGGCTGGTGCTGGAACATTGGACCTCCTCCAATTTGCTTAGCAGGCCCACTGATGATGCCACATCCCTTGCACTCCACAACACTCCAGCCCACCTGGACAACCGAAACTGTTATTCCAGGCTATTATTTGTGGATTATAGACTGACGTGTTACATTCTCATCCCTTTCAGATTGACTACCAAGCTCCTAGGACTTAATGTCATCCTCTGGGTCTTAGACTTCCTCACTGGCAGACCCCATTACGTGCGCGTCGGCAGTAATTCCTCTTCCACCCCGGTTCTTTCCACAGAGCTGCCTTCCGAACCCCCTGCAGTACTGCCTGTACACCAACAAATGTGTGGCCCGACACCGCGCCAGTTCCATTATAAAATTTGCTGACGATACCGCCATCATAGGCCTTATCATAAACAATAGAGGGGGGGGGGGGAGGTAAAGATCCTGAGGTAAGGCTTTCTTCCAAGTGGTTCAAGACCTTAAACACCTGGACATCCAGATTCAGGCAGACTTTTTGTCCAAAGGTCCTGTGACTACTCACCAAGTACTGATAAAATCTACACTTCAATCCTAATACTGTTACACTGTCACGGTTACATAATCTAACTTCTGCTGCAGTCACACTTTATCTCACTTCATGTTGTAATGTTGCACATACTACAGGATCATTCTTGGTGTCTGCTGTGTTGTTGTTATATATTGCTACTTATTTTTTTCTGGACAAATGTTAAGAGTTAACAGGCAAATTAGGATTTCACAGTAATCAGTAGACATGACAATACAGTTTTGATTCCCCCAGTTCTTGACTCCTGAAGCAGCAGCATCATCCCCATACTTTTGTCCACATAAAGCATGCACACCTGAACTCGAGGCTGCTAAAATATCTCCAAAATTAACATCTACATACGTATAGTTTTATATAAGCATAACTTTAATTACAATGTATCAAAAGCATGCCTAGTCATGGAGATCTTTGGCAGGAGCCCTTTGTTAAGCCAAACCAAGAACAAAAGGACATGAGAGCCTGGAACAAATGTTTGAGGGATGTGAGATAAGGGCAGCAGGCAGGGCTTCTGCTCCTCCACAGTGGGAGGAAATGCACAAAGCAGGTGAAAGCTGAGGAGGTGGAAGCTGAAACATAGTTTACGGCTCCACTTAAGCTGAAACAGACCCCCACAAGTCAGCATGCAATGGACAGAGGTCTCAGCTGCAGGTGACAGCAAAGCCCAGGCAATTGGCTGGTGTAAATTGTGACGCGTCCGTCCAGTCGGTGATTTTCTCCGCATGCGCCGGCTCAGCGCCACGCAGCTTCGCTCACACGCACACGACCGTTTCCATGCAGACACTGCATTTTCGCTTGCCGAGTGGGTGTACCTGCTGGACTGAGTGTCTGTGTAAATGAGCTGCTTGGCATTTTAAAGCTTTGTTTTTTTTTTGTAAAGAGCGAATACATTCTCATTAATGGAGGCTGACTAACAGCACGCTGGTTCATCAGGTGGATAGAAAGGGGGGTGTGACGAGTATGTGAATAATCAACTTGTGGCTGAATTATTTTTTTTTTACCTATAAATTTTGCCTGTAACACTACATGCTGCGATTTATTTTCAGAACAGTTATTTACACAACCAATCAATCCATCCTCATCCTGCTGTCGAGATTTTGTTAGAGCGCTTAGGTTTGCATTTCACCGTCACCTTATTTCCAGCTCTATTTCCCTCCATCTGATGTTCAAATGTGAGAGGGGAGATCAATAGTTTCTCCCTGAAGCTGAAGTGTGATTTTCTTTTTTCCCTCTTCAGACTTCAATCCAAGGATCAAAACGTTTGCACCAGACAGGCCTCTCGCATCCAAACGTGTCATAAAAGACAAAGAGAGGACATTAATACTGAGAGTGTGTCATTGCAACTGCAAATATACACGTGGGCACACACATTTGTAGCCCCCTTACAATCCCTCGGCTGAGAGTCTCCTGCATAATTGCACGGATGCTGGAAATGCCTTATGACAAGGCGCGTCCAGCCTGTCCCAAAGCAGATGCCAAACCCTCATTCTCGGTCTTGTCACGTTGTTTCCCAGCCTGGCATTGGAAGACTTTCTGGTGTAGAGCTGCTGCGCGGAGGGTGATAGATGGCCCGATTTAACTGTTTGCACACATGGAGGGAATACCAAGCGTATATCTCTCTGGTGTGCAGCGGTCTGGCTGGTCGGCCCATTTCCTCCTAGGTGCTGGTGTAGAAAAATACTGAGTTACTGCCTGGTGATGATAAACTAGTAGTCCACCACATCACACAGATCGCTAAATAAAGCAAGGTAAGTACATCTCAATATTACTATAGCTCTGAGTCGAGAGTATCCTCAGACCAATTACCTTATGGGGAACTTAATATCATGCACATAAACATCTATGAGGAAATCTAGCAAGGAGTCAGTTTTAATGTTCCTGTCCATTTTTGATAGCTACTTTTCTAATGCGAGACGATTACCTAAAGCCTATCATGAAAATCGCAAGGTAGGGTGCGCCTTCCCAGCCCTTTCCAGCACACTGACACACACTTGAGCACAAGCCAAGGGTAATTCAGATATATCGATCAACCACTGGGCAGTAACTGGAGCAGAAACGCACGTAAACACGGGAAGAACATGCAAACTCCTCACGCAGAGGCTGCTGATTTGGATTTTTATTAACCAGCTAACATGCTTTTCTTTAGTGTCAGGATTAATTACCCGATATATGAAAAAGAGATTAGAATTCTGTGCAGCTCTGCAGTGTCCAAGAGCCCCTGTTGGCCAGTCAGTCTTATATACTTTGTCTCATGAGAATAAAAGGAAGCAGAACATCACCAACTGGCCCTTGGGTTCCCGTTTCCTGTTAAAGGCCAGGCGTCAGCCTCTTATAATGAGACTGCTCACTGCCACGATAACAACAAAGGTGTTTCGTGGAGCAATTCTTAATGAGTTAAAAGCTGAACTCACATTAACATCTTTAAACATTGTTTTTCTTTTTTTGTCGTTTAATTATTGTTTTTTGCACATTCCTTATAAAGCGCCCAATTCAAATTCTGCTTGCAAAGGTACAATGTGTGCTAAATGAGCAAGCTGTCCATAGCCAAAAAAGCCCGGCATATTTGTTCTGCAATTAGCATTTTTTAAATTTACTTTAGGAAGTTTGGCCAGAGAAGTCATCGTCCCATTGGTTGCACAAATGACATCCTCAAGGGTTACCATAAGCCAGTCTCAGTTTTGCTGTATGTATTCTCCACGTCCTTCCTAACAATGTTTGTTAATCATTCCATTTTCTGCCAGCCCCCCCCCCCACCCAAAATCCCCTTTAATTGTCTGTGTAGTGTTATGAGCTCGGTATTGAGGCTTTGCTTTCAAGCCTCACTGCATCTCTGTCAGGATAAGCCATAGCTGCAAGACAGTGATGAAGCAAAAGGCTCGTTATCTCGAACAGAAATTCAGAATTTTCCCTTATTTATTTATTTTTAAACAAATGACTGTCTAGGTTGTCTTAAAAAGACCGATTCATATTTCACATTTTCACAGAATTAACAATTTTCAGTAATCATGCATGTGATTAATTCTGAAAATATAATAGGGTAAATTTAATTATTTTTGCTTGGTCTTAGCTGAAGAAATAAATATAATATTTAATATATACAATATTTATATTATATAATATATAATTAATGTAATAAAAACCTGATACAATGTATTACATTAATAAGTGACAGACACAGATACAATGTTAAGTATTTGATGTTATATAATAAGCAATCTGTCAGGTTTAAAAGAATCTGACAATTGATTTAGAATCACAACATATACTGTATAGATTAAAATTTGCCATGCATTTCCCTCATGGAAAGTTATATCAGAAATAAAAATCTAGACTTGACTGTTATGGTTCCCTCCCATCCATCCATCCATCCATCTTCTAACTGCTTATCCTGGGCAGGGTCACATGCAGCCAATCCCAACACTGGTTATGGTTGGGGTATGCGTTATACCCTGAATAGGATGCGATTAAATCACATGACACATATACAGTCGTTCCCTCTGGGCAATCTGGAGACACCATTTAGCCTAACTGCTGCTTTTTGGACTGTGGGAGGAAACTGGAAGACACTGAGGAAACCTGTGCAACATGGAGTGAACATGCAAACGCCACACTGAGGTGGGACTCTAACCCCCAACCATGGAGGGGTGAGACCACAGTGCTACCCACTGAGACACTGTGCCAATCAAGCATGCACAATACATGCAAAATAAAAAAAATTATGCAGTGTGAAACATTGCAGATGCAGTGATTCTGTTCATAACAATTTCTGTGAGTGGGGGGGCACGAGAAATACCATTTCAACATAATAGAGGCAATTGATTAACACTTAACTACTGCCAGTTGCTCTGACGTGTATTGTATGAGACTACAGCTACAGCAATATGCCAAATATTAACAGTGTTTCTCTTCATCACCGATCACTGAATAACCACTGAGTAAATAATTCAATAACCATGACTCTGATACAAACATCGAGATGTAAAATTTGCTCATTTTAAAAATCAAATTATATTTATTTCATTACTTTGTTCATTTAAGTTCTACGTTTATTATGAGCTAATCTGACTGTATTGTTTAACTAGGAACAGTGTGTTTCAAGTAGAATGCACAAGTAATGTGTCTGGTTTATTTACTTTTGTCTAACTGGAGACATTGGTAAGGAGCATGCACTGATTACAGCGTGCAGCTGCACCCAGCACACAACAAACCACCACATGGATGAGAACCTGAGCGCAGCCATGGTGATACCTCAGCAGCACACGAGTCTGAATGGACCAATGTGAGTTTTTTTTTTTTTTTCCCAATGGCTGGAGTACCAACCCCCAAGTTACTGAGTATACAAGTTGAAGGACCTCCTTCTAGGGCTGGATTTAGATTGACATCATATACCCAGGATGAAGCAATTGCAGGTTAAGGGCCCAACAGAGTAGGATCACTCTGGGCATTTATGGGATTTGAACCAACAATCTTCCAGTTAATGGCACAGATCCCTAACCTCAGGGCCCCCACTCCATCCAGCAGAGCAAATGGAGTGGAGACATTAAATGCAGACATTACTTGTTTTAATTGATTTCTCAGTGATATTTACATGTATGAGTTTTAAATTATTTGCCATTTAAAGAACACAGTCACACAGTCTACTTTGTGCAGCAGTTGCATAAATGCAGTATGTGTGTGTGATAATTATATTCTTTGCATCGTTGATGTTGCTAATGGTCATTTGAATGAAATTTAAAAGAGATAAGTATTTTTACTTAGTGTAATGGATGTATTTCACAATATATTGACATTTAATGTTGTATCAAACATGATATATTACAATACTGTAATAACTTAATATAATGTAATCACTTTCGACATATTAGTTTAATAAAATAAGGCTTTTCACCTTTGTGCAGCATGATATTTTTATATACAGATACTCCTAATAAAGGGGTTCAATTCTGGCAACCAGCTCATAAGTTAATTTTGTCATCAGTCGAGCATCATTAAATCTTGAAGTCCAATCATGTGTTACCACCAGAACGTCAGTGTTTCTCTGGCTTTGCCATTTTCTACGTAATGGCACAATGTCAAACAAACACACAGAAAAACATGGCAGACACTGTTATTTGCAAGCATACACTGACACCAAAACACCGAAGAATGTAAACAAGGCTGCCTGACACTGTGTTGACTAGTGTAAAATGGCGCCGCCCTTCGGACGAGATGTAAAACTGAGGTCCTGACTCTGATGAAATAGAAGATCCCTGGGCATCTTTTGAAAGAATAGGCTTGGAACTCTGATGTCCTGGCTAAATTGCCCACTGTGGCTCTATCAAATCTGGCTTCCTAATCATCCACTCTATCGAACTGCTGTATTCTCTCCTGCCCATTCATCACCTTAGCTAATGTGTGGTGAGCATACTGGTGCAAAATAGCTGCTATTACATCATCCAGGTAGGGGCTATGCAGTGGTGATGGTTGAATTGGCTCCCCACTGCTTCTGTGAAGCACTTTGGGTGTTGTGAAAGGCGCTATATAAGTGCACTTTTCATTCATTCATTCATTCATTCATTCATAGTGTGACAGTATAGGCTGCCATGTTATCCTACTGGGAAACTATCTGCCTGTAGGTCTCTGCTATCCTGAAGGTTGTTTCAACCACCTATCAAGTCACCCTACACCATGCAGGATAGCTGGTGTGAAATGAGCATGCAGTGAGTTTCTCATGAATGGCCAATGACCATGGCTAAGATAAGGCCAACCTGTGTATTGTATTGTCTCCATGGAACTTTAAAAATTTGTCCCCCCTTCCCTTTTTTCGTCCCCCCTTCCCAATTTTCACAGTTTTTTGATTAAATAATTCCCACCATAACCTATGGTCCAAATACTTGACTAGCAGTAAAAGAGTAAATGTTTAATATGTCTATTATGACTTCAAAAGCCCTGGGTCTCTTTGTGACTGATCAGTCTGCTCTCCGTGCCCTGGCCAGGTGAGAAAGAGTTGAATGAATGCTTGGCTGCCCATGCCGGTTTAATCCAGTTAATGCACAACTCAGAAACATCATGATTTTTTTCCCCCACAAGACGCCTGGCCTATATAATGTATAATATATAAGGGGAATTAATTATTTTTTTAAAAATGCTTCAAGGGCATCCAGTGATGGAATTTCTTTATTGGGTAAGTTGAGTCTGTGTTTAATTTTCTGTGATATTTAATAAATGTAAGGTAGGAAGTGCTAAATTTTCTTGTCTGATATATATATCACACACTGCATCAGCAAGAGTGTAATTATCACAATGGATTGTCAAATCAATTCCAAACTTCACTTCTATGAGTCCAATATGCTGATTTTTGCAGCTGTGTTTATAATTGCTTGTGTATGAGTATTTTAATTAAATCATGCCCAAACTAAATATCATGTTCTAGGCATCTTAAATGACACAGAAAACAAATGACACGGACGCATATCCATCCATTTATCCTTCGATCTCCCAGTTTACATCAGAGCAAATGAATGATTTTATTCCCTTCATCACTGCTAATTAATAGGTTGCAATATTTTAAGTGCCAATAAATTAATAAGACACACCATGTATAGTAAAATAAATAAACGAAATATGGCCAAGAATGCAAGATTCTTCTCAACCAAATCCATTTCAGAAAATTATGAATTAACCATAAATATGTGATACTATGTACAGCATGTTAGTGTTGCCCTATTGAATACACTGATACAAATCAGCAGGTAAGACCCGAAAAATCACAGATAAACAGAAAAACAGGACAATTGTACTCTTTTCATCTTAGGACACACTTGATTCATCCAGATCAGTGTGTATTGTTCTGAGTATGTTTGTGGACTTGGCCAAGACAGCAATTCATTTTCTTTCATATAAGTTCCTTTTTGAACGTCGAATACCTCATTGGAAAATGAAAAAATCAATTTCCCCGTATCTGAGGGGTGGCTGGAGTTATCACCGTGTATGAGAATCTTACTCCACTTTGACACTGTAGCTCGTACCCTGTTATAGGTTTATTCCTATAGAAAAATGTTGTAAAAAAAAAAAAAAACAAACAAATAAAAACTAACAAGCCTGACTCTTCAGGATATAACACTGAAGATCTACATACTGTAAGTGTTTAATTGTGGAACAATAGGTGCATCGTTTGGAAAACAAAATAAGTGTTTGGCTTGTAGAAATGCAGCTACGTGACATGCAAGCATATGAATAGGTGGAGGGGATGCTTTTCATTATTTTGTCCTTCATTTCAGTTTTGGGCCACTTGAAGGGTGCTTGATGAATGTTGTTTTGTTGCTTGACTTCAGCCTAATAACCTGCTTAGACATTTATGAACAACCTTACAGGCTTGAGTCAAGCCTATAATTTTTTTAGTTCAACAAAATTTATGAGCAAAACAGTAATGGTATAAAGGTTTTTTTTGTAAACTTATTTTTTTTTACTCCTATTAGCAAAACATGTTCATTGTTTTAGATAACTAATTGATTGTTATTTGCTCACAAATTCATTTACGTTAATTCATGTGATACTTTATCAGGACTAATACAACTTTAGCAGTTTGCATTGAACATTTGGTCCCCACAATGTAATATAAATCTAATCCACATACACACAGACACACACACACACACACATACGCAAACAAACATACGGAGATGCACAGTTAATTAATTCCATATGATGAATCCATGTCCACATGTGTGCTATCAAATATCCATCCATCCATCCATCTTCCAAACCGCTTTTCCTGGGTCGACATATTAAGATATTAAACATATTCTTTTCAAAGCATGCAAGTTTCCTCATGTAAATGATATTTGATATAACAAGAAATGTCCACATTTATGGCGCTTACAGCTAATTGAGACTAATTAATTAAGAGCTAGGAGGGAACAAAACCCAGTACAGCCTTTGGTCTGCAAGGCGTGAAATTAGCCACCTGCGCAATAATATATAATTATGTCCTCATCTTCCATAACTGCTTATGCAGCCTGAGGTGGTGGTGAGTCTGCAGCTTGTTGCAAGAGCCACAGGGAATGAGGCAGCATACAGCTTGGAAGACAGTTCAGTCCCTCATAGGGCAAAGACACATTAATTGTACGTCTTTGAACTGTGGAAGGAAACCACAGAGTTGTCTGTGTTCCCAGGGAAACGCAGAAAGAACGTGCAAACTACACACATCCATTACCCATCAGGTGCGGCAGCGTGGTGCTACTCACCACAGTGACTGTTTACTGTTTACTTCCTTTACAATGGATCAATATATGAGCACTGTATTCCGTTTTGGTTTTTACCCATAGGAAATGAGGATGGGCAGGGTGCTAAATGGCTAAATAACTGACAATGCAGTAATCAGCTGAACGCATGGTAATTGAACCACACCCAAACCCTTTACAGTTCTCCCCATTTAGCCTGAGTCTGATTAGCATATTGGTCCAACGAGCTGCTCATTCCACTTCTCTTTCTCATTATTTTTGGATTGCCCTTGTCCATTCACACAAACTGACACATGGTGAACCTAGACATGGCGCTCTGCCCAGGCATCCTGTTTCCTCATCATTACCGATTACACACCTGTACCAATTATGCCTGAATTCTAAAACTGATAATGAACTCATAATGGCAGACGCGGAGAAGATCCTTCAGAATGGTACAGTGAAGGTCTACTGATGAGAGGCAACAAAAAAACCCTCCATCCATCCATCCATCCATCCAACCATCCATCCATCCATCCCTATTTGTCCTATGCAAGGTCTTGGGGTTCCAGAGCCTATCCCAGAAACCACAGGTGCAAGACAGGGAATAACCCATGATGAAGCACAAACCCATCGCAGGACATACACAGCTTTCAAACACACATGCACACCTATGGGCCCCTATGACATCACGGGGAGAGCATGCCAACTCCACACATATGGAGCCAGAGCAGTACCTTAAACCCTGATCCTAGCAGCAGCGCCAACCACTGAGTCGCCCTGCTACCCCCAACAAACAGATCAGTAAAAAAATAGGAACAAAATTCCAATTGTCACATTGACACATTTTCTATCATAGGTTGCCAACAACACTTTGGAAGTAATGCATTTATATTCAATAATTCCATAGATATTACCTTACCTAAGATGAACTTAGTATGGGTTACACAGGCATCCTTTGCCATTTTTACTGGACAGCTTGTGATTATAGAACTATATGGAAAGTTGTCGAGGTGAATTCAGATATGACACATTTGCCTTTCATATATGAAAAGCTGTTTGTAGTTAATTAGGGAACAGAATGAGACATCAGCCACTGCTGTCTTCTTTAGTGTCCCAAAGGACTTATTTCATGCTCCACTGATTGCCACCCATAAGGCACAAGATGCAGACACACACACACACACACACGTTTGTAATTATATGTTTGTGGGGACTCTCCATTCTTTTCTATGGGGAAAACTCTAATCTCAACATTAACTCCTTAACTCCTACCCAACCCTAACTACTGTATAACCATAAGTAACCAAACATATTATATTCAGGGTGACAGTGATTTATGCAATCTAAACAAACAGTTTTTTGATTGCATTCTCAGATCTTTGTGGGGACCTGAAAAAGTTAATTACACACAGTTAATTAATTCCATATGAAGAATCCATGTCCACAGGTGTGCTATTAATTATTTTAGCACAGAATTGTTAAAAAAAAAGAAATTCAGGAAGTCAGAAACTTTCCAGTAATAGACAGGTTACTTATTATATTTAAATGGAAAATAAGTTTATGAGGCAATGGACTTTGGGGAGAAACTGTGCACTTTGAAGTGCAATTAACATGATGACTCATAAACCGTATTACCCCAAAAGCAGCCACTACTTTGCTATTACCCCCAACAGTAGTAATTACATGCCTTTCTTCATGCTCACTGCAACCCAGGGCACAAATTGCAAATAGATAAATAGACTGGGCCATCATGGGATCAGGGGTTGTCAATATTTTAAGCTCCTTAGATGTATAATAACTCATTTGTTTACTCATCAATCTGGAATAGCCATTAATCAATTCATATGCATGACACTAGTATTGGTCTGTGATATTGAGCACCACCTTGAACATATATTCTGCAAATGAAAGTCTTCCAGTACCTGCAGATATTGACCGTCCCTATGTATTACTGATGTGAAACACTATTCAAAGATTGATCAAAGCAGGCATCAAAACATTTTGCTGCTTGATTTGTGATTCTTCAAAATACATCATTTTCAAGCAAATATTTATACTCTGCCGCACGGTACTATGCTTGCAGGAACAGATCTTTGAATTTGTGCTTCCTCAACTACAGAAATAACCACAAAAATACACTACAGTTTACCCATGTTCCAAATTGGCCATTCTGTAGGAAGTATCTAATATTAACTGATTTCTTTGGGTATAAAACAGCTGTTGCCTAAGCAACTGGATGTTGTTCTAAATATAAAATCACATCAGGGATAAAAAAGAAACTGAAGATTTCAAAATCATTTCTGCCTATTTTATTAATTGTTGTCACAAGAGACAACTAATGTCTGATATTACAGAACACACACACAGACACACACATGTATGTATATGTATATATGTCAAAAGAATCCTTAGTCAGTATACATTTAGAATCTCAAAACCAAGCTTCACTCCATGAATAAGGCATGACTTGGCATTATTTAAAAAATGTGTAGCTTATTTACAATATGAGTTGGATCCCCCTCCCCCCCCCCCCAAAAAAAAAACAAATCAAGTTGACAGTGATTTTTTTTTTTTACTGTTGCACATTTTAAGCCCCTCACAGACTACTGCTCATTATTTAGATTTGGTTAAGAAGGATTGTTGGACTCCAGAAGAAACTTAATTGCACCTTGAAGTACAATTAGTATGATGATTTATTCATAACTTATTACTTTGGCATGAAATTTAGTACTACATTTATTGCTTCCTTCCATCAATTGTAATTTTTTGCCCTTCCTCATTCTCCTTATGAATAGCGGCCAGGATTCTGAGGACAGAACCAATGTGGCACCAGTGGTTGTAAGAATGATGTTCAAACATCCATACTGTAGCAATTTATACCCAGAACAATAATAGCCCACCTGTTCACTTATCCCGTGTCACAATGAGGTTGATTAACAATGACACATTCCAAGCGTCTTAATTTTGGAATCTTAGAGTGTAATGTTTTAAAGCTAAATTTTAAACTAGCTTTCAATTGCCAGCATCCTCGAAAACTTGACTGGCATTTTAATGACCCATTCAGTAACTGATCTCCCTAATGTGTATTGAAAAAAAAAATGTGTAATTTGTTTCTAGATTTCTGATTCGGTAGTATGTGCTATTAGCAGAAGAATCTGCATTCTTTGTGGTGCCCATCCATTCATAATCGCTTATCCAGGACAGGACCCACACGACACAGAATCCTTAAAATTTGTAGGCATGTCTGTACAATTTGGTATATTAGAGCTCATAGATGTGTGATGTCAATACCTGAAGTTAGATTATTTAGTTTCACAACGGTTACAAGTGGACAGTCTTCTACAAGCTAGAATCCAAACAGGCTTGTCGATTCTTGGCGTTGACTGAAATGTGGTGCGGTGCCTTCACTGGATGGGGCATTTACAGTAATACATGGAGGAGGTTATATCTCCATAGGATGGAGCTTTGTGACCTGCTTAGCTTGTATAGTTTGTAAGTTTGTAAGATCTACACAATAAATATTACCTTGTCTAACATATTCAAAGTTGTCTGTCAGATGCTTTGCTTGGTGATGGCCAAATGAATCTTCATGAACCATTTTCTGTATTTTTTGACTGCACTAGATGGTGCTCTTGGTTAGCATTGGAGCATCAATTTAGTCCTTTTTTGAACAAAGAGCACCATCTAGTGGTGTCAGAAAATACAGCAATTGGTTCATGAAGCTTCATTTGGCCATCACTTGCTTTGCTGTCAACATGGTGTTTTAGGGAACTAAGGTGTGTCACAGATAATGCTTTCCTAGGGTGTCACATGTAGAACCTCCAGTATTTTAAGAATGAAGCCAACCGAACATTCAAGGTGGTGTCTCTGCAGCTTTCTGACTGGAAACCGGCCACCAGCTGACCAAACAGCTCTATACCACACTAAGCTGGTGGAAAAGACCTATGTGCATGGACATTTACCTGTGGGACATGATCATAAACAGTATGTTTATGATCATGTCTATTGAGGTCTCTATGTGTGAAACTGAGTGTATGTGGAATTGTCCAGTGAAACAGGAACTGTGTTGTAAGTGTAGCAAAGTTGTTACCAGTGCTGCTTGACTTGCAGCGTGTAAGAAACCACAAACCCTTTGAACTGATTTAATGCATTCAGCCCAAGTGTTTATCTTAAATTAAATAGACCAAAAACCAGAAATTGGTTTTCTTCAAAAAAAAAAAGAAATGTTATTAAAAATAGTAACTAGCATGGAAATGAAACAATAAACATGCAACAGCAGCAAACAGTTTTTCACTGATGAAGTACCTATAATTCTATGAATTATTTTTACTCTCGTCTGTTTCAGGCATTAGAAAGCCTCAGTCTTTGAGCAATGCATTTTGTATGCTTGCTCTCTGACCCCCCACCCCTACCCCCACCCCCACCCCCATCCTGGCATTAAAGCACTAAATTACAAGACACTGGGGAAATTACGGTGGCTCACTGGGCACTGTTGTGCCAAGCAGGTGGCTAAATCACTGCGCTTCCCTGCTATTACGGGTTCGAGGCTGACCAGAATCCAGCTATAAGTAGGCTCGACTTGGTGCCCCCTTGTTGACTGTGTTTCTTTTCAATATTTGTTCTTGCTTTTAGTGTCATTTTTCCTGGCTTTCCCTGCTTGTGTCCAGTATTGTAGTTGTGTCCTTTATTCCTTGTTTTTCCTGTGTAGCTCCTTGGCCCTAGTGTGTTGGATGATTGTTATTACTGTCACCTACAGATAGTTCAAGTTACTCTAAGTTCCCAGTGTTTGGTTAATTGGTTATGGCCTACACATATTCCTCGTCTAACCCTCCTCTCTTGTATAAATATGAGCCTTCCTATGCTCTTTTCATCAGTTCATCATTGTATGCGCTGCTTGACTAACCTGCCTGTCTATTACTGTAGTTCATGCTTTTGTTTAGACCCTTCTTGGTCCTCTTGTTTCATGTCTTTTTGAGTTTTGTTTGAAAATAAAGTTCCCTGTACTAGTAGCTGCAAGTGGATAGTCATCATTCACCATTGCATGTTGCAACACAGTTAGAAGCTTTAAAGATATGAATGTTTACGTACTCTTTCACCAGGGTGATAGTAGAATAATGAATGTCTTATAACACCATTTAACTTTCAACATAATTCACTTCACCAAATCCTTGTTCAAAATGTTATGCTTCCACGAGCATGTCCCACACTGTTGCTGGAATAAACAGAACATTCTAAGAAATGTACATAAAATATATCAAACCGTTTTCTCAGTCAGAAACCTTCAGCAACCTTCCTGAAACTTAAAAAAAATTGGGTACCACTTTACAATAAGGCTTCCTTTTGCCACTTGTAAATGGTAAATAGTAAATGGTAAATAATAAAAAGAAAACTGTGTTATAACTAAAATTGTCTATTAATAATTTACAAAGTGTTATAACCTAATTAATAACCTGCTTATAAACCATTCATAAACCCTTTATATGAGTAGCCTTATTGTAAAGTGGTACCAAAAATTGTCATGCACATTGTATCTTTTAAATTGTATACAGGGTAGTGATTTATGGTAGGTAAAACTATACTGAAAATTATATCAATGCTGTTTGCAATGCAGTGTACTGCAGTAATTCATGATATTTTATTGGCCTGCCTCAATTTTCAAACATAAATTAGTCTGTTGTCGAATTATTACCAAATAGCCTTTTGCCTATATTCATCTCAAAGTTATTTTAACTTTCAGGTTTACAATTTCAGGTTACCTCAACTTGACTTGCCTTACATAAGGGATGCACAGTGAAGAACATACACCTTCTGCTTATTATCACCAACCTTTACTGCTTAAATGTCACCACTATTAGAGCTTTTAAGCTAGATGTGTTTAATGCACTACATACATTGTACCTGACATTAACCTTTGGACCTGTGGGAGGGTGTATGTCAATCATTTTGTTATATACAAATAAATGTGTCTGGTAAATGATTATTGCATTTTCCTGTGTTGCTGTGAGTATACTGTGCTGTACTTTTGCAAAGATCTTCCTGCAGGACATCCAAATTCTGTAATATACACCAAATTAACATATGACTGGACAGCAGGATGTTTTGGTGAGTTATCGTGTCGTAATGTGTTGCTGCAGTATATTTCATTGCTATCTGTCGCCTGTCAAGGCTTTCAATTTACATGTACAAACTGGTTTGATTCATTTGAAGGTTTCACACGGAAATCTCCTTCCATTTAATTCTGATCAGTATTATTTGCGAACCCCTCATTCATTCCACCTCACAATTTCCTTCCAGCTGCATCATTTTGCCCAGCAGGGGAGCAGAAACTGCCGTCCCTCTCACTGATAGGTAGGTCCCGGCCTGTGGGGGTTGGCAAGCTTTGAAATACATCAGTTTACTCTGCAAAAGAGCACCCAACCCCAAGATTAAATGTATTTTCAGGCTCATGTTGTATTTTTCTTTATAATTATGTATACTTTCAAGACAAGCAAGTGATACAAATAATAAAGTACTTATATATAGTCTAACAGCACGCACAATAAATCAAATCGGTGCTCAAGGAGAGTTTAAAGGACAACATGAAGAAAATGGATGACTCGAATCAGGGAAATCAGTGTCGTTTAACAAAAACATAGGTCCTTTATATTCAGGAGTCATTTTGCAGATAAGGGTGACAGTGATTTATGCAATCTAAACAAATTTCTTTAAACAATGGTGAAAGAGAAAGGTGAACTGTGTCGTCACGGCGAGGACTTAAATACAACTCTGTGCCGCACTTTGCATATAAGCTATTAAAACGTTTTCAAGAAATAGTTTTGATATTAAACAGAACATGTTAACGTGTTATAAAAGCACCTTTACAAAAGTAAAACTGACAAGTGTGCAGAAATAAATTATACACATCGCTTGAATAAACAGTTTGATATACCCAGACATATTGTGAGCAGCATGTCACAACAACATGCTATTCATTTCATACAGTCAGTGGCAGAACAACTATACACTGGGCCCTGGGGCAAAAATGGACCACGCCCCCCCCCCCTCCCCTTTTCCAAATTCACACCTAGGGCCTCTCTACGCCAGTCGCAGCAGTTGCAGATGATGAAATTAGTAGCCTCCAAATATTGTACCCATAATACACTGCAGCAAACTCCACAAACTTGCTTTTTTTTTTGTTAAATGCACACCTGGACAACAGTTTGACTACAAAACATTACAAACTATTACATTTCAAATTTGTTTTAAGTATTGTACCAAATACTTTTTGTGTTATGACTCACACCATAATGAGACTGTATAGATAAATATGAGAGATATATAAGTAGCCTGTCAATACTTTATTTAATATGCAGACACTAGCACCTTAATCCTCTCAAATGTTTTGTTTCATGGTTTGCAGTCAGAAAAGGGACCATCGTTGGTGTGGTGGCTGGGCTCTACCAGCCCCCTCCCTTACATAGAGGTTATTCATATTTCTTAAGTCTGATGTTTAACGAAAAATCACACCGCAATTTAAGAATTTTCAATTAAAAAAAATTTCACATTGTTTTTTTTGCCAGCATAGTGTGTTGGAGTTATTATTATTTTGCCCTGTTCTTTTCTGTAACAGGTATGAAAATGGTTGTGCTATTTTGTGTTAAACTACTGAGCTGGAATGCACAATTCACTCCAAAATGCTTTACCCCACATATGTAATATGTTATGAAACACAAAGGCGCATACCCAAGCTTTATTTTTACAATGCGCACATGTTAAGAGACCCAGATCCGGCGAGTGGCCCAGACGGAGAGAGACCGCGCTGTGTGCTCCGACCACTTGTGTCACCAGCCGGTCCCCATAGCGACAGCGAAACCCGAGAGAACAGCTCTCTCTCCACTCAGCCTCACACTGCCCGTGTGGGAGCCTCCTACTCAAACAACCTCCGTTACAATTGCCTTTTTTAACCAATACTAGTGTTTTTGTTTACATGTAACAGCTCCGAAAGGCTCCCGAATAATCCATCAACAATGTGTTAATGTCGCACATCTTTCTTTCACTGCTATCTTTCCTGTCTCCATTCATTTGTTTTTGGTCCCCTCCTTGATAGCCTTGGTTTCCCTTCTGTCTCTCGCTGAACCCACTTGGCTGCTTGTTTATTTTCTCCTTAATGTCCCTACTGGGTCTTCACTCCATGATTTTCTAGCTGTCTCTCATTTCCTCTCCACCACACCTTCTTTGCTCGCTTCCCCAACTCCATCCCTGACAGGCATGTCTCATTCACAAGGCCATGGATTAAAAAAAATAAATAAAACAAAAATGCCCGGACAAAACAAATGGACATCGTACACAGAGTATGAGAGAGAGGAAGAGAAAGGAAAGAAGGAATGGTTCTCTTATAAAATGCGGGGCAACAATTGCTACAGGGCCCTCCAGCAATCCATCCTGTAAAAGCCCATTATTGTAATTCAGGCCCTATTCACTAGCTGTCCTGCAGTGACCTTTCGTGTTTCTAAGATGAGACCCACGGGAGCTCCTGGTGCTCATACCTGTTTTTTATTGAATTTGTCCATTCCGTGGAAAAAAATGATAGCTCCTGTGACTAAGGAGACAAATGGATTCATTAACCAGTGTGAGGGAAAATACAATTCATTAATCTGAGTGGCAGGTCACACAATATGACAGATTACAGCATTAGATCCATTGTTATAACCTTTAAATTTGCTAGTTCTGAAACAACTTTCTGATTCTGATACTTTCCAGTTAGAAACAGCTGTGATTATAGTGTACCATAAAGCTAGCTGATTAAATATATGGCTCTCTGTTGAGGTCATCAAAAATAATTCAGCTGAAAGTGAAAGTGTGTTCTTGGACATTGTTTTGAATATACTACTTTATTCTTATCTTAATTCGAGTATAGCTGTGTGACACAACTACATGATAATTAGGCAGCTAGGTGAATATATTACCCTACTTATGTAAAGTGATATTTGATAAAAACTAGCAACAACAGCAACTGAACAGTGACCTCTGTCGCAAGTGGATGCTGTATAACACACCGTGTTGCATAAATGTTTCTTGGAATCTGCTCTCCCTTTCATAAGTCCTATTAAAAACCACCAATAAGTCCACAGAAACCAGTTTATACCGGAACTTTTTCTCTTCAGCATCGCAGCTTGTGTGTGATGCCTGAAATGACAGTATTGTTACTGTCACCCTGGCCCGTTTTCATGAGCACACAATACAAACAACATGTAAGGATCCTTCCAGAAAGAATCCTTGCTTGGAAAAAAATGAGGCTAACAACCTAGAGCAACAGTGACTTGCATTTAAAGTATTCCTGCTGTAAACCAGCAGCACAAAAGAAGTATTTTTTATTTTACTGTTTATCCTCAAGGCGATGAAGGATAGCTTTAATTATAAACGGGCATGAAATCGATCGCGTGCGCTATGGCTTGTCACATTTACCTGTGGCTACATCTTTCAGGATCACCATTGCAGAAAGTGATTGGAATCACATGACTCTGGATTCAACCTAAGATTTAGAGTATAGTATACATACTAATTAACCGTGCATTTAACTATGTTTTCTACATGAGTCAAATAAGAAAATGCACCTTAAAGTTGTTTAAAATGTGTTTGCGTGACGGGCAACAGACATTTGATTCAAACGGCTGCACTGTCGGTACAGAGAAGCCAGCACTGCTTGGGCGCCGATATGCACCGAACCGCATCTTTGGTGAGAGAGCGTGCATTTGAAATTGGCAGCGGAGCAGCGTTATCAGCCTGGCGCTACTTTGGAGCTGAGAAGATGGAGAGATAGCTGAGCCGACAGCATGTGATTAGTCATGTAAAGAAGAGGAAAGGGGGAGGCCAGGGAGGAGCAGATTTCAGGCACAGATCCTGGCCACACCACTATCACACCAAAAACATGGTCGGGTAGATACAATACGAAAGCAGTGGGTTCCGCAGCGTAAACAAACTGTCCCCCTGCGACAGGAGTCTGGTTTTGTTGGATGTGAAGCTTTGAAGGAGCCCTACTGCTGAAGCCTGGGGAAATGCCAACGAATTTCAGTTACAATGTCAGTTTAGATACAAAAAAAACATCCAGTTTCTACATGAACAATGGTGAAGATTGACAGTACTGGGGGGGTGTCAGATGGAGAGAAGGCCACTGTCATTCAGGGGCTCTGGGTTTCAGTCCCAAATGCAGATCTTCTTCTGACTTTCAAAGCTCTTAATAACCCAGCCCCATCATATCTTTCTGAACTGCTTCCCCTATACCAGCCTCCCTGCACTCTTAGATCCTCTCTCCTCATCCCCCCTTCCAAATTCAAACTGCTATTCGTCAATTGATCTTGGTTTCAGATTTGAAAAACCATCTAAAAATTTTTTTGTGCGCTCAAGCATATAGCCTTCCCTATCCATAATATGTTTTGTCGTTTTCTTATGTTTGCTTCTTTGAGATCTTGAAAAGCACTATATAAATAAATCATTATTATTATTATTATTATTATTATCTGTAGCTGTACTGCTTAGAAATGTGCTATATGTAGAGCTTACCATACATTGAACCATTTTGAACTATTTTGCAATACACTGAAATCTTGATCAGGTTTTTTATTTTTGTGCTCAGTTTGAGTAATAATGGTCTTCTATACAAATGATTGTCATATGGCTTTATATCAGTAATAAATCGAGAAATGTTACAGCAATGTTCGGCTTGTACTAACAATCTCATGAGCAATAATGTGCCCAAGGTACTGTACAGTTCAGAGACCTTGTCGAGAGCTGTTAGACCTTCCATGAATGCATGAGGATGTGCAGTCCCAGTTCAGGCAGCGGGCCATGTCTATTCTATATGCAGCTGTCACGCAAATGTGAGGGGGAATGACTGATGATGTCTGGCAACCAGTTCAATGATAGAGATCACAGAAATTATACACCTGTAACAGATAGATGTACAAGTACGGTGGCCCAGCCCTCACACCTAAACACATTATTATCATCAACGACATTATCAGAATTGGTTGAATGCAAAAACTGTGATACAAAACTGAGAATAAAAGGCAGGGCAGAGTTAAACAAATATTGAGTGTATGTGCAATATGTAAATTTGTGTAATAATGATAATAATTATAATAAAATAATAATAATAATAATAATACTAGTACTACTACTAATAATAATAATACTGTAGTAATAATAAATAGTTACCATCACTTTCTTCTCATTATCTGGCTGTGCCGATATGATATTTCAAGCAAATATTGTTGTGACAGTTCTGTAAAATGTCCTATAAGTTGTATAAATTGTATAGACGTATGTTTCTACCTTTTATAGTGGTATAAGACGTACGTTTCTACCTTTGGTTCATTAATTTGATAAGATGATAGATTTTAAGTAGTGCAATCTGTCACTAACCAGAGCAAGCTTCGGTACTCACCTCTGCAAAAAAAATGCTTTGAATCTACTGGAAATGTGCTGTCAGGAAATCATTTTATGAAACGACCACCCAATGTGTAAACC
Organism: Paramormyrops kingsleyae; assembly: GCF_048594095.1. Classification (NCBI taxonomy): domain Eukaryota; kingdom Metazoa; phylum Chordata; class Actinopteri; order Osteoglossiformes; family Mormyridae; genus Paramormyrops; species Paramormyrops kingsleyae. The sequence continues at coordinate 25,734,568 of NC_132806.1, read as the reverse complement.
CAGATTTGACACACAGGTCTGTCAAAATGCAACAGCTAATTCCGCCATCATCGGATTGGCAGGAAATGGAATTCTGCTTTATAGGATTAGCCCAGATTACTTCCAAAAGGTAGCCAAGTGCGGGCAAGTACCAGCAGTAGAAACAGCAAAACATGTGCTTAATCAAATTCTGAGCATATATTGAGTTCTAAAAATGTGTTAATTAGTTTTCTAGGTATATGACTTAAATATTTCTTGAAAACGTATTCAAATGCAAATTTGAATTTAAATTGCTTTATAAATAACTTTTTGTGGGGAACCACAATGGATGTGTCATTAAATGTGTTTGCTAGATTTTGAAAAGTTACTGCCAAATAAACCGCCATATGGCAACGATTGTTAGTCCTAAGGAAAGTTACACAATATTCTTAACATCCTAGACTAGCTTCTCTGAACTGGAGGACACAGACTGAATTTTCAACTAGTGGCAGTAAACCACCCACAGAGATCAAGGTCAAACATCAATCACTGCTACTCAAAACCTTTAATGACAGAATGCAGAAAAAAATTACTGTAGCACAGCTAAAATGTAAGGATTTAAGACCACTGTGAATGAAGCATGATTGTTTACAGTAAAGCAATGCATTTCAGGTGACAATAAATATGTGCAAATAAAAGACCTCCCCTCATAAGCCCGAAATAAGGATTTAAAATTTAATTAAATTTTATATGAATTAATTTAGCTCATTTCCTTCTGTGAAGGTTTACATAACATGTGAAATTCGCTCAGTTTCAGTCGTGTTTATACCTTTTAGACGACAGGTGTTTGCATAATCTCTAATTTTGCTTCCTCACCCGATTATCAGAGTCAGCCAGCTTCACATTCTCACGGGTCGATTTGTTACTAACACAGGGCCTGTCTAGGTTTCTGTGTAATAAGATTAAGGTAATCGATGGCCTGCACGAGTGAAAGTAATACCTGCCCCCATGCTAACAAATTGGAGGCTAAAAAAAACATACAGAAAATAATCCAGCATGACTACAGTTTGCTTTCAGCGTGTGTAGCCCTGATGTTTTATTTTGATGGCTGCTTCCGGATCGTAGTCAAAGGAAATCATGCCAAGCTCCAGAAGCTGATAAAGATGGATGAAATAGACAGAGGCCTATTCTTATTTCATATTCTGAAGCAGCAAATTGTATTATAACATATACAAAATCAAAAATCCCCAATGGCTATGAATCCTTCACATGTAGTTTGCTTCACAAATGCTGAAATTATAATAGGGGAAAAAAAACTATTTTTTTCACCAGTGGTAAATGCTTATTTTGTGAGGTTTTGGAAGATCAAATCTAAATATGCATGGCAGAAATAAATAAATAAACTTTCTCATCTTGCCAGTTTTGACTAATCTCTTGAGTTGACTATCCTGCCAGGTCAATGGCTTCTTAGCGTTTTTATTTTGTCTAATCCTCGCTCTGCTACAGAATAACTACTGATCATTTGGCTCTTTCTTTGTAACCTACACCCATCCATCCATCCATCCATCCATCCATCCATCCACTAATCCACTTATGCATGGCAGGCACTAACATAAGACCAGGACTAGGACGCACCCTGAATGGGATGCCAGTCAAATGTAATCTTGGTCCAAAAAAAGAGTTACATCTTGTTCTGTACTTTGCAAGAACCCCCAAAAGAAAACCCATCACCCAGGACATATATGTGATACTCCTAATGTCTAAATCTGTTGTCAAAGTCAAAGTTACTTCAGTGGATCAGTCCCCCAATTCAGGCGATCTTAATAGTGGGGCATATCGCTTGTTCAGCTTCCAGGATTAAACCATCACAGAGAAAAACAGCTGTGTATTTTTTGTCTAATAAATTATATATAATATTACACACACCTAGATATGGAGAGGGAGAGAGAGAGAGGGAGAGGGGGAGAGAAAGAGATGATTGATTGTCCAGAGATATATATGCATAGATCTGTGAAGATACAGGACAAAATCTGAGATTTGTTCTGATGGACACAGGGCATGAAGCTCCTTCCTCTGCTTTGGCAGAGTCACTATCACATTTCAGGCCCTAAACCATGTCTTCAGCTATTCCTCCAGCTCAGTAGAGCTGTTACAAAAGGAAGATATGAGCTTGGCTATAAGCATACTGGGAAAATACACCCTACCATCTGCCATTGAAGGTATGCTGTGAATTGCTGAAATAGCAAAAGTGCTTTAGAGATGGTCTGAATTTACATTTTAATGAATCCCTTTATAGGTCTTCTTGGGCGTCACCTTAGAACCGTTAGTCATAAGCTTCATTATTATAGTCAAATGAAATTTGGAAGCGGATGTTCCCTCTCTGACTGATTTGGTTGCTCTGTCCTGTTGAGTCAGTAAACCGTGCTTGACGTTCTGAGCCGTCGCCGTGCAGATGATTAGGTCACGGCTGTGTGGCCGGTCATGGCGTGGCAAGGTATGGCGGGCTGGCTGTGTCACAAAATGGTGGGAGAAGGGAACGGGGGTGGGGGGGGGGGGCAGGGATGTACTGGTGGAGGCATTCCAGATGCAAAGCACCAAGAGGTGCCTATGCATCAGTCTGACTGATGAGCTGCTGTCTGAGCCTGATTGCCACCGACAGCTGGCCATACTCACAGCTTCGCTCACAAGCCCAGGCACCAGAAGGGCTGTATCTATGATGTGTGGGGCTGCATCTATGATGCATGATGTCACAGCCGTTCAATAGCCCAGACAGCGCTTGCTGCTTGCCTGGTCACAAGGTACTCTCGAGCACATCATTATTATTGCTCAAGACTGCTTGGTGTTTCCCAGCATGCAATTTGCCTTTTGTTTAATGAGCTCTACTCAATGAGATGCGTGACCTGAGAGCAGATCAAACACAGAACTTGCAAGGTTTTAACTCTTTGTTTGTCCCCATTGCACTTTTCAATTGAATTTTGTTATTCAGACTGAGATCGTATAGAAATTACTTTGTCAGTCTAGGCAGAGACTCATTGAGCTTGACATAGAAAACTAAAATACTGAGAGAAAACTGCTTGTGCATGACTGGGCAACTGTCCATGAATCCTCGATGGTCACACACACACACATACACAGAGTCGTGTAATCATAATATTATCTTTTTGGGGACCGCTCACTCATTTCTATGGGAAAAATGCTAATGCTAACTATGATAACCCCTACCCAGCCCTAACCATAACCATAAGTAACCAAACAAAATACAAGAGTTTTTGCATTTTTAGTTTTTTTCATTGCAGTCACGGATTTTTGTTAAATAATCTATTAATAGGAAACTGGTCCCCATAAGGTAAAAAAAATGGTTATTCATCATGTTGTGGGGTCCCCACAAGGTAAGGTATACCTGGACCACACACACACACACACACACGCATTAAAATAGCAACAATAACAACAGCAGTATTTATCTGTTTGCACATAACACAGTTAGTGATCAAATGTTATTTCATGGTGTTATGCAAGAAAGGCTCATAAGTTATTTAAGGACATAAGGAAGCCCTGTAATTGTTACTCAAGGTACATTTTTGGCTTTGATATCATCCTTCATCTTGAGAACAAAGTGCATATTATGTCAATACTGGTTTCCATCACTATAAATGTCCCTACAGAAGGCCTGTTTGTCTGTGGGCCTGTTTATCTGTAGGCCTGTTTGTCTGTGGGTCTGTATGTCTATGGGCCTGTATGTCTGTGGACCTGTATGTCTGTAGGTCTGTATGTCTGTGGGCCTGTTTGTCTGTGGGCCTGTATGCCTGTGGGCTTGTATGTCTGTGGGCCTGTTTATCTGTGGGCCTGTTTATCTGTGGGCCTGTTTATCTGTGGGCCTATATGTCTGTGGGCCTGTTTGTCTGTGGGCCTATTTGTCTGTGGGCCTATTTGTCTGTGGGCCTATTTGTCTGTGGGCCTGTATGTCTGTGGGCCTGTTTGTCTGTGGGCCTGTATGTCTGTGGGCCTATTTGTCTATGGGCCTGTATGTCTGTGGGCCTGTTTGTCTGTGGGCCTTACTCACTGACCATGGCATTTTCATAAGGACAAGAGTTACTAAGAGACTCATTTGGGGGCAAACCACAAGAAAATCAACGACAGTTGAAAAAGTGATTTCTGATTCAACTTTATGTGCAATCAGTAGTAAGAACAAGAGCCTGTCATTCAGTTTGAGATGAAAGGTTCGTTTCTTGACCATAGTGTGTGTTGAGCACCAGGTAACCACACCTACCACTAAGCTCAAAGTCTTAGGCCCTTTGATCCCAGTTTTAGGAATAGAAGAGATAATCTGTATTGTCATTATACTGTACATGCACAACAAGAGTCAACCAATGCTACATATATAAAATAAAAAAGAATGGTTCACATGTTCGAAATGTGCCTTTTGGTTACAGCATTTTTAGTTTAGAAGGCGCAATTAAAACATTTCCTGACACGGGTGAAACCTAAGTAGATGTTCAACATGGAAAACTAGGTAATGGAAAATTGCTAATTGTGGCTTTGAGTTGGTTACAGCTAGTAATAGGGAGCTCAAAGAATCTCCCACATTTCTTAAATCAGTAGTTTGGGAACATTTTGACCTCCAAATAAATTATGCCAAAACTGCAGAGAGAGAGAGAGAGTAGTTTAATAGTTAAGACTAATACACCGAACTCGGATATTTTTATGGAAACACATCCAGCATGCTAACTCATTTTAGACTACAGCATCCGAGTCGCCGATCCACCGCAGACACACGTCAGATGTCTTGCAGGCTAAACCAGTCGGCAACTCCTGTAGTGTGAAAAATGTTGTGACCGGCAGTAAATGCGATGAGGAGCTACAGCAGCGGTGGCTCATCTTATCCGCAAAGGGCCGGTGCATATGACTCCGCAGCCAATCAGTCCTCTAATTAGTAATATAGTTAGGTACAGTAGCTGCAGCGAAAACCCGCAAACACCGCGGCCCTTTGCGGATAAGATTGGCCACCCCTGAGCTACAGCCAATCAGAACGCAAGACAGGGAGTCAGGTGAACCCTCAGGGAGGAGTTTAAAAAAGGAGTAAATAGTTCATTTTGTTTAGCAATTTTCTTAGTGTTCAGGGAAGAGGTGTAGAGATATTCAATGAAAGTTTGCATTTCGTTAGCTGTGGCTTTAAATTGAGATGGTGCAGGAAAAGTCTCGGCACACGCTTACTCATACTTAATACTGTAGCACATGTGAGTCCCTTAACAGAATCAGGCTGTGTGTAACTGGGCAAATATATTAGCAGTACCAAATGCGAACAACATCATTTCAGTCACCCCCACCTGTTTAGAAATCGATTCATTTTTTTAAACTCTCGCAGCGATATTAAAATCGTCACTTTGAAGTATCGTGACACAATCGAGTTTTCCTCACACCCCTAGCAATCATATTTAATTTATTTATCAGCATAACAGTGTTATTTATGATTACGAAATTAGCAGCATAGTAAATATACCTGGTAGTTTTTTAGTTGATACAGTGCATTGTGCAGTTATTCAGTGCATAACAATCCATTGGGTGTCTGTGTTGTGTTATAGCAGACAGTCCTCTTGGTTGAGATACAGTATGTAGGGGAAAGTCAGTTGTTTTTTTGGGGGGGAGGGCGGGTGGGCAGGGTGACATTATGTGCACTGGAACTGAAACCAAGTGTGCCATTATCCAACCATCCCAGACTTGTATTGATGTTTGACTATTTTAAGTTATAAAATAGTCCTTAAAAAACTAATCTTGCCTTGATGCAAGGGTAAAACACTGATCAATACAATCTGTGGGAACAACTGCTGAACAGCAACGCTGAACAGCAACGCTGAACAGCAACGCTGAACAGCAACGCTGAACAGCAACGCTGAACAGCAATGCTGAACAGCAATGCTCTGTATCCCAAGTATGGCGGGAGAACACACCACTGGCACTTTGACATCCCAGGAGCACCTGTAGAATCCGGACAGAGCCTTTGCTATGCTCTGCTGAACCCAGAGAATCAGCCTCGAGGTGAACTCCAGCCCATTATCTCTAATGACACCCCCCTCTCCCTGCCCCCACCAGACGTACTTACAGTAAATGGAGTTAAATTAAATTGAAACTCAGGAAAGGAAAGTCTCGACCGTAACAGAACCTCAAGTTCGTGCTTAATTACCCAGAATTGCATTGAATCTGCTTTATGGAGGATGGCAACACAGGCAAGTATATATCGCTGTAGCTGAGGGCCGAGTGTCGAGTGGGAGGGGCAATCTCGAGTAGGAGAGGTTTGTCATGAGAGGGTAGGAGGGGTTTATAGTCAGGGTTAGGGTTGGGGTTAGGGCATCAGATGATAACAGTTATAAACCCCTCCCACATTGCCTCTCATATTTGACATTGCCCCTCCCACTCGACATTTGGCTCTTGGTTGCAGTGATATGCCTCTCGGGTCAGGGACTGATCCTAACCTGCATGGGAGCCTGACTGCAGAGTGTGGACGTCACTGATGCCTGCTTCTCCACTGATTCTACATACAAATTTCTAGAACTCGTGGCCATAAGTGGAAATTAGCGGGAGAACATTTTAAAACAAATTTGAGGAAGCACTTCTTTACACAGCGTGTAGTTAGAGTATGGAATAGTCTTCCTGCTAGTGTAGTGGAAGCTAAAACCATGGGTTCCTTTAAATCAGAGCTAGATAAGATTTTAACAACTCTGAGCTATTAGTTAAGTTCTCCCCAAACGAGCTTGATGGGCCGAATGGCTTCCTCTAGTTTGTAAATTTCTTATGTTCTTATCCTGTTCTACTCTGTCTCTGATTAGCGGACTTCAGAACATAATTAAAGCATACCAAGCAGCAAGAGGCAGTGACGCTGAGTTTGGTGGGGGCCATTTATGCATGTGGGGGGAAAAAATGCACAGGGATCGACCTCAGAACATAAAACAAATGAAATGCTGTATTTTCCATTTGCATAAGTACAGTTACATTGAAATACCGTTTCTCCACATATCCCATCTTGCTCTTTTTTGAGACACGCACAGACAGCTGAGAGCATAGATTGGGGTTAAAGCACAGGGTCAGACTGTCTATGTAGTGCCGCTGGGGTATTTTGTGGGGGGGGGGGTTAAACTCCTTTTTCAAGGGCCCAAAGGAAAAGTGACGATTCTGCTGAGGCTTGAACTGGTGAACTGCCGATCATAAGCACTTTGCCATCAGAGGGCCTAACCCACTTAGCTACAATGCGCCCCCCCAAGTGTCTGACCACTGAGGTATTTGGAGAAAGGAGATGATGAGCTTAAAAAGACCAACATAGCACAGAAATGGCTTATTCTGGAGCTAAGCATATAAACTGCTCCTTATGCATGTTGACTTTTTAATTAAGGTGAATTTCAAATTAAAGCAAAGGCTGAATAATCAAGCAATAAAGATACTTTCCTGCTGACAAACACCATATGCTGCCTGTCTAATAAACACACAGCCCGGTACCATTTGCGACAATCGCCAGTCTACATCAGGAAGACTGAAAAAAGGATAAAAGGTGTCAATAAAGGAATGTAAAATTCCAGAGATCAATTGCACATAAGATTGCTCTAAATTGCTAATAAGGTCTTATTCTGGATGTTAAGAACACAGAGGACATTTGAACTTCAAGGTGATCAACATTTGCCACAGAAAACACAAACAGACTTTATACTGCTAAGCACCCCAACAGAGAAGGTGCAATGCAGGTGCAATGCAGGTGCAACCACTGGCGACCAGCAGCTCACAACTGCCTCATAAAGCATAGGGCTTTGCTTATGCAGCAGTGTGCCAAGATCAGCTGACCACTGCAAACTCCCTCACTTGGTGGAATGGTATACATTTGTTTTGCTGATCACAAGTGAAGAATGAGTGCTTTTGAGTTTAACTGTAAGCTATGAAGTTAAAAAAAAAAACTTAGACACTCACAATAAACCTTTTCTTGTTGATAGGAAAAATGAATTGAATACATGAACAAGCTAATAAAGCAAATAATTTTAAAAATCAAGCCTGCCATCTGCTTTATATATTTCACTCACCAGTGACCAGTACTTCCAGCTATCACATTTAAAATAAGTTCTTATTTTGTTTGGCAACAGGAAAGGCTTCAGAAGGTAAACTACACAGGCACAGAGTACATCTGTAAGAGAATGAAAATCTGTGCTAATCCTGGTTATTCTTCCGTAAAGCTCACAACCTGGCAGAGCCAGACTGTCACACCAGGACACGAGTGTCATCTTCTACCTTCTGATCTTAACAAAACGGTCGCTGCACTCAGAAAATCAATAATGTTAAAATCTTTCAGCTAACTCTGAAAATGGCCACGAGCCCTGTACATGGTCCTTTATGGCTCAGTATACAGGGCGATCTAAAGCTGGAGATGGAGGGCGGAGCCTGGGGTGGGAATGGGGATGGGAATGGGGGGTGGCGGTGGATGTCTATCTCCCTCGGTGCCAAAGGGAGCGGAAAGGGACACGTTTATGAAGGTGGTGTGTTTATGTCGACACATGCTATTCATCACTCTTGATGAATGGGTTGCTGAAGATGGGAAGAGCGAGAGCAGTAAATAGCCCGGCTTAATGCATGCAGAAGCGGAAGGTTTTCAATGACACTGCTGAATACACAATGTAATATTCCCTGTTGAGCTGCAGAATTTTCTGTACAAGTTTGTAAGTATACAAGCTACATACAAAAAAAGAGAAATGACCACTAATTCCTACAAAAAAAAAGATAAAGTCTCCCCTACATTTAAAACACATAGAACAGATTAATGGAAATGCTTGTTGTGATGACAGGTGACGGTTTTCCCGGGATGCAGTACTTACAGTTTCATTGAAGTTCCTAAAAGTGCAACTGAACTCTTGGTATCAGGGAACAGACAAGCTTCTAGACAGGGGGATTGGGCCGCTGTGGGGACAAACACGAAACATGATAAGAACCATGTGGTATTAAATGTCGTTTTTGTCAAAGGTCATGCAAGGAAATTGATTTACACCAGCCACTATGGCTTGGTTCCCGCTGAAGAGCGTTTGGTGGCTTTTGTACCAGAAGCCCTTTGGAAAATTGAAAATGTCACTAGTAGCAGATTTCTCGTCTGTCATTATTAGTCATCGCCATCCCTGGATTAGTTAACGGTTACTGATGCAGGGCTGAAAACCTTGTATCAATCAGCCAAATCGTATTACAACGCCAAAAAGCTTTGTATTACACAGCCAAGCAGTATTACAACGCCAAATCACAAAGTTCATCAAATTTGGGTGTCATCGCTGGACAAAAAACCCAATGTTTAGTTCCAAGAGAAAAAGATGGTAAACAATATAAAAACAATTATAAAAAAAATGTTAAAATAAAATTTCACAGTTGCTGCAATCAGGTTTGTATTCATCATTGATACTGGTCATAAAACCAGTCATAGAAAGTCACAGAAAATAATGAAACTAATCACTTTTAGATGAATGGGAATATTTCCTAGAAAGATGTGTCTTTCAGTCAAAGTCTGGTGGGTAGGGTTTTATTTCACTGTAAGACCTTCCTTCTTCCCCTGTTTAATACACTTCCAAATACAGCAGACAAATTTCACGCATTGTGTTCTCAGGGCTCTGAAAGGACTTTTGCAATGCACTCCCAGTCTTCACACTTGAATTCCTCTATATTGTGTTTTTCAAAATAATTATACGAGTTTGTAACAGTTACCGACACTTATCCACCCCCCAGCCTGAGAATTTCCCTCTCCATCCCCACAAATCCCTAAGGTTATGTTTGGATGGCAGGTGTGTTTAAACTGAAATAGTAATTATAAATAGGAGTACAACATTAGACTCTACGTTTTTTTTCCTCTTTCATTTATACTCTTCTGAGAATTGAAACTATTGCATTGAGAGAGAAAATGATAAATCCAGCCCTGAGAATCTAGAGTGAACCATCGGCAGATAGGCGTGTTTTTGTTTTATGAAAGACTGTGCTACCTTCATAGGGAACCAAAGACAGAGCCGACTAGGCCCAGTTGTATTGATTCTGCTTGCTAAAACAGCAGTTCCACAGCAGTGATTTTTATTTGCTCGTAGTTTTATGTTAGACACACAAACATTTCTGTGTGCTTCACTGGACATGGACCGTCGTAATTATCTGGGGCAGGATTTCTGCCTGAAGACATATGAGGATCCGTTAAGCCAACTTTGCAGACAGATTCACATGAAAGGGAATGATGTAAACAGGGGCCGGTAAGAGATAAAGTTCACACCACACAGGTGAGGAAGCACAAAAAATTACAATGGTACTGTAAGCTTAGCCATATACTATGTGACCCATCAAAACTCAGGATCAGGTCTAACACACAACAAAACATGACATTTATCTTTAGACTTGAATATATAGAGGCCATATATTTTAGATATAATAATGTTTTTCACTATTATTTTTTCACCAAAAGTTATTGCAATGCTGTTTTTTTCGACAACAGTAATTTTACTACTTTTCCCCCGTGATTGTTTTTTGCTACTATTTCATGATATGTGTAAAGATGGCTGACCTGGCTGGACATATTGGCAGCTTGGATCAGCATAATTAGCAGACTAAACAGCACTGTCTATTCCATCAATGAAAATCTGTGTCATTAAGTTAGCTTGCTTTTCACACTGATTTGTCTGAAGTTTAACTAATTAATCAACATAATGATGGCACACAGCTGGCAATTTACTGCCCCCCCCCCCCCCACCAATAATAAGGCGCTTGATATCATTTGTTATCATGAGAAAACAACAAGAAAAAAATAGTAGTGATTTTCACTATAGGATCTGAGTCATCCATAGATGCATGTGCCAGTGTTGAAATTCAAATGCAAAAGCAACAAAAAACTAGCTTAAAATGACTAAGTAAAGCTAAATACTAACTAAAAGCAAGTCAAACACAACAGAATGTAGGCTATATGTCCAGCTCCTGTGAGGGGCTTACAGTGTTGCCATTGTTCATACAGACAATCAAAGCCATTTTATGAAAATTTATGCAAATACATGAGATGGGCCTTAACTCTCTATTATTGATAAGGGTGCAGTTTTGGCACATGAATAATTTAATACTTTAATAGTTTTACTTGGTTGACTCCGATTGGCAGCACATACTCAAATCCACGGTTGACTGAGACCCTTTATTGACAATGAAAAACAACTTTTGGCAGAAAAAAAAAAATAATGCATAGCCTTTCTAGGCTTCCGTACCAACCCAAGTCACCTGACTCTTCTTCCCGAGATGGTCACACCCTCTAATTCCTCACAGAACGAATATACGAATGAATATATTTAATATATCCAAACGTATAGATTCTGAAATTTTTTAAGGCAATTGTCAAGCTGATAAAGACTTCTGCCAAATAGCAGTGTAGATGATTTCAGTGCTATAATTAAGCTAACCAGTTAACTAAACTAATCAGGCAATCAGTCACTGAAAGAAATATCTTGTTCGTTATTGTGTGGTTGGAGGCTGGGCCAGCAGAGCAAAAGAGCAAGGAAGTGACAGGAGCATGAGGCTGAGAATAAGTGCTGATGATATCTAAGCGACTGACAATTGATGAAAGACAGTTGTGTGTGCAGTTTCATATTTACATTTAGTCATTTAGCTGTGGTCCAAGTCATATCCAAGTAAGGATCAGGATAAAGGGTCAGTGTCCCTGGAGCAATTGTGATTAAGGACCTTGTTCAAAGATCCAAAATTAAAATCATTCAGTGCCAACTATGGGATTTGAATGAACAATCTTCCGTTTATGGGCATGGAGCCACACATTGCCCTACCATACCCAGTATATCCGGGTTCATATCAAGCAGAGATTCCAAGTGCTGTGTTTATTAATTTTACTGCGGAGGCAAGATACTGTGGGACGTGGCAGCATCATTAGTAAAGGTTAAGTCTTGTCACGCAGTGAGAGCGACATTCACCTTGGAGACATTCTGCTCATATTCACAATAAGTTGAAGACACCACTGAGACGTGCATATAATGGAAGCTGATCCTTGTCACTATGTCATAAAAAAAAATTAAATACAGGTAAGACTCTCAGCAGTGCATTTCATCAGGGAGAAATGTCGAGTGATGGTTGATGGCTTGTTTACCAGTGCTGGGATGGATGATGAATACCACTCCCTGATTAAGTAGTATGGATGTAAACATCTCTATGGCTCCATCTATAGGTTTGCTTTCGCCATAAAAGTGCTTTATAAGGCAAAACACAGTAGCCTCGGCCCGCTGTGTGCTAATTACCCCTCTCTAGTGGCTTCTGAGGCAGCCACTGGAACAAAATATTCTTCTATATGCAGCTACATGATAAAAGAAAATGCTTTTTAAGGCAAGTAGAAGGAATAAACTAATTAGTCAGCAAACAATAAACAGGCTATCATGCAAATATGATAATAAAAATTGATGGCAGTGATGATGCAAGCTACTTTCCAGATGGCATTAGCTGGGAACCAGTGTAAGGGGGCACAGGAGTGAATTTCCAGCAGCATGGCTTGTGGACGAGAATGTGACGGCTCTTAATCTATACTTCTGCTTGTATGTGTGAAGAGGGAGGGTTAGGGGGGTAGAGTATATTATCAAATAAATGACATAAGTCCTCCAGAGTCATCCCCTGCGGTTGGTCATTCATTATAAAATCTCCAAGTTCAAGCTTTATTGATCTGACTCATGAAGAATTCATTTTTTCCTCTTATATTTTATTTTTTTTGGCTCCTTATATGGCCGTCATATTATTCAAGCCTGCAACCACTTTCTGTGCTTATAGTTTAAGGTGGTTTTGAAACTCTGTTTCTTAAAGAAATTAAAACAATGCTGTATGTTAGAACATAAATTTTTAATCAAATGAAATGTTTTTTTTTTTTTTTTTTTTACAACAAAGAAGGCTTATCCTGTCTAATTTTGCCAGTCTGATGGAGCTCCAACATAAATCGAAATGAAATGAGGCGGAATACTTCAAGCATGATTATGTAGCATCCAATGAAATGAAACCGAATGCATTTTACCGTAAAATTTGATTTATTTCTATATATACGTCCCTTTATATTGCTAGTCAAAAGAATTCCAGTTATGAGGGTCCGATTCCCTTTGTTAAGCTAGCTTTCATGCTCCGACTTTCATGACTTATTTTAATTGACAGAGGGAGCTGGCAGGTTCACAGTGGCCCATTGCAGGTGTTTGCTCAAAGACTGAATCGCGTTGAAAGGAGCGAGGGGCCTAAACGAGACGACTGAGGCAGCCCGTTTATCAGGTTTCCAATCGCAGCCCCAATACGCTGGCAGCTCAGGCCGAAACGGGGAGCCACCGTCTATTAGTCTGCCTGGTGGCCTGTGAGATTTGCTGACGAGCAGGGACTCCAAGCACAGAAATCGATGCTGTTTAAATACCTCGACTGCTTGGACTTTCATATTAAGGGGAGGCCGAAGCGCCGTCCATATAAACAACTCCCTGGAGTCCTGGTCCCCTAGTAATTGCAGCGTTGGCTTTTATCAGGGAAGTCAGGAGCTGTGGGGATCAGTCACTGTTTATCTATTGCTGGGTGAGAGTTAAATGTCTTTGTGTGATGCTCCTGTTGGTCTTGGGGATTCTGTTTCACCTAGGCGTACCCCAAGTGCGAGAACGCCCCTGCAGTGTGCTGATAGTCAGCGATGCCCGTGCCAGCATCTCCACGGAGCCCTCAGCATGCACGAGGACACACACCCCCCATGCACGAGGACACGCACCCCCCATGCCCGAGGACACGCACAGCATGGCTCCGTTTGGCTAAAAGCTGCCTTTGGAGTATGGACACCTACGCAGCAGAAGTCACCAAAAGGCACGATGCAAAATATTTAGCTGGTAACACATGACACCCCCCCCCCTCCTGTCATGTATAATGATCAAATGCAGATCTATAGCCAGGGCTGATCAACACATTAGGTGACATAGGCAGCCGCCTAGGGCACCATATTCTGAGGGGACTCCGACATAGCAAACCAATTTCTCTTTGTCTTGAAAGGGAGGATGAATTTGGCTCGCTCATTATGTCCTGCTACCCTTATAATACACAGCTAACACCCCAGGCTTAAAAATAACACATTATTGTATATTTAAAACCACTCCCAAGGACCCAATATGATGGAGATAGATAGTGTATTATCATAAATCAGTTCCCAGACATTTGTTGAACCTCCTCCAGTTAATGACTTCTTTTTAGTCTCTCCAGCTCATTTCATAACAGTCTTCTAAGGGAGCCCCATTTTCAGGTGATTCAATATTACAGCTATTATGTGCCTCCTTCATTTAATTGTCGGTCAACAGAATAATTAAGGGCACACACTTTACTCTAAAGGGCCAAGGAGGGCAGGGTCTGAAAATCACAATGCGTCAAACATAACGGTGTGTTGTGGAATATATTACACTCAGACTTGTCCAGGGTGAATCCAAATTTTCTGGAAATGGTAAACAGGACTGGGTAAAGTGATCTTGCGTTTAGGATTTAGATCTCCTATTGGGGAGACAATCCATTTTAAAAATCAATATCTCTTTAAAAAAAGCAAATACACAACCGAGCATCTACTTTCAAAGTAATATTGAACTCTGCAAAAATCTTAAGAACCCTGATGCTCAGTATGAGCACTTTGAAGATGAATTCCTAACGCTTCTAAAAATTCACTCAGTAATGAAAAACTATTATATCCTTTAGACCATGAAAACCCAAAAGACAGAACTTTCAAGCTAGCAAAGTATAGCCTTAGGTTTTATTTTTGACTACTAAAATGAATGTGATTAATTTAGACATTTTCATAACCAAAGTTGTGAGAGTCTTGGAAGCGCTCTAATGTAGAGAGCTTCTAAAATGTACTCTTAATGTTCTTAAATAAGATTTATTATCAATAAAGGAGACAAACAAAAGCCAAGAAAACACAGCAGCCTAGATGAAAATAGAAAATGCAATATGTTTCATACATTATAAATTCTGTAGAATTTTTTGGCATCATTGTGTTCTTTTCTTTTTTTAATGGGGCCATGCAGGAGAGAGAAAACTGAAAATCATTCCACAGTCTGACAACATTTCCAAGAGTAAAATGACAGGATTTTTCAGGACTTAATTTTTTTAATCTGAGGGTTGTAGATGTGCGGCTGTTGATTTGCAGTCTTCACGATGTGAAATGGCAGGTAAGCAGAGGTGGCTTGGTTGATATGTAAACACAACTGATAACTATCATTCAAATCAATTGTATAGATAGATTCATTGATGCTGAATGAAATGTGACATTTTGATTAAATATCGGCCTATTGAAATTGATTCTTTTCATCTCAGGGGATTTTATCCAAGTGACAGGTCTTTCATATTTCTTCAGCATTGCTGAATTATAAACTGGGAACCAATCAAATAAATGCTTTTATTTTTCAAGTCCTAAAATGTATTATATTAACCAAGACTACTAGACAGATAAGCCTGTAGAAAATCTATTGACTAAACTGATTCTTATAATTGCATTAGATTATAATCATCATGGAAATATTTATGGATAAAAACACAAACTTTGATTTATTTAAATTGTTAAAATCTTTTAATTTAAAAAAATAGCTTTGAAATTTTATTTTCTAATTTAGAAATTTAGGAAATGTTTTAAGCTGGTTTTTTTCCACTTGGCCTGCCATGACAGCAGATATTATCAAACCTTCAGTGCCAGAATTTAATTCTGTTTGAAGTTCATTATCATTATCAACATTAGTGACGCTTTCATTGTACCAGTGTGAGGAAAAACATCAGCCATCATTATAATGCTGCTTCAGTAATAGCAATTGTAATATCGAAAGACTTGACACCTTAATTTCCAGAGTATTCCCAAAACTACCAGGCATTGATGAGACACAATAGAAATTGAAAATAACCAATGCTAGTCAAGTCAGGACAGAACTGGGCTTCGTTTTAAATAGGGAGAAAAAGGCCAGCGCCTTTTTCAAATATTACAGCTAATTAAATATAATCCCAGGGACACCCTATGACAATTCGCTTGAACAGGTTTGGCGTTACATCATCCTAACCTCATCCCATATCTTACTTAGCATTTAGCCGAGTCAGTCACTAGGCAGTAGAATGGAGAGCGGCTGCAGGGTAACAGCCGAATGCCTGAAATTCGTAGATTGTCTGTGATACTGCGTCACACTGGGAAAAAAAAGCGTCAAAAAGCTTGGAAAGTATTTTTCATCGCTTTCCTTTTTTTCTTATTTAAATGCTTAGCTAGCATAATGAGAGCATTTGCTGTACTCTGTATTGATTTTCTCATGTCCCCAAATGACAACCGAATACACTACGCACAAAACCAGATCTGATAAAAAATAACGTTACTGACGCTAAAGGTATGTTATTTTTGACCTCGGAGCAAAAATTAAAAATAAAAACGCGTTCAGTAAAGCGTACTATGGGAGCGAGCCAAGAAGGCCCTCGATCTCGCATGTCCTCCGGGCTGCTGTTCCTGAGTGTCAGCACCTTGCATCACCCACATTCAGGCGAAGAGATAGGCATGAAAATCCAGGAGCATGTAAATCTGGAAGGATTGGCTGCAGGAACCTATTGTATTTGTGGGGACATCTGTGCAACCGACATATGGACACTGAGATAGAACATGCAGGGAGCAGATGGGAGCCGATACACAAAGAAAGACACCTAACAAAAGGCAGAACTCAGGACTGATATTAAACCTAATTTTTACAAGCTTGGCGAGCTACTTTATATGAGTGACACTGTTGTGGAACGCAGTCCTAAGTCCATGTACCTTTTCTTGCGCAGATCTTATCTGGCTAATCTTCACATAGCAGGCCCAGATGCCCAGGCTCAATCGATACTGAGGCTCCAAATGGATTCTCGACATGATCAAAAAAATGGCAAAAAGCCACGATTGCTTTTCCTCCAGAAGCACATATTGGAGAGAGTTTATTTCAATGAGTTACGGTAAAGCATTTAATTCTATACTCCAGTCTTGATACATTTTATTTTGTCTTACAAAATCATACTCATTTGCTTCAACAGCTAAAAGAGGAGCAGTATAAGGCATATTAAAAACACCTGCTGTTCCAAACTTTTTCCATGCCTGGAACAATTTTTGGTTTAGGCCGGTTGATTTTTACTGTTATTTCTTTTGGTGATCAATAAGTCTGATTAGGGCGTCATCAAAGTCCAGCCTGTTACTGAAAAAATAACAAGACCTGGTCTTGCTTGTGATCCAGCTTAGAGTCATTCTTACCCCAGGGGTCGACGCTGGATGCTTTGCTGATGTAACTGGAATAAACTGCAGCCTTCTAGGTCAAAGTAATAATTCTACAAATTATTTCATATTCCAGCAAAAATAATACCAGGAATGCATTCTGGAGTTAAGTATGTTGCCAGCAAACTTGTGTGGTCCTGTTACCATCACTTAATATTTAAGCACATCTCTGAGTGGTTGAATGTTTGTAAATGTTTATAGACCGATACTAATAATTTTGCCTCAATTTAAAAAAATGATCATGCAGTGTCCCCTAGTCAGCAATAAGGCTGCCAATGTCATGGTGGACAAGAACTCAGGCTGTTAACCTGATTGCTGCCAATTCAATTCTCGTAATTTTTTAGCTGCAGGGGTATAATTGTAAGTTGCCTTAGATAAACAACGTAACGTATTCGAACGTGTTTGGAATTCGTTTCCAAAACCAACTAACTGATTAACATCCCATAGCTCAGAAGAACAAGACTTTGAGTGTATTATGTATCAAGCAAAATCACATAGCTTCAAACCTACAGTACTTAACATCGTCATATTCATTGAAATTAGCTCTGTATTTTAAATCATTGTGTTTTAAATGCAGCACAATCAACAATTCATTCATGCTGTTTTCGAATAACTGGGTGACTTAGATGTGAAGAGCGTTAGGGTGGTCTTCGTCAAATGCCTGAAGACAGATGTCTATCTTCACAGCAGCTTGTTTTCAGTATTTATAAGTATGTTTTCAGTTTGAATGAACCCAAGCTGTTCCGTTTTGCTAGGGTTTAAGAAGCAGTATGTGAGATCTTCTCATTACAATACCAGATCTGAAACATTTCTCTATGAAAAATTTCAGTTTTTTGCAACCTATTGTTTCTAAGGAAGAATACTGATAATGGATCACAGGCCTATCTGGTGCTGTCATTCCAGGCTATTTTATTACACACTGGCCTTTCATTTGGAAAATCCTTGTAAAACAGAAAAAATGGTAGCTTCAGCCACTGCAGACAGAGCGATTTAATGGCTGCACATCGATCTTCAGTTCAGGTCTGGAAAGCTGCAATATCTATAGGCTTATGTTCCAACCAAGTGAACCACTGAATTCCAGTCATTTCTATCTAAGCCAGGTTGACACCATCCTGTGTTCAGCTTCCTCATAGTTGTAGCCCTTCAACATCAGAGGTAAGTAGTTCTCTACCGGATCAAAGACAACGCTTTTGTTTCAGTAGACATTGACAATGCTTCCATCACACAACAAGCGCCAAGATTTCAGTCCCTCTAAAAGTTGCCAGCACATGTAGCCATTCTTGATTTATTGTGTAACGGGATACATGTTGGAATTGTGGGAGCATGGAATTTTTTTCCTAATGAATTACATTGCTTTCAGTTTCTTTCATAAATATAAAACATGCCCGTTATATTGGATTTAGAGCAATAGCCATTGTTTTCTGTATAGAACATGGGATGTCTACTTACTTAAAGTGGGTCAAACTAACATTCTTAATAAATGGCAGGGTGTAAGGATAAATGCATATGGTTAATCGTCTTACATGTGTTGCTAATACATATTCTGAAGGCACACTAGGCTTGCAGTTGCATTGGTGCCTTGCAGGATATCTTTATTAATGAAACAATATTAACAAATCAGCGATCATTCTGGCACTTGTCACTTTGTTACACGTCCCTTCATGCTGTGTTTCATTATGTTACATGTCTCATCTGATCCCATTTATAACTGCTGCTGTAATGTCGAAATTTCCCTTCATGGCATCAATAAAGTGCATCTTAGTCTTACTTTGTATTGTTATTCTTATCACAGTCATTTTCTTAAATCTTATTTATTTCCCCCCCAGAAACATCAATTTACTCAAGTATGTTTCTGCACTATGAGAGGAAATCAGATGGTTGTACAAAAACAGAAAGTATGGATTGGGAGTCAAATCCCAACTGATCTTGATGAACATCCAAAAAAATATGAATATTTTAAGGAATATATATATATATATATATACACACACACACATATAAAGGAATCAGAGCAAACTGTCCTAATGACACTGAAACAGAACATTCGTTTTAATTGAGACACTCCTGGTACAGCTTATATATACAAAATTCATAAAAAAAAATATGGTTTAATATTGAGGAAATAGTAAGGAAAAATTAGATGGCAACTTGTTTATTTCCTGTGCAGGATGAAGGCAGAATAACAGAGAATAAGAGGTGAGTTTGAGATCACATCATTGCTTCCATCATGCTAGCACTGATAGCCGGCGGGAAACAACTGCTTTTGTTGAAGAAAACGGCTCGACACGCCCATCAATACACGATAACGCAGCAGCCAATAGAACAACAATACAGTCAAATGATTCTGACAAGGCTAGATTTCAATTGTTTTTCAATAGTCTTTTAATTCCTCTTGTTGATCAGGTCATTTGCAATGTCAGAGATGTTTTCCCACAATACCAATGGCCTATTCTCAAGGATCTTGGCAGCTAATTAACAGGTAATTTATTAATGTGCTCAAAATTACATCGAAGATATTAGATTTATATAGAGAGCGAGGGGTATATTAATTATCAATCCATCGTCTTTTTACTCAGTGGATCAGTCATTCCCCTGCTAGCTTTCGGTGTAAGTCTATTAAAACAGCAAGCCTTTACCCCAGTCAATATTGTAGGGCAAGTGTGTTTGCTTTTAATTTGCACGTACTTTCACCATAATATCTTTAATCTTTTGTCATGTCTTAGTGCTGAATGAATTGCATGATTTGTGAGGATCCAGTCTGTGTGGAGCCTCTACCTTCCTTGCAACCAACAGGCAGCAGAGGTGAAATCGTTCTCTCGTCACCACAGATGCCTTTGGATGCTTTCCATCCTCGCATTACACATCTCAACTCATTCCGTTCTGTTAAGTGTTGGAGTTCCCTTCCTGCTCTGTCAGCCTCTCGCTGGGTGAGCTTTGTGTGGGCAAGTGGCAGTCTTTACCCTGCATGGCCTTGACAAGGTGACACCTCTCAGTGGCCGGTCTTAGTATTCCAAAATATCACTATAGCTTTAACCCCTAGAACCACATGCCAGGTTCTCCAGTCAGAGCCAGGAATGATGACAACAGCATTAAAAAAAAAGATAAAAATGTGTATATAGTGCATCAGTTAATATGCTCTGGTTCAATGGCACTGGCTACTCTAAAGCATATATTTTTTTCCTTGTTACAATATTTTGCTTAGGACCTGACAAGTTGTCAAATTGGACTAGGAAAGGTGTGCCTTTATAAAAGCGTTTATTACAAGGGTGCATTTAAGTCATTTCTCAAAATAATTATTGATCTAAAGTAGGAAGATAAAGTTTGTTTGAATACCACATAGTATTTAATATTTTATAGGAAGTTATAATGTAGAAAAGTAATATCACTACAATAGGTCATTCCTGCCCATGGCAGTAACCATCTATACTGACTCCTCTGTGCAGGAAGAGGATCCTCCTCTGAGGCAACACACAATGCACATTTGCATTTATTTTGCACACTAAAGGTATCACGGTATATGAGACGAAGGACTCAAAGGCAGGCATTTGGCCATCAAAGGGGGTTTTATTGCACAAAAACTGAACAGAACTAAACAGGGGCTGGAAAACAAACAGGAACGGGAGGGGTCAAAGATGGGAGGACTGGTACAGGGAAGGGCACAGGCAACAGGAAGGCAGACATCAACCAGACTGGGGCTGACGAGGCTAACAGATACTTAAATGCTAAGACTAATGAAAGGTAACAAGCAACAGGGTCAGGCGGACATGAGAACCAGGATGTTACAAAAGATATATCTCAGTCGTAAAGTTTTTTTTTTTGTAATCTAGCACAGTAGTTTTTACATATTTCCACAGGTATATTTTTAGTAGGTATGAAGGCCAAAGATAGGAAAACAGAATAGTTTTAAACACTACAGTTTGCATGAGTCAGCCATAGGAACTGGTTTGTCATATAAACGCTGGTGTCGTTTTCCAAGTTTTTCCTGCAGTAAAATTTTACAAAAGGCTGTCACTAGCCTGAAAGCTGCCAGTGAGCCACAGACTTTTCTCAAGAGGTTGCACTACAGAAGTGTTACATTGCTCACTAAAAATACATCATGACCAAAAATCTAATCAGTTTTTCTTGTATATTTTGCCATCTTATAATATTTTGACTTGTATTAATACCATCCCATTCTCATTTCAGAAATCCAGTAACAAAACTGAGTAGTGAAAGCTGCTAGGTAAGTTCTAACATTCATCTTCTTATGTGTATTATTAATAAAGCCATTTACAATCTGTAATACATTTATGGATGCAGCATTAATGATTGATGCAAAGGAACTCCTGCGTGTCTGTAAGGATGAAATGTTACGGCAGGTACTTGGCCACTCCAAATGTCCACGTTCTATTGAAGTTCTTCTACAGAAAACTTCTCTCTTTCTTTCTCTCTGTAATCCTATACATACTACTGTTCTACCGGGCATGTACATTTTCAGCTTATGAATAACTTTTAACATTACATGAAATCCTATAACAGCACATTTTGCCTGATTCTCACCGACCAACAAGCTACCATTTCTGCTCCTGCTGTTCCGTAAAACAAAAATTCCCCACATAAAATAGCGGTGCTGGCACCAGGATTAATCTGACCTTCCGGAACTTCCGGGAGCGGTGGGATGTTTGAAAATAAAAGATGGTGTCCTTGGTGGGTGGCGTTTGGGGAGACACAGTGGCTCATTTGTGGGGCCGCGGACCGTGAATGCTCCCCCCGTGACACCGACCCTGTAAGATCGTGAGAGATGAAAGACTGCAGGACCTTTCCGGCACCTGGGTTAAGAGGGATTATAAGGAACTGGAACAAGAAGTGTGAACATATTTATACCCATGTGCAGGTATCATGGGAACTCACTGAGCTCTTTTCCAGCCCTTCACATATATGCTAATACTCAGGCAATACCTAGGAACATAAATCCCCCTGCCCTTCCACCTCATATTTAAGTCTGTGTACACCTCTTATACATGGACTCTGATCTGTCGTGCCTTCCTGTCAGATTTAAAACGCATTTGCAGCATTAGATGACTGATCTTCATGTCTATACCACTGTGAACTGAAGACCAAGATGATATTATTGAGAGGGCGACGTCAATCTAGACATTCCGTGTGTAACAAGGGAACAAAATGTTCAATGGGAAAATGTGTTATTATGTGATTTTGAAAATACATTTTTGCCTCTATTGAATGTTAAGCCCGTGTCTTGCTAATGTACTGCCGTACCCCGAATGGGGCAGCACTGGATGTGTGTGAAAGACCCACATCTGTCACTCAGACTGAACGCAGTGCCACAGCGCCTTTATAATAATCCAGTGCAATCAAATATTAATCTTATCTACAACTTAATTACGGCATTGCTGAGTGATGTCTAATTTAATAGGAATTATTTTCTCACGAGACTAATGTGCTGTGGTATCAGAATTACTGAGAGGCACCTTAATTAAACTTGAGTAGGTTAAAGGCTGTTTTCCTAAAAAGAAGCTAAGGGCATATAAAGAATAACCTTTAAAAATGGCAGGAGTATCCCTCCTTATTGGACCATGGCAGGCGTAATCTCAGCAGGGAACACTTCATTTGGATTAAAACAGTTTTTTCTATTGTGTATTGTCTGAAAGAATGTTTTATTATACACACACATACACACACACACTTTTGTACATTAATCCGGAACACATTGTAGCTCTACTCTTCAAAAGTAATTGATTTCAAGATCACTATAGTTAATGTTAAGTCTGTTATTGCTAAATGTAGCCAGTGGATTGTGGTAAAACATCTACCGAGAGACATCTGAAAGGTGATGAAGAATGTTTCACTATGGAACATTGTTTATGCTTTACTTCATGAGAGATTAACCACATTGTGCTTTAATGAAACATGAAATTCAGTAGAATTCCACAGCTCTAATGATTTATTGATCACACCATCGATGGCTCTCAGGGAAATGGGTTATGATATGATAACCCACTGGGGATCCGTCATGTGCCATCTGGGGTCGATCAGCACCACACCGGCGGACAGCGACAACAGGAAAGCTTGTTGCTGGTTTGTTCTCTTCCCTAGAGGTTTAGCATCCCAGAGGATGCCCGAGGGGACCATCGCTCCCGATGCCATTCAGCGTCGCTGAAAGGACACACACACCCCTGTTGTTGTGAAAAATCATGTTGCGCCTGAATCGACAACTACAGGCCCTTTAAGGACTTTCTCCGGTAACCTCCATTTCCCATTTAATTTTGCAAACCCGGGTCTCCTTGCCCACAACAGAGTGTACCAGCGAATTTCAATATCCTCTTGAAGAACCTTATGATGGACAAGCTGCAGTCAGTGTTGAATATGGAACAAAAAACAAACTGGCTATTACAAATGGGAAAAGCATTCATATCCAACTTGTTTGTAGAATATAAAGTGAGGAAACTCAAGATGCTGGGGAACTGAAGATGTTGAAAGAAACACCAGCGACCTTTGATATGCTGATGACACCACACTTATAGCAGTAAATGATAAAGATCTTAAGATAATGAAGAACATACCGGAAAGAGGACTGACAATTTTTGACCTTTTGGTTTTTAATAATAAGACCATTATGCATGTGATGAACTGCAAGGAGAAGAAAGTGCATTCTTGAGCACATCAAGCCTGAACTTTCACTTTAAGTCCAGACCAGATTATTTTCTGCATGTTATTTGAGAAAAATCCACTGCATTCTAAAATTTCCTTGAATTCTGGGAGACTTAACCAGCAATAAGTTGGACGGACTCAATCCTCAGAACATTGAACTTGCCATTGGGATACCTGAGAGAATATAGGACATCTTGGAGGAGAGCTATCAGTATGGTAACCTGGAATTGACATCAGTCTGATGGAATCTAAAATTAATAACAATTCCACAATCAGTTACATGTATGTTGGCTAAAATATACACAATTTATTTCTTTTTAATTTTGCTACCTTAAAATTCACTTGGTGTTAGAATGTGCACATTAATTTGATATACTGGCAGGGCCTCATCCATCCATTCATCCATCCATCCATCCATCCATCCAGGTATGCACAAAGAAACACTCATATTGGAATGCCAGGTGATTCCTCTGACTCACAGCCTAATTATTATCGCCCTAGATTTTCAGCACAGACTTTCGTTTCTCCGTTAAATGTTTATGGTCTCCTACTCCCTTTCTCACCCTTTCTCCCACCTTCTCACATTGTCGCTCAGCCATGCTGCTTGTGCAATCAGGGAGACACCGAACGGCTTCCTGTTGACATTTTTGGAACTTTGCTGTGAGCAGAACATTTTATTTTTCAGTAGCAGAGTCAAGATGGGTTGTTTTTTCAGAATTGTATAGAAGATGTGTTTGACTGCTGTCTTTTAAATCTGATTCCCCTATGAAGCTCCTGCATAAAACCCTCCCGCTCCTTGACCTATCCCTGATCTGTATTTATGCCCCAGTGCGAGCTGGGTAATGTATATAAAGTGGCTCCTTTGTTGACCGAGGCTGTCGTAAATCTGACCGGAGAGGTTGGAGTAGGTCAAAAATAGTGTTTTATCTGCTGCATTCTCAGAACGCCCCCCCCCCCCACTCCCCTCACCCAGCTCATTCAGATTCTAGAAGCACTGAATGAAAAATTACTTAGAACTTAACAATATTTTCAGAAAGTTGACCAATAATGTGGAAATATAGTGAGAGTGCTTATTCAAAAACAAAATCCAATTCCATTTGCCTCAAACGTTAAAAAGCACAAGACATCAATATTAGACAGAAATAAAAAAAATAATAATTTAGGTGTTTTGTCAATATTAATAATTGGAAGAGTATAACGCAGTCAGTTATTCTTGATGGTGTGTAGGGAGTTCTATTACGAAATATCACCAAAACATCATGAAACATTTTCACGAGTGCGACATGCATTATTAGCCTGATAGACGCAGTGAAGTCACTTTGTGCGGAAATAAAAGCATAAGAATGTAAATGTTGCATCTGTGACAGTGACTTCAGCAGTGTGGCATATAAAACTTAAGCCCATAGCTTGCCGACTATTGGGAAGACAGATGAGAGAAGCAGCGCAAGAGGTCGTCTCTCCATTCCTACTTTGTTGCATCGGCTCAATTTGCAAGCTAAGGGATGATCTCAGCATTTAGGCGGCACGGGGGGGGGGAATCGCTTCCCCATGCTGTGCCTCCACTGGCTGCACAGCAGAAGGCAAAGAGTGACATCTTTCAGTTCCGCGGGGAGCAGGTCCCCTGGGCCTCGAGTACAGGCTGTTCCTCAATAAACCTGCCCCTCATTAAAATACCCCTACATGCCTCTGTCTCTCAGGCACGAGCCCCAGCGGAGTCTACATTTAATTCCTGCCAGTGGCATCGGTTCTTAGGTCTCAGAAGAAGACACGGGGGTTGATTTTGCTTTCTGCTTCTAGTGTGGAGAGCAATTGGTCTGGACAGCAGCCCAGAGACCAAACATCTGAAAAAGTCAAGGGCAGGTTGGCTATTGTATTGTTTTGGACGTGCAAGAGTGCAGGAATGCTCCCCAGGAAATATTTAGTGAAAATGTTAATGTAATTTATTTCATTCACTTGTATTGTGACTAATTCATTGGATTATCTGGTAATCTGTCTATAATGTTACCGCTGACATTTTTGGCTAGAACTGGACTCTGTGTGTGCGACACTAAATTTTTACTAAAGATATGTTTTCAAAGCCATTTTGAAAATGTACACATGCATACATATGATTTAAAGGCAAACCTCAAGTAAGTAAGTGGAAGAAACTGTAGCATGATGACTGGATATGTGGTATAGTGACCTGGATTTGATAAGCAAACCATATCATGACTCTCTGTTCAATTGCATTTTCTGGCTCGGTTAACACTGACCCTCAGGATGAAAGACCTTCAAATGAAGGAGGACATAACACACACAACAGGGTAATGTGTCCATGGGAACAGGTCAATGGGAATTTCCTTCAGTTTCTCGTGAAACACACCTGTGTTCCTTGTGTCCAGAAATGAGCTGAGTGTATTGAGCTTATCCCTGATGCTGACAGAGGCACTGGTGGCATTTTACACTTGCCTGGATTTATTGTGCTTGTCGTGTCGGTCTGTCACATCTGGGGACTGTCCCTCCAGGCTACTTCTCGTTCAAAGACCTACCATGACATTGGTTTTATTTCCAATGGCTCCAGTTTCTTCTCAGAAAAAAATCAATGTGGACTTTATGTTAGCATTTCTTGATCTTTGCCAGCAAAGGTCTTTCCTTTCTCTTTGTGTTTTAGACCAGTGTACCTACACATTGAAAAATCATTCCTAGATAAATCTTGGGGCATACAGCCCAAAGTAGTTGTCTGAACTTCAATAGATGTGTCAACATATAAAAGGACCCCTGTAGAACAGCCCCTTATTACAGTAGGTGTCTGTTGATACTTCTGGCTTCTTTGCTGGGGTTGATCAGCAAGATGTCAAAGATTAAATGAGTTCTTGCAGTTGGCCTGGCACAGCAACTTGACTCCTCTGGCCACCACTAAAACAGGATAAGTTACTCTGCTCACCTTCAATGAATGTGATGCTTAAAAATGTAACGGAATATGTCATCAAATAGATGCAGTAAGAGTGTTTGTAGTTATGTATTATAAGTACTAAGCCAGAGGTACGTAGGCAACCCAGATCCTGGAGTAACTCATCAGGTAGGATAGAAAACCTACTGGATACCGGCACTCCAGGATCAGGGCTGCCTACCCCTGTAGTAAGCTAATAGACTGATAACTCACATACAGCATGTAGCTAACTATAAGGTTAGGTGATTTGACAAATGTCATGACAGCAAGGCTGATCCTGCATAAACAGCCAAGTCTCTCCATAATCTTCTTAGGAATTGTTTATGTCTGGGATGCAACAATTTGAACGTGCCCTCCGCTAAGCAATGGAAGTTTAGTGCAGCTGTTAGCAGACATTTTGGAGGAGATGTAAGGGTAAGCACAAGTTCAACAGGATAAGAAGGCACAACTTCCCATGTTAGATGTGCAGGTCTGTCTGAAGGACTCCCAGAATTACTTTCAGTTTGAGGAAATGACCTACAAACTGCCCAGTAGATTGTTGGTCTTCTTAAGTGCCAGAGGCACTTTAGTCAAGGAGCAGGTAACTGCAGTCTTTCCTCCTCTCTCCTTTCCTGTGCCATTCTTAATGCTTCAGGATGTAAAAACAGAATCTGAGTACCTGGGACTAGACTCAGCTGACACATCCGCTCTGCCCGTGAGCCATTTAACATTATTACTGAAGCATCACTGTCCACAGTTTAAACTCCTTCACTCATGACCATGTCCTGAGGGGTGCTTAAGGATTATTAAATTTGCAGAACATCATGTCCTCATAGACGACCATCTTCCCTTTGTCACCCATGACAGGTGTTCGGTCAGAATTTTTCATGTTTATTTCTCTCAAAAAATTTGATAAATTGACTTGCTATATAATAATAATTGATACTTTATTGATCCCTGTGGGAAAATTGCCTTTATGCTTCCCTCAACTTGCTCTTTGTAGGGTAAGTTGTCTGCAAAGGGCGGCCACCTATAGCGGCATCCATGGAGCTAGAGTTAAGGGCCTTGCTCAAGGACCTACAGAAGTGGGGTTTAAACCAGCAACCTTGAGATTATAAGCATACAGGCTTAGCCCACTGAGCCACACGCTGCCCCAATATAGTTTGATATATTGTATCAAAAAGTAGCATTTCAGCCTTATTTAAGGATATCGACACCTGCCGCTGTCCTTGCAGTCGCCTTCCTCCCACAACATCAGTTTCTCTACTGATAAATTTTATTAAGTTACCTTTTTTAATCGTCATGCTTATAAATTGATCCTTTTCCAGGTTATTTACTGACTACAGGACAGCGTTAATCTGCATTGGCAAAATGAATTAAAGGTTTTAAAAGGCCAAATTATGATATACTATGCACTCAGCTTCTTGGAGGGAAATGTATTCACAAAACATGCCTGCTGGTTTTTGGCAAACCGTTTGGAAGCTTGTCTCTTGGAGCTGCAATCACTAAATTAATTCGTTATAACACTCATTCCAGCCAGCATGCAAAGGCTTGGAAGAGGTGCACTGCAGCACCACAGCATTGCTAAGCAGCTGTAAAATCCTGACGACTGTAGGGCTTCTGCTTGGGATCTACTACAAAATCAATTAACACCTGTGATATTACTTTCCGTGTACTGTGGGCCAAGTGAAAAGATCATTAAAGATGGAACTGAACTTGTTTACATCTGTCCAGGAATGATTGTAAAAAGAAAAAGTTACTCTTTTCTGTTGTAATCCCTAGACTTTCTATTGTAACTGTTGGAGATACCAGCAGGTACAATTGACCCCTCCATTGAAAAGTGTTAGATTTTCATTCACATACTTTACTCTGTTTTTAGGATGCCCTATATCAGGGTTCTTCAAATCTGGACCTCGATTCCAAATCCAGGCCTTGTTTTCAGTTCTCCCAGGTAGTTAGTTTAATAATTACTGATTCTGATTGGTCAGAGGCTTCACACCTGGCTCACAGGTGAAGGAAGGCTGGAAAACCAGCAATGCTCGGACCTCGAGGACCGTGATTTGAATAATAGGGCCCTATATGATGCTAGCCTGCTACTGCAAAGTGTTCGCACTGTCAAATTCAGCAGTTACTCACCAGGTAGTTAAAAGATTGACGCCTACATAAACGCGAGATTAACTGAGAGAGGCGTACTGTTTTTTTATAGCACCCATCCAAGAGAATGTTAATGAAACAGATTTATGAGGTACAGATGTAATCTCAATTCATTATTAAAATGACAATTATGAAGTTGTTGGTTTGTTCGGAACTGAGCAATGGCTAAAATATTTGATAAGTGTGAACACTGGTGCTGTAAAAAAGACATTGTTTTCCATGAAAATGGGGTCCTTCAGATTGTAGCAAACGTGTCACATTGATATAACTATCCGCACATACATCATCTTCGTATGAGTCTTCGTTTGATGCCCACATCATGTGGACAGCCATAAAAAACAGGATCTGCAGCAATTTAAAGTAAGACTTAATTGCCTTTTAGAGCAATTAGATCCCAAGGCTTCTGTCATTGACCTGTAAGAGGATTTGCGGTTTCCTTTAATAGGTTGTGGAAGAGTCTTATTACCTCTCTATGCAAAAAAAAAAGATATAGCGTGCGATGTCGGATTAAGTAAGGGACACACAGCAAAGAAGGCTGCAAACCGTCTTTACAGCTTGTAGTAAATTAATCATTATTCCTGTGATTTCACCAGCTACAGACAACCTTGGAAGGTCCTTCTGTTATTTCCCCAAGCAGTGGGAACAGGAGGGTGTTGTTAACTGTTTCATACCCCATAGTGTGCTGCGGATACAGGGGTCCTCAGGGCCATGCAGGTAACCAAGACTAAAGGCCTGATTTTTTTTTCCTATGCAATTTCACCTCCATCTTATTTGGAAGAAGACATACAACATGGCTGTGAAGATGTCGAGATGAAAAATGAAAGGAAATGCAAAAAGGAAAATGAAAATCAACTCTATTGAGTTGTTACTGCATGCCAAAATAGTTTAGCGATCTGATCGTAGCCTAGCCCCAGTTTCTAATCTCTTCTCCTTAGTTAGCATTAGCCTGTCAAGCACTTAACACAGCAGAAACTTCTCTCTCTCCTTTTGGTTGGCGGTTTAGCTAACAGGGCAATGGAGTTTCTGTCTACGTTTATCCTTCGGAATTTTGTTTATGAGTGTCTTTGAGACGCAGAAGCGTCTCAGGTATGGTGACTGTTTAGTCACCATACCTGAGACGCTTCTGCCATGGCGGCTTGTCAGCATATTTGTCAGCAGGACACGCACCATGAAATTTAATTTGCAAAGCCAGTGTTTGAACAGTTCCCAGAGGAACGCCGATAATTAGCCAAGCTGTATTCCTTGATTCCATATTTATGCCACACCTGAGCCTGGGGCTTTTGAAAAAAAGATACCAACACGTTCCTTTAATTAATTTGTTTTGAAGGTTATTTGTGAATGGGGAAGGGGAGTATTGTGGATCAATGGGTTGCACAGCAGCCTTACACATCCAGGGCTTCGAATCCTACCCCTACCTCTGTGTATGAGTTTGCATGTTCTCCCAGTGTTTACACTGGTTTCCTCCCAGTCATGTGGTCAGATGACAGGCTCACCATAGAGATGAAGATCTTGGAACAGCAATGGCTATGATGGACTGGTTCTGGGAGAAGACCACGTGAACCATACTTCGACAATGTCTCCCATCTTCATTGGATTTCAACAAATAAGGCTCAGAAAATATTCACAGTCTATGTGTCCTCATGCAGGCCTTTAGCTTGTTTTGCCCTGGGTTTTAATTAGTTTTCAGTTTTGGATCAAAAACGCATATTTACAGCAGCACCCGTGCTTGGGGTGACGTCCCCGCTCCATACACAGGCACACTGCCAAGCTTATGGCTTTCTTTGCACACCACCGGTCATGCCAGTCCATGCAGGAGGAGCAGCACTTTGCATGCTGGTTGGCAAGGGCCTGAAAAGCTCATGGGTCAACCAAACACCTTCATACAGTACAGTAGCCAGTCTTTGCGACTTAAATCTGCCCCCCCCCCCCCCCCCCACTCCCCAACGTTACCATGTTGTCTACAACTGCAGGAGATTCACGCCACTGTGATCACAGCTCGTGGAAGTGAGATACACAGTGCCGAATGAATCTTCGCCCTGCCGGTCAGCACAGTCCTTTGGCTGTACTTTAGGGCACTGATCCTAGCAGAATGTGACGAGGCTAGCTAGTGCAGCCTAGATGTCCATGACTCAGAAGGGTGGGGGGAGGGGTAATAAGGAATAAAAGAAACGCATAAATGTTTACTGACAAGAATGGGAAGCTTGGCTGGTACTAAGAATTGAACCAATAGTTATTGCATGAGGGCAAATATGAATAATAATAATAATAACAACAATGATGATGATGAAACCAGAAATTGTATGGAAGTGTTATTTGAATTAACACTTTGAACATAGTCCCAAAACTAATAATTATTTCAACCATAAAATGCTACCATGCACCTTAATACTGCCCTGCTATTTGTATTTTTCATCTTTTAAAGTGTAGGTGTCTCCAGTATAGATTCAACACAAACATGTCTACAGTCGTGCATTCAGAGCTATGTCTCAACCAAGATGCGAACCTGAGCACCAAATGTGACTGTCTACCACCTTGTACAGCAGAGGGTTCGTATGCTGGTCCTTTAAGGGCTCCAGGAGCTCCGTGGTCATGCTGACTGTTCTTAAAACTTCTTCATTAGATAAGCTGTTCAGAAATTCCATAAAAAAATGGCTCAACTATTCAAGGAAAAAAAACAATTTGGCCCTGAAGGAAAACAAAAGGAATTGAGGTACATTGTGTCCTAACATGAAATATATTTTCAAACAGTATTTATTAAAATAAATCTATCGCCCTCAAGCTGTACAAATTAGCCCAAAAATAATTAATATTTAGCAATCTGGATGGTTAATGCTTCAAGGATCTGGAATAATCAAGTCACCATTTAGTTAAAATCAATTACTTTTACATTTATGTCATAACAAATAGACCTAAAAATCAGTATGAACCATCAAAATGCACCACGCTTACTGAACCAGCTCCTAACCCAGTAGAACTGTGTCCTGTGGACCAAAATGAAGAAAATCTGAATTTATTTTAATCAAGGTGAACACATAGGAAGGTGAGCAATTGAAGGATTCCCTATCACGTCCTGCTGAATGTTGTGTTGAATCTGTTCCATCTTCTGTTCCACACTTGGGCAAAGCCTTAATGTCAGCCTGTGGGCGTCCATATGCTTTAACCTGTAGATTCGTGATGTATGTTAATGAGCAAAATTGTGATGCTAACGCCTTCCCGCTGTCCTGAACCACACATTATTGGTTGTGCTACAAATGAGAATCACCAGCATCGGACTCTCCATCCATCCTTTCATTTTCCTTAATTGCTCATCGTGGAACAGGGTTACCATTCTAGGGCGATACCCACTAGACACTGAAAAGCCATTTTTTTTTAGTGGCTTAAGACTCTCCCAAGATCAACTAGATCAGGAATAACTGCAGATTGAAATTGACAGCGAGCATAGAATGTACGTGTCATAGCCTGGTTTGGTGGTGGAGGAAAAAAAAAAAATCACTGGAAAAGTCATTGTTAATGCATAATTCAGATAACCTGTGGCTGTGCATGTACTGAACACATACCGGAGGCAGCATGAGGTATCAAAGTATCAAAGTGCCGATTCATTTCCCCTTTTAAATCACAGCAAGAATGAAAGAATGAAAGCAAAACGAGAAGAGAAGTTGGTGTTATTTATCTATGCAAAAAACATTTTGTACACTATTCTTTTGGACTACATGCAGCCATAAACCTTTCAATTTTCTCTCATCAATTAGAAGCCATAAAATTTCCACATGCAATCAATGTTCCTGTTTTTTTTTTTTTTAAATCTCAATTGCAGAGGCATCCATCAATGGACTGACTCCAATGGCTGCTAATGTAATTAGGGAGTGGGTGTTTGGAAGGGGACCCTGGGGCACTCGTAGCCAGCGAGGTGAACAGTGAGGACAGTTTGCATAACCACATGGGATGCTGTTAAGTAGAGGAGCCTCAGGTCTCTCCCTCAAACTAGGAACAATGAGTTCCTTGCATGGAGCACTGTGCAGGAACCCTGCTGTAGTATGATTGTCAGAACAGAGAACCAGCATGAACTATAGTTATCAGTATCGATACTGACTATCAAATTCGGTCAAATGTGGGGTAAAAAAATCCTGCTTGAGCCAAATATAGTGCATTTTGTCAGTCCTTATCATCATCCACATGATGTTGCATCTACATCTACATGAAAATTTTCTTTTTTTCCCTCCCTCTAAAGTCGCCTGCAGCCTCACAATTGCCCCATGTTGGAGAAATATATTTATAGGGAGAAATTATCCACTTGAATCTGCCTGGAGTTAAACATCGACTTTCAGCTACCTGTCCGTATCGAAATGGCGTGATTGCAGTTCACTTAACCAAAACATCATGCCGCCCGTGTCTTCAAATTTTTAGCGAGCAGGGGGCAGTGTCGCACAATCGCTAACGATCCAATTGATTTGCATCAATTTAAAAATGTAGGGTAATTTGGCTTACTGTCTGTCTGTTTGGAGGGCAATTTGAGCCATCCGAGTTCACCTGATACTCTTCGGTTCAGTGACAGCTAATTAAGTGCAGGCCAAAGGGTCGATGCTCCCTCACCGTTCATTATGGTCACCATCTTAGGGCGAGCACACACACAGAACCTGCTGCTTTGGCGTAGTCACTCTTTAAGAACACTCACATTTGCATGGCCTATATCAGTGTTTCACAACCCAATCCTTGGGGACCTCCAGACAATCGATGGTTTTGCTCTCTCCCAGCTCTAGCAAAAATGTAGACTGTCCGGCAGTGAGTTAGGAGGGAGCAAAAATGTGGACCGTCTGAGGATTCCCAAGAACTGGGTTGAGAAACACTGGTCAACATGTTTCTGTACTATCTCTCTCTCTCTCTCTCTCTCTCTCTCTCTCTCTCATACTGTACACATACACTCACAGGTTCGTAATTATATCTTTGTGGGGACTCTCCATTCATTTCTATGAGGAAAACACTAATCCCAACATGACGACCTTAACCGCTACCCAGCCCTAACCCTAACCATCAGTAACCAAACAAAATACAAGACATTTGGCATTTTTTGATTGTATTCACAGATCTTTGTTGGGACCTGAAAAATGGTCCTCACAACATCAAAAGAACAGGTTTTCTTTGGTCCCCACAATGTAATATAAATATAACCCAAACACACACACGCTCGCACACATGTAGGGTATACATATCCTTATGGGGACCGCTCATTCATTTCAATGGGAAAAATGCTAGCGCTAACTATGACAACCTTAACCCCTACCCTGCCCTAACCATAACCATAAGTAACCAAACAAAATACAAGAGTTTTTGCATTTTTAGTTTTTTCATAGCAGTCACCGATTTTTATAAAATAGAGTTTTTCCTTATGGGGACCAGGAAACCGGTCCCCGTAAGGGAAAAAAAACGGATATTTATCACGTTATGGGGACATTATGTCCCCATAAGGATAGGTAAACCCGCTCGCACACACACACACACACACACACGCGCGCCTTTATATTTATGTGTATAGACATATCATGGTTCATCATCATGGAAACTTCACCTTGACTTATACGGCATATGATTCCCAAGTTGAAAGGAGAACTTGAAAAAGAACTTGACATCAGATGAAATTTGATTGCTGAGTAAATGGTTTGGCATTTTTTTATAAGAATACTTGAATAAGCTATATTTTTCCAGGGCTTACTACCTTTCCGTTGACGTATATGCATTGTGCATAAGAACAAACAAGGAACATAAACTCACTTAACTGGCATCTATTATGAGTTAACATAGGCAGATACTGTAATGGAAAAACATGAAAAAAGTCTCTGAGATATAAATGCCCATCATTTTGTACATTTGCTCGTATGACAGCCAGACCATTTCAGAAAATGTCATTAGCTCATTTCTACTGACCCAGTACATGACTCATGCATCTTTAAAATGCCAAAGGATCTGAAGGGCTACAGATCAAATGCAGCGGTTCCCTTCTGCAAAGTTCCTACATTCTTCAATACCAGTATGTGTGATCAGAGGTGGGGCTATTGCATTTTTTTTTTCTGTGAAGTCACTTCCTGAAGACAAAGAAATGAAAGATACCTTTTACATTACATCCAGACCATATGCACTCTGACCATTTCCCTGGCATATTATTAGTATAATGGATATTTTTTTCCAGAAATTGATTTTAAAAAGTAGTATCAGAAGAACACTTATTGTGCATTTTTCATCACGTCTTTCACATAGCCTTATTCAATTTTATTATTACTCTGTAATGTGATTGTAATCACAGAAGTTGACAGAAAAATTACAGTTGTGACCCAGATTCAATAATTAGATGAAACTTTAGCATTCTGCGTCTGCATGTCACCCCATCCAGAGTGTACCCCAGGCTTGTGCTCTATTCTGCCTAGAATATGCTGTAGCTCCCGCGCCCCCCCCTCCTCCCATAACCCTGAAATTTGGGAGTTTACTCAGCGAAAACGTCACCAGCAGAAATCCTTTGGTTGGTTTTAGTGAATATGTAGAGGTGAAAGATTTTCCACTTGGTATTGTGTCAGAAACAGCATCTATCTTGTGTTTCACATACAGTAGTCCCACTAGACAAACTCATTCATAAATATATATTGTGCAGAAGTAGCTAAGCAACAGCCTGAAGGCCACAACCCAGAAGCCTTGGATTCCAGACACACTTTGTCACATGCACCTACATGCCAATTTTTGAGTTATCGCCAAATATTTATGCAATGTTAAATATAATGAAACCAGTATAGCCATTACAATTATAGCACAGACCTTTTTCATGACATTACCCTGGTAGTAATCATATTTTCATATTTGTTATTCTACTGCATTACCATATAACTCTCATTTGTCATTCATTAAAAAGATTGCCAAACACAGCATGGGATATGAAGCCACACTCACTGTGATGCACAGTTAAGATTCTGGGACAAGAAACATAATGTCTGTCTATCCTGCGTTCCTGTTTCATACTCATTTGATGGTGCGTTTAGCAACAATTAGTTAAGCAGTCATTTGGATTCACTTAATTCAAACTGAATTAAATTAAAACTCCAACCTTATGCTCCAAACCAAAGAACTATTCATAAATGTCAGAGCAACAGTCCTTATAAATAAACCATTCAAAATGAGGATACACTCATTAGCTGATTTTATGCTGATCACCCAGGCATTCCTGCACCAATTCCTTCATTTTGACCAATAATAGTTAAAGCATAATAATGTGCATCTCACTGTAGGTGCGTTACTGCATTGCATTAAATACTGTGTTATTCTTTATTAGACCAAGAAATATCATAGCTTTTATCTCAGTCACCATTTTGTACCAGTTAATTCAATTACTGTAATAGGATTAGATGTTTACACTTTCTACCAGAAAAATAGCATATCTTGCTGGCTAGACCTCTATTCAAATGTGTGTCTCATCCACAGGATGCCGATAAATCGTATGAACAATATCATTAATAATTATAATAAAAAGACAGAAAAGGTCTATTTTATACCGTATTTTTGACACAAATCCAAATTATATATATTAATTTCTTTAAACCTTGCCCACAGGTTTCTTGTACATATAGCTACTCTTCATTATGTACCGTATGACATTATTAGCTCATTTAGTCCTGATACAGTATTAATTTCTTGGAATTCTTCATAGGGGACTAAATGTTACAAATAACAAGTCAGAACTGTACAAATCAGTAAAGGCGCAGCAAATGAAGCCAAAATGCATTTGCATAATGAAACATTTTAATTATAAAATAGCACAGTGGAAAGGCTATAAATAGGCTGATATTATTCAGAACACGTACTGCTTAAACAGAACAAAAAGGACAAAGCTATATAATGAGCAATTGCTAATGCAGTTGCCTACCCAACCCAGTGATTAACCACAATGCATTTCTGTATACATGTACTGTGTCTGTGCTTGTGCATGTACTTGTGGCGTCAATCGTGCACAGCTTCCTGTCATGCTGACATACACCGCAATCAGTTCAGTTACTGTGCTCAGTCAAGGCAAGAGAAAGCATATGTGTATGGTTGAAAATTGTCTGTTGGTTCAAGACTTCTTTGTTTACCACTTAATGGCAAGATACAGATCAGGTTGTCATTGCTAGCGCTCATTCTTCATGCCCTCATAATAAGACAGTTGCAAATAGTGTTTGGCTAGCGACAAAAGACATAAGTCATGGTTTTCTCAAACATACTGTGGAATTTCGCTGCCAAAATGCACAGTGTGTGACACTGAGGGGAAAAAAAAACGAAGTACCAAAAGATGATAACCATTGTGTATTAGGAAATCATTTATTCTTTCTCAGATGATTCAGTTGTTAATACTAATAAACAGACCTATAGCATAATATTCCTTTCTTAGTGCTGCCACTGTAAGGCTCATTACAGAGGTGTTACATGACCAAACTGTACTTCATTTAAACATAAAGTAAATATTCATGAATAATAAACCTAATAACCTGAAAACGTCAAAGTAACAAGTATTTAATAAGGGCATAATCCACACACACACGCACATGTTGGGTAAACATATCCTTATGGGGACCGCTCATTCATGGGAAAAATACTAACGCTAACTATGACAACCTTAACCCCCACCCTGCCCTAACCATAACCATAAGTAACCAAACAAAATACAAGAGTTTTTGCATTTTTAGTTTTTTTGTAGCAGTCACCGATTTTTATAAAATAGTTTTCCCTTATGGGGACCAGGAAACCGGTCCCCATAAGGGAAAAAAAACAGATGGAAGGGAAAAAAATGGATATTTATCACGTTATGGGGACATTGTGTCCCCATAAGGATAGGTATACCCGCTTGCACACACACACACACACACATTTTCTTTCCTAGGAAACATATATTGTGTTGTGAAAAACATCCCGAGGTTAAACAAATCTTAAAGTCTAATATGTGATATGGATAAAATAGGGTTATGGAGAATGATGTTTCATTGCCATTTCATCTTGGTATCCATTTCCATTCAAAAGATACAAAGATGAAATCACAAATGCAAAAAGCTTACCTTTCAGTGATGAAATTTGCCATCACAGGCCTTAGAGGCAAGTCATTTGATTAGCATCACAAACAATGGAAATGGAAACTGCAACAAATTTTTGTGCTAACGGCGTTTCTCACTGGAGAGTGCCTGTTTGGGGATAAGGTCAGAGTGCGGAAACAATTTACATTTTGTTCAGCATTCGATGAGCACGGCATTGTATAAAATATAACATTTGGCTAAATTGTATTCAGTCTGTTTTGCTATTTGAGATCTATTCTAGCTTGCAATATGAGCAACTCCATTGTGTTTTCTGCATATTATTAAATTCTTTGAAAGCAAATTGTCTTGTTACCTACATGTGTGTTACATATAGCATTACTAGCACAGCTTCTTTTGTCCATAAGAATTTGTTACGTTATTAACTAAATATTTCACTTCGTCTTTTTTCCACCCGGTGTAAATACCTTCATTAATAGTCAAAGTAGCCTAATATTACAGTACCTACAGGCATCCATCCATCATCTAGCTGTGTAACCTATATGGAGCTGGATTGCCTATAGGATCAGTTCCTATGCCAAGCTCAAGATTTTTTTCAATGCTAACTGCAGCCCATTTGGCAGTGGTGGGTATACCTGTTTGTGGATAGTGTTCACTTTTCAAGGGCCACCAGCTCACTCTCTAACTCACTTCCTCGCTCTACAGGAGCCTGAGCCCTTAAGGTGATGTCTGACATCTACAATTCGCACATAGGCAGCGATGACCTTTTCACGCACTACACACAGCACACGGCATAATACACTTTTGGTAAGAACAAACACAAGCACATGCAACTCAGTAGATGTAGTTCTCATTCCATGCTTTTTTTCAGAGATATGAGGGAAAATATATAAAATATCCACCAGAACCGATCCTTATTTAGTTCCAATTTCTAAAAGGAAGGGACAAGATACCCACATGAAAGTCATATTAATGAGAAGAAATACTCAGGTAACCAAAGATGTCAGAAAAAGAGAAAGCACATTATTATAGTTCCTTGATGTTACTAGGCACAAACATCTGGCCACATTATGATCTTCACCCAACAGCAACTGTAGGATAGCCATAAAATCAATTTTGTCTCCTGCCACTAGTATTAATGTAACATTTCATATTCTATGAATAATTCTGGTCATGGAGTGCCTCAACTGCAAAAATGCACCCTCTGGAAAGTGTCGTGTCTGCTGTTTGTGCATGTTGCCCTCAATACTTAGCAGATAGCTACTCCCCACATGTGAAGCACAGGATGCAAGTGTTGACAGAGACTTTGGTTTGAAGGCTGTGCTTCATGGGAAAACTACGGAATGGCTACAAAGCAGTGGGCAGGATCATTGGCAATCGTTATTTAATCCCTGTAACATCCACTTAGGTCCTTTTTTCATCATCATCTCAAGGCAATTGGTCTGAAACTGCATAGAGTAGCATAGTATTGTAATACTCAAGTCCGGTCTTGGTCTCCAAACCACTTTTTCACTTATTCAGTCTTGTCTTGGAACTGAAAGCATTTCTGCTGATGCCTCATTGTTGAATCAGTCTCGGACATACATGCACAGTGTATTGGTTTGGACTTGCAATTTTAGATATAGACACAAGACACATTTTACACATCTCATACCCTGAGCGGCTCACCTGAAAATCTGATCAGGTTAGCAATGGTAAAGTGTTGGGTTTTTGTGATTAAATACTAATGTTTGAGATCAAAGGGTTGGCATGCTGAAATTACCCAATTTTGCTTTTAAATAACTATAATTAAAATCATGGTCTCAAATAAACTTGATTTTTCTGGTTTTGATCTCAACCCCCTCAAAGTCTCGGTCTTGACCCCCCCAAAGGCTTGGGGTACTTTTCCACTGCCATCAAGAGCTGAGCCATACTGGTGCCGTACCACAAACTGGTGGTTTTTCCATTGTAAATGCCTGTGCTGTACCCGTTCTGACACAGCCCTGCTTCCTAGAAGGGCCAATAGCATGACCAAGCCAAGCTGGTTGCATCAACACCATCTGATTAGTCGAAATTCATGGAGATACCAGTGTTCAGCATCGATATACATGGATTAAGGAAAAAAGGGCATATTCTATATATTATTCATCATTAGTAGTATTGCACATCACGATGAACTGATGCATTCGCAATAACTCAGAACTTGAAAACTTCCAACCTCCTTCTTTAAAAAGTAGTATAGAACATCTGACAGAAGGGATTCGTAATACAAATTTACGCAAGTGAATGCTAATTCTGCTAGCCTTTGATGCTAACATAAATTGGCAATTAGCACAGATGTGCTAGAAAATCAGCAGCACACAGTAAATCATGATGTATGCTATGTGAACGGTAAATAAGCACCTCTTCAGTTTTATATCACAGTTACTCTCTAAACCCGTCAAGGCTTTTATTAAGCTGACTCTTCTGCAGTGGAAAACCAAAGAGAGCTAGAACTGCACTGTGACTAGTCTCTCTTTGCGGTATGACTTGGGTTTGGGTCAATTCCTGTATGGCAGTGAAAACGTGCAATTTGCCTTGACTTGTCTCAACACCTCCAAAGTCTTGGTCTTGACCCCGACAATGTCTTGGTCTTGACTGAGTCTTGACAAAGTCTCGACAAAGTCTCGGTCTTGACCCCCGTAAAGTCTTGCTCTTTACTTAGACTCTATTCTTGAAAGTATTTGTCATAACTACAGCAGCAGTACACTTTATACCTGCCATACAACCTCAGTATAACATAATTAAGTCCTGTATGCGCTTTTTTTATGCGTATATTGTCATTCTCACTTAAATTCTACTGTTATTCATCTGGTTTGACTGCTTTACCTCATATGCATTCCTGCAAACGAATAGACTTTTAATGCCTCAATTCCTTATTTATAAGACAGAACTTCCACACAGAATTCCCATACTATACAAAGAAATATTGCAATTGCATGCTTTCTTGTCTGACAAATGATGAATTATCTTCTTCACCCACATAAGATGAATTATTCAGATTTTGGTCTGACAGATAATCGTCTATTGTCACTTACTGGTGGCATTGTAAGAGATTGTACAAGAGAAAATTTAGCAAGGACTGCACATCATGATGGCTTAGTGATTGGAACTGTCACCCCATACCTCCAGTTCTGGGGGTTTGAGTCCCGTCCCGTGTGTGGAGTCTGCACGCTCTCCCAGTGTTACTATGGGTTTCCTCCCAAAACATGCAGTTAGATAAACTGGTACCTCTAAATTGCCCATTCTGAGTGTGTGTCCTATTATTGGTATCCTACCCAAGGTGCCCCCTGCCCGGTGCTTCGTGGGATAAGCGCCAGACTCGCTGCAGCCCAGCTCTGAATAAACAGTTAGGCCAGAAGGATGAATTAACGAGAGGTGCGAAAAGCAAAAGTCTGTCACTGAGCAATAGTAAAAAAAAAAGAATGAGGTTGATTGTGAAATTTAAAAGTAAACACAGTTTCTGTGTTTTAAGTATTTCTTTGGTTCCCATTCTCTGATAACTATATGTGTTTGCTTTCAGCTTTCATCTGAGGGTGTTCTGACCACTGGAAAGGGAGCAGAGCACTTTACTGTGTTCATTCACATTTGGATTGTAGTATTTGAAATTCAGCAATCGAGGACATGGTCGTGCGGAAGCAGATGATTACGTGTGTTCTTAATAATGAAAGGTCAACATAATTAATGTAACAACTATCCAATAACTTCAGCTCACAGTAATCAAATTATGGTCTGTGTTGATTTGCTCCTAAAAATTAACAACAGAAATGCCCAGAATTGTCTTGGTTTATTTCCTTCTCAGCCATTATGCCCTCAGCACAGCAGGTCCAGCATGCATATGCTACTTTATATACCCCATTGCTTTAAGCCACTCTGGTTTCCACTAAAACATTTCAATGGATGTTTTGAAAGAAAGGGGAATAACAAATATGCGGAACTGAAAAAAAAAGAGATCCATTAAATTCTGTTGAAAGATTAAATAAATATGAGTATGTATTCTGGTTTTTCCTTTGCTTTTTATTTGGTTCCTTATGAAACATTTAGTGCGTGTGCCATGCCGAACGTGAGAGGTTCTGTTGGAGTCATGTGACTCAAACTGCCTCTCTTGGATCGTTCTTTCTATCTTTGTCCTTCTTCATACCACCAAGGCCCAGTGTACAGCTCCAAGTATCCTATCTCACAAACACACAATAAAGGAAGATAAGAAAGATAAAATATTTATGGATGAAGAATCATCCTGAGAATGTCTTAAGTATAATACATAGATAATATAATATGTATACAGTACAAAGCAAATGGAATATATATATATATATATATATATATATATATATATATATATATATATATATAAAATTCTCATGATTTAAGGATTATTTTGAATTATTGTGGATAAACAAAATAATTCAGTATTATTCAGTACTGCAACGTAATTGCAGTAGGCCTACTTGATGCTGGAAAATATTGTAGAAAATGCACATTACTACAATGAAAAATTCTGTTGATACTCTACAGTCTATAATTGTGATATCAAACAAAGTAGTGAAGTACCTTTATTTTGTAAGCGTTGGGGGGGAAATTGGGAAATGAGGCAATATACAGCTTTGTATTGGCTACGGGAAAAGTGGCTCATTTGACTGTGTTAAAAGGGCAATACGAGAATATCGAGCAACTAAGGATGTAATTAACCACTACACCTTTGTAGCCCTAGGCTATGTTTTTCATCTTTATGAAAAGAGAAAGGCAGTGCATTGCTAATAAGCGTCCATCTGGACTTGTCTTTGGAAATTGCGGATTGTTTATACAGTGTAACGCAAATGAAGCGAACGATCTTATTCAGTTTCCTGCCTGGGTTTGTGCTAGACTTATTAAGTGCACGCACTGAAACATATTGCAAACAATTTATTAGAAATTCTCATATTGCAGTAGCAGCTTGTAGTGATTCTGAGCATTGGAAAAAAATCTCATTGACGTTAAAGCATAGTAATCTATGATACTGACATTCACATGCACCCGAATGACAACTTTTATTCACGCTGATATAAGCAAATGGGAATGCGCTATGACACGTATCACAACACACAATTATCCCGTCTAAGTACGGCTTTGGGAGGCGTCGATCTCTTCGCGACTCAGAGCGATGGGATCGGAAATCCCGGATACCCCTCTTGAAAATAAACAAATGGAGGAATCGGGAATATTTGGCATGTTAGAATTAGCCGTGCTGATTAGGGAGAATGAACACGCAGCGAAGCTTTCAACTTTGCTTTAAATAGAGGAAGAAGTGAGGCGGCGGGGTTTTTTGATGCATGCAATATGTATGAGTTGTCAACACGAAGCTTTATGTTAACTCGCGTGCTCCTTGAACTTGTCACTCAGGCATGCATCGGAGGAGGGCGATCTGGACAGAGTCCTGACAACATAATCGTTTGCCCGATCACCCGTAGATTGCATCGGTGGCGAGGCAGAACCAATTCGGCTTTCCAGGAGAGCCATGTTTAGTATATATGCTACCTCGAAATTACATTTACAGTTTTCAATCTTGCCTGTGCTACTTCAGCAACATCACAAAATACCAATACTCTTATGACGCTGACAAATGGTTCAAATATCCTCGGAAATTTTAATTCGGTTGTGCCAACAATGTTAAATTTGACTGTTTTGACATTTTCAGAAATTTTGCATGTGTGTGAAATGGCAGTACAGCACAATTCTAATACGTGAATTGAAACCAGATGATGGATTTGATGCAGATTGCAAGTGACAACCATAGCAGAAAACCCACAGTTTACACACTGCCGATGATTATTTTGAAATATTTACTTAAATGTAGCTGATGACAGCAAAACTGTTTGGGGCAAAAAATATGGTAGTAAGTCATTATTAAAATGATAATCATAATTAAAGATGATTAAGGATGTGTCATGCATGAAATAAACATATTAACTTGAGAAACGCTAGTAATGTATGAGAAGATTATACATCATATTATTTCCATAGGAATGAATTTACTGAAGT
This sequence comes from Paramormyrops kingsleyae, assembly GCF_048594095.1. Lineage (NCBI taxonomy): Eukaryota > Metazoa > Chordata > Actinopteri > Osteoglossiformes > Mormyridae > Paramormyrops > Paramormyrops kingsleyae. Next base: position 25,690,554 of record NC_132806.1, on the reverse strand, counting down.
ATTTACAGAATCCATTTACTAGCGGTCCTCTTGCTTGTGGTCAGTGCTGTGACTAGGCAGGTTATAGCGATTTCTGTGTTTGTCTTTTTTGGACTTGTAAGATGTTGCAGTGGTTTCCATGGGAACACAGAGAGTTCCCTCTCAGGAAGTTGTGATTCAGCCATTTTTTGATAGAAAAACGCGGGGTTTGAACAGCTTCGGCAAGGTCCGTTTTAGTGGATGATATCAAGGGCAGGGGGCCAGAGCAGAATTCTCTTTAGGGATGTGATGGCCGGGTGGCCAGAGACGAGGGAAGGATGCAACAGTGGTGCAAAGGATGACTCATGAAACATGTGATGTCTCATTACTCATCGCAAAACGGGTCGCAGGATCTGCATTTCTCTGTGCCAGTGCACATGAAATGCTGCTGTCATGGCCCTCGTGCAGCTGTCTGCCCTGCATGACGTGTTAATTTTGCGATCTCACAGTTCAAATGGTAACTTTGTGCTTCTGGGCCTGCTTGTGACTGTTGCCCGTTGTCAGAGTAGATTGGCTGTGATTGTTTTAAAACAGACCCACGCATGGGTAAACCACGCCGCACACGTGGCTGAATGCTGGTTTCGTAAAGGCATGCTTCAGATAGGTTAAGGGCTGTCTCTCTCAAAGCATCGCTCCCTCCAGAAGGTGTTACAAACTGGGAGAGAGACAGAGAGAAAGGGCTGACCTACCGCAGTGAACTTTGATGAGCTAAAAACTACAGCCTTCAGAGCTTCTATTCTCACTTGCTCGTTGGAGTGACTTGTTACGGAGTCAGGTCTCAGTACCCCTTTATCACCCCCCCCCCCCATCCACCCATCACACAGAGAACCTGTGAAAAGAGGGAGCTATTGAGCCAAAGCAGTAGTTGCAGCGAATACTTTGCAACGCGGGTGAAGTGTTTTTGAAGAGATGGAAAACGTTCACTCGTTTGCATCATTTAAATGCCCTCCACTGTAATTGATGTAATGTGTGGTTTTATCAAGCTTAGATCTGTTTTTATAGTGTGCTTTTATCTGCCTCCACGGTGCTGTTTGTTGCTGCCAACTGCAACTTGCATTAAGTCCGATGGAAATAGATAATTTACACTACCAGCTATTATATAATGAATGGCTGTCAATTAATCACTATGGAATTGTAGAGGAGGGGCTTATGTAGATGATTTGTTTACTTGTGTGTATATGTAATGAATAGCTGCATGGCTTTGAATTGCGTTAGTTTTACATGCGCTGGATATACACTCAGAGGCCAGTTTATTGGGCACACCTGCCCACTAATGCAAACCACAAAGCAGATAATCTTGTAGCTGAAACTGAATAACACAACATAGATACCAGGTCAAGAGGTTTGCTTACTGATTGGCTAAGCTTTCGAATAGCTAAAATGCCTGATTTAAGTGCTTTTGAGCATAATATGGTCATTGGTGCCAGACATGGTGGTTCGAGCATCTCAGAAACATCCTTCTGGGATTTTCACACACTACAGTCTCTAGGGTTTCCAGGGAATGATGTAATGAACAAGAAATATCCAGTTTATGACATTTCTGTTTCCAAAAATATCTTGTTAATGAGAGAGGTCAGAGGAGAATGACCGGCCCATCTAACAAGCCACTAATGCAAAAATAACGGCTCTGCGCAACACCAGTGCACAGAATGGCATCTCTCTACGTACAACTTGCTCATTTTTTAAGTGGGTCTGGAGATAAAAGTTGGTCCTACTTGCTACTAGTTAGGTGTACCTTATAGAGTGTCCACTGATTGTATACTGTTGAGTCATTTCTGATCATGTGACTGGGAAAGGATGCCACGATAAGTTTCAGGAACTTAATTTTACACACAAGCAGTGGAAAAAAGAAGAAAACAGCAATGTTTCCCGCAGTTAGACATCAGGGAAATAGTACTGGCTGTAAGTAAAGTTAAACGGCAAGCTAAAATCCTTTTCGCTTAGCTCACAAACTTTGAGCTCTCGTAAGAGTCAATCGTATCTCAGTCCGTGTCTTTGTCAGTCATTCTGTATCAGAGAGGTACCACATGCTGCCAGATGATATGAAGCTGCACGTCAGGGCAGTGAAATGTTGGTTTTCTGTCTGCGAAAGAGATTTGGTCCCACGATATTGACAAGAAATATACAAAAAAAAAATGCATACAGCAACAAAAAAATTCTAAACTCAGCAGAGACATTCTTGAGTCTTTCATCAGAAACTGGGAGAAAGTTCAATCCTCTTGCCAAACCAGCACTTGCATTAAAATGTCCCAACTATAAATTTCACTGTCTCCACACACAGAGAATGTACGGACCCTCTGCTCGAGTTGATCTCCTGGGTTAATTGATCCCACTGCTCACTTGTGTTGGACTGGAATTGCTGGCTACAGCTCAATGTGGTGATGGATTTCATCCAGCAGACCATCCAGAGGAAAAAAAAAATCACACACAACTGCCTGCTCCACATGCAGAACCCATGGCTTTAGACTGCCTGATGTATGCTCTTCGCAATTGTAGCTGACAGCTAATCTCTTATAAGCTCTGATATTTCAGAATGAGCACTGCGTCTTCAGCTGCATCCCTGAGCTGCTGTTAGGTGTGTAGATCTCGCCACATGCTTCTATTCAAGAGACAATGTCATCACGTCTTGTGTGGAGTGCAAGTCTCCACCTAATGATCTCGGTCTGGCAGAAAGGCAACTCTGGGTTTAGTCTCCAATGCCCAGTTAAGCCTTTTTACCCGAGTCACTCTTTCAAATGCCTGTCTGATTTTTAATGCCCCACCCCCAACTCAAAGTGAGGGAAGTTCTTACAAACTTATATTACTTGCTATTGATGTGGTAGGTATGTTTTTATTGATAGTTATTATTTTAGTAATTCATACCTCTGTAAAAAGTGAAACATTAACGCAAAAGCTATGCTCGTTAAGTCATGGAGCAGGACAGAAATGTGGAACAAATGACTCCAGTAATGGAAAATTAAAGCTGATCATTCACGTTTGGGGAACAAATAAATCTTATAGTCGTAGGAGAAATGAACAGCTTCACCGCGAAGCAGTGACATGTATGATAACAATGAGAATACAGGGTGCAATCAGGCTGACAGGCACTGCAGAGAACTGAGAGGCTGGGGGACGTGGCTCCATGTTGGGCTTCTTCCTTGCACTGGCCCTTAACTCCTCTGGTACTCTACCTGTAGCTGATTGACTGTGTTTCTGTTAAGTCTCTCTCCAACACAGTGACCCCCCCACCCACCCCCTGCAGGATTCTAGAGAGCATCGTCCCCATCCTGACATACCGTCCCTAAAGGGGTCCTCTGCAGACTTTGATGTTGCCACAACGTAAGTACCGGGGAAACGGGGAGAGCCACCAGCCAAGCTGAACATGAGACAGCATCGTCTCCCCAGCACCAGACCACTGGCCCTGTCTATATTTGCCATCTGACAGACGCATGTTATAGACAACCAACCAACATGCACTAGGAAGCTGGGATTGTAACTGACAGCCACTCGCTGTTCCCACTAGTTATAATGGATCCTGCTCCCCATTAATCTAGATTTATCCCCAGGCTAAGCATTTCTTTAAAACACATAAGTCAAATCGGATGGAAAAATACAGCGATCTGAACCATGCTGATTGCTTTAATATGAAACTCAGCATTCCGGGAATGTCTGTCAACATTTAATGGGTTTTTCTCCAATTTGTTTCGACATGCGACATCCACACAAATGAGACGTTGGCCAGCCTATCAGTGTCCACGCAGAGGAGCTTCACTGACCATTAAGCCGGGAGCAAACAACTCCTCAAGAGGAAACAAGTAAGGCACATCAACCGTGAACCATGTTTGTGTTCTCCAGGAAAAAAAAACAACAACAACAAAAACATAAGGGAACAAATGCCACTAGTTGCCTGCTTGTAACTTACCTGTCTCAGTGCACCAGATCCGTATCCATCTGAGCCACCGGAGCTGACCAGTGCCGGCTTACTGGGAAGGTGGTAACGCAGGAGTGGAAGTGGGAGAGTCCCTTAAACAACCAGCCTGCTGAGACGTTCCAGAGCTCTGCCAGTCGACCAGGTCATCCCAGTTGGTTCCACGTTGTGCTCCGGTACCGAAGGCAGTAGGATGGGAGGGGGGGTGAATAGGGAAAGGGGGAGCGGCACTCGTGTGTGCACACCACACACACGCATGCACCCACAGCCGTGCAGCAGACCTCCTACATCCCTCTCGCACGAGCTTGCAGGTCTTCACTGCGCTCCCGTAACGCCTGCCTGCGCAAGCTCAGCTTCTCTTCTCCCGTCGGTTGTGTGTGTGTGTGCGCGCGTGTCTGTGCGTGCACGCCGGCGGACACACGCATCTCTCCCTGCCGAAGGTGCAGCGGCTTGTGGTAGAGTCGCGATCGGAGGAAGAGAAGGAGAACGAGGCGGAGAGTGATGGGAAAGACAGGAAGCGAGCGAGGGAGAGGGAGCGAGAGGGAGACAGAGAGAGAGGAGAGGCTGTTGTCCCTCCTGCTACATCTATCTGCATCAATCAGTCAGGAAGTGGAGGGGTGGGTTGTGGAAAGCCATATGTCACTCACAGACAGGTGAGGTGTATGAAGCGGCATGTGTCTGTGCCCCTGTGTGTCCATTTGTGTGCAAGAGCGCACTTTTATGGGAATGCTTAAAGTGTCACTGACATATGGTATAGGGTACCCAGGGACACTCCCCAGCTGTCAAGGGTCTCCCCTTAGTATATACACAGTAGTCATGGGTCCTGGAGCTGTAAATTGTCCCTGGTGCAGAATGGGGAGGGGCCTATTTTTATCGGCACTGCGTCTCTGTCTCTCATTAGGATTCCCATTAAGATCATCGATAGAAAAACACAGAAAATGGACAGTATGCTGGAGTAGTAGCCCCCCTTGCAAGTCACCTGGCACGTGTTCCTCCTGAAAAGCAGAGTAAACTTGAAGAATCAAACAAAAATGGAAAAAAAAGGACAAAAAATGTTGGCAGACCAGCAGGTGCGTGTTGTAGGGGGCTTGTTTCCTGAAACACATTTGCTCTCCAGTTACAAAGCGCTTAACGGTGAGCTGCTGCCTGCTTTTTGCTGAGACTGAGTGAGTGGATATGAGAGAGAGGGAGACAGGGAGGGGGGGGGGGCAGAGAGCCAGGAAGAGAGAGAGAGAGAGAGAGAGAGAGAGAGAGAGCCGTCCAGGCACACAGCATAGTCTGATAAAAGATCGGGGACATTTACAGAGGACAGGGGGTGCATACAAAGCAGCCGTCTCAACTTCCATGCTGTATAAAACTATTCTCCTGTCGTTCTAATGGCTAGGCCTCTTGGACAGAATGGAGTGTTGCCAAGGGAATCTTTCTCTGAGAAGCTCGTTTACAGCCGGCTCCACTATGTCAACATACGTGCACTTGTGCCTCAAGCGTTAGTGCAGTCTATGGCGGCAGGCACAGAGCTGGCAGTCGCAGCGTGGCTTGACAGCCTGAATTTAACACGTCTGACCTGGGATTTTGTGTGAAGGATCCCCCCCCGCACTGCAGGTGGCACTGGTACAGGAAGGTGCCCCGTCACTGGGCACACCGTTACCTGGCAGTCTGCAGGAATGCTTTTCATGTCCAACATCCAGGGCCCAGATTTAAATACCCAATTCATGATTACCTGTAAAAATCTTCAGCAGATACATGAATGTTAACACATGCACAATAGAGGACTATAACGTGACCTAGACAGCCACAGAGGCCAAAAAATACCGTCCATGAACATGGCTGGGCTTAAAAGAAGGTCTTTTTTACAGGTTTGTGTGTTATTTGTGCTTATTTGTGCTCAGCGGAAAGGTGTTCCCTGTTTCCGTTGACCTTGGGCTTAGGTCTCTATCAGATATTCAGTGGTTTTGTTGCTTTGGTTCGGCATCTGAGTTCAGATTCCATAGCTGTTTTGTGCTGATCACAAAGCCAGTGACTATAAGGAGACCTACAGTATCTGGGAAAAAAACTGCATCTGGGTAGTTAACCATGAAGGAATCTTTAGTGGCAGACAAAAGCTGGAAGGGTGTTTACTTGTATTCTACCTATAAATCCGTAAATTTAGCTACTGTAGTTCCCTTTTCTTGATTCGGCTGGGGGGGGTGGGGGGTGAATTGTGTCGTTACCATACTGAGGTTACCCTGCTGAGGTTACCATGCTGAGGTTACCATGCTGGGACCTTGGTAGGAGAGAACATCGGCCTCATCACTCAGGGAGTTATTACAACATGCCAGTTCAGTGTCTGGCCTGAATCAGCAGACCTATAGCAACTGCAGTGTAGCACCAGCGTTGGCCTGGGCAATAAGTTATGTTTTAGCTTGAAGGAAAGCTGTATGACTTAATGCAGCACAATCCCAAAAGATCCAGGGTTTAAACAGAGTTTTAATGATAGTGATGGGTAAAGCTTTTATACCAAACCAACTAATTATTATGATATTTGATCTCATTGGGATGTCATTTGCAAGTTTCTTGGTAATACTTTACTTAAAGCATCCATGTATAATGCACTTTAAATACCTTCATAATGCATTATAATGGCTTATACCAGGGGTGCCCAACTCATGTCCTGGGGGGCCGGAGCCCTGTGTAGCTTAGTTCTTTCCCTCTTCCACCATAAATGATTCAGTTCAAGAGCTGTGTGGTAATTAGCACAAGGAGTTGAATCAGGTGTATTAAATGAGGGGACACCCAAAACTGTGCAGGGCTCTGGCCCTCCAGGACTGGAGTTGGGCACCCCAGGCTTATACTGACTATTATAATGCATTATGATGGTAAATAAATGAGAGCTTCATAGAGCATTCATAATGCATGGTAAACATGGTTATGTGTTATGCCTTTTTACGGTGTGGCTTTATAGTTATGGTGCTGTACTGTATATAATACTTTATGAATGCATTATAATGTCTTATGGTGGTCTGTATAATACTTTATGAATGCATTATAATGTCATGGTGGTCTGTATAATACTTTATGAATGCATTATGATGACTGCTTAAAGTGTTACCAATTTCTCTTGGTTTCTGTCTCAGTAACAAATAACAGGCATAATAAATTCATAAACTTTATTTTAAAAAATGCGTTATCATAATATTATTGATATTATGATTGAATAAGGCTTTTTACCTAAACTGTGATTAACTTTATGCATTTTCTGCAGCTAATATTCCAGTATTAGTCAGCCTGAGGTTAAAGTTACAATTTCTCATTGTGCATTCGGTTCTACATGAAGCTGATGAGGAAGAAAACATATTATCTGAAAATCGATCAAGGGCTTTCCCACTCAGTGTTCAACTCCAACTATCAGCTCCTCCTCATTATAATTCCCATAGGCCAAGCTTAACACCCAATCATCCATCATATCTTGTGCTCCTTGTCGTTCACTGCTGATCGTTATACAGTTCATATATGTTCCTTTATGATTGTTGTTTGCTTCAAGGTGACCCAAGTCTCCTTTCTGTCAAAAAGGGTTAACAGTATTGGACTAGGATCACTCAATAAGACATCATAGACTTTTGGGCTCACATCTAATTAACTTTCATTATGTCTGCTATGAAAGATTTCCAGAACGTTACAGGAAGGGATTTATACCTTTAATCAATAATCATCTCTGGCTGAACCCATCTTACAGAAAGAGTGTTTAAAATGAACCAAATTAATTATCTTTGACTGTACAATTGTTATAATGTTGGTGATATACGATTGTCATACTTTTGGGTTAATTTTAGGTGAATTAATGGTTTTAAATAATTATACCAATTATTTCTCTGATTGGGATTCAGAATTACAGAGATGGCTGTGATAATGACCCTTACAACATGGTTAGTTTCTTCTGTTTCCTTCTGTTGAGTCAGGAGCATCACATTTGGTAAGACTCTATATGAGTTGCTTGGTGTAGGTCAGGGTATGCAGTTATTTTTCCCCGAGGTCCAAATTTTATCAGTCACAAAAAGCAAAGGTCCTTGTCGTACATTTTGCTTGCTAGGGCTGGGAGTTTCCTTTGGTTCATTCTGCTGGCTGGGGGAGGGGGGAGCTTCCCCTAGTTATGCTGCATTCCATTTGAACTCATAAATTGGAAATTCTGAGTTCCTAGTCAGAAATTTCAACTGGAACGCCCCATGAAGTCAAACTTGTAAAGTTGGAGGAATCTACACAACCCCGACCTCAGAATTCAATATGGCCGCACCCTTTATCAACAGAAGTTAAAGCTGTAAAGCTGTATCATACTGTTTATTAGCTCTTATGTTTTATTTGTGGGTCATTAAATCGGTTGTACACACAGTACTATCCAACCGCTATCTGTGGATGTGTTGCTATGGAATTTTTATGTGCAAAATACAGTGTAATGTGTTATTATGGACTGCTATGGCTAACAATTAACTGGGATAGAACTGGGGCTAGTTTCAGAAAGCAGGATTTATTGCTTAGCTAGATAACTAGATTCAGTTAAAGCTAAATGTAAGTCAACGAAGATAAAGGCCATGTAAACTGGGGTAACTTAAATCTGAGAAGTTATCCAGCTAAGCAAGAAATCTTACTTTTAGGAACAGGTTCCTGGGACTGCTATATGGCGTTCTGACCTGCTATACTGGAACGCATGTGTGACATCATTCCCAGCTCCGACTTCCAACCTCCAAGGTAAATGGAATGCAGCATTAGATTTTGCTGACCAGGGGTGGGGTCCCCCAATTGAGAAGAGGGGGATACATCACAGGGTTCGGATTACATTACAGGCCGCCATTTTATGGCCTCTGGTCTAGGGTGTCTGTTACAGCATTTTAATTTTTAATTAACACTTTAAGGGTGCTTTATTCTATAATATACTGTCAACATTCTGAGTGCAATTAATTCAAGCCTCTGTTGTCTGAAGTGTATTATTTTGATCATCATCAAGCAGATGACTAGCTATTTATTTATTAATTAATTTGTGAGGGAATTTAAGTAAATGGGTATGTGTTCGGAAGACCATCTGTGTATGCACAAACAAGATGTCTTCTTCGGCAAATAGTGTGAGTATATCAACCTCCAAACAAACAGGTCAACCTGCATTAATGTCTTTTCATTCAGGTCTTGAAAATATATTTCGGTATATAATAAATTGAAAGAATTACAGTAACAAAATTTGGTTAAGTGCTTCACCAATATTCCTCACAGTTTTCTATAAAAATTAGCTACGGGTTAGAAGACTACTTTGATATGAGTGATGTAGAGCAATGCGTCTAGTTTGAGGAAATCAAATTTAAAGTTTGGATGGGGTACAATGTATGCTGCTGTATACGACTGAAACGGTCCACGGCAGATGGGGAGAGACGTTAAAGCTTCCTTCTCCCAATGAGTATTGGCAGGTCATTATTCGGCTGCTGAAACAGGATAGCCAGCTATCCAGGTTATTTACCAGTGTGACAGGTAATCCTCTGGGAGCTGCTCCTTTGGTCCATAGGTGCTCTGTGTCCTGTTTATAACAGTATGGAGAATACCTTGCATTAACCTAAGGCCATGCCATTATTAGCAAGACGTCACTGGCTGCAAGTGATCGGTAGATGACTCTCTGAGGAGGTGAAACCACAATTAGGCCAGATACTCATTGAAACAATAGAAGGATCAAAGAGTCACTAATGAAAGGCAGAATGTGTATGTGTACGACAATTCACTAAATATTTATTAAATGCAGAATTTTTTATAAACTCTTTCCCCTGGTTTCCTCAAAAGGGATTAACCCTAGTCTTGGACTAAATTTGAGTAGCAATGGAGATTTACCACTGAAAAGCAAAGCTAGTCTAAGACTAGGGCCCCTTAAGCTTAATCTCAAAGGCCTGACTAAGAGAACAGGATGGATGGAAGTGGAAAGTGTAAAAACCAGGAAGTGGAAAGTGTAAAAACCAGGAAGTGGAAAGTGTAAAAACCAGGAAGTGGAAAGTCACAGTGCCAGCCAATGCAGTGCATTTCAAAAAACATTTTATACCTCCATATGTGAATTATTATGTGAATTTTGTTGAATACAGCTATTTGGAATGATAAAAAAGCATATACTTCAATCCGACATCATGTGCCTTGTTTTGAATTGTAATATTATTTGACTTATACTGTGCAAGTCCATCTTGATTTAAAATGTCATTTATGTAATATTTTATAATGGCTGTCATGGCATAACCTCAGAAGTGTCTGCTAGAGCAGGGCAATGGGCACTGCAGGAAAAGCCAGACAATGGTGTCCGAGATTTCTCATGAAAATGCTAGGTGAAGGCCAGCTTACATGGAGAAGTTCCGTGTGGGTCAGACTACTCATGCTTCCCTGAGACACTTGCATTTCACTTTCTTTGAACTTTGTAATACTTGACCATTTGTTGGGAGAGTCATGCTTTCTTAGTTGTCTTGCCATTAATAATGCCATTGGTCTTAATGTTCATGCACTCAGGCTACCTTTAGTTCTTCTTGAGTGGTTGAAAAAAAAAAAATGCGGTTTTTGATGCAGGTCTTGAAAATGGCATTTAAATTCCAGTTTTCAAGCATGTTTGTTGTCTAGAGGAAAGCAAAGAAACCCGACTGTTAGAACTACACCTCTAAATGGAGAATTCAATCAGTGCTGAAACATCCAAACAATAAAAGGTCTTTTGTTCTAGAGGAGATGTGTCACATGTTAGATTAAGAGCTACTGGAAAGTTATTGTGATGGGAACATAACAAATACAGACCCAATACGTACTAGTTTAGGGCGTCACAGTCATGGCCGCCTACAGAAAAAAGTACAAACACAAAGGAGGTTTCGCACACTTATCACTCACCTAACAACTACAAAGTCACTTGTGGGAGAGAATGAGAGCTCTGGTAAGTTGATGACAAGGAAATGTGGCCGAGACAGGCCATGTGATTGGCAGATCGTTTTATTTGGCGGGACCAGAAAATCCCATTGCATTTGAAATGTGTTTGTCAGTTTAGCCTGTGACAAAACTGGGGTTTGCCTGCTCTTCCGAAGCCTTTGTGGAAGGATACAGGAAGCAGATTTATGATTGAGAGCAAAGGTGAAATTCCAGTCTCCCGGGAAGCTTAACTTGTGAAATAAGCACCCAGACAAAAATCACACTGGGCAGACATGTGACCTGACCTTTGTCAGAATCCTGATTCACTTCTCCAGTAAATTTCTTCTCGTAAATTTCAAGAGATATAAACAAATATTACGGACACACACAGGTGGTAGGATTAGAGGATATGCATCCAAAGAATTCAAATACTGTAGATGCTCTATTTCAGGCAGAATTTCCCAAGTCTGTTCCTTACGACCCATCGTGTATGCTGGTGTTCAGCCCAGCCAAACTCTCATAATGTGACAAAATATTTCCCATAGGAATTATTATTATTATATGTATCAGTAGTAAACTATTTTAAAAAATAGAGAAAAATAGACTGTTTTACTAATTTATTATTTTATGAATTTACTGTTATTGTTCACAGTCTACAATATAATCCTTGATTTACTGAAAATGAATTAACAAAGAGCAATCTATTATTAATTTTATTTGGGCAAATAAATTTAGAAATTAGCAGTCATTTAAAAAGCAAAATCGCGTATTCAGGTAATGTAATTGCATGAAAATGTGTATAATTTAAGTGATTCATTCAATCAAAGGTTCTCAGGCTCACTTAAAAGCTAATCTGAAGCAAAAACTCACTGGCATGGTGTGTCCTGAAAACACAACTGGGAAGCACTGTTCTAGGCAGCAAGTCATCTAACTACAGTGGCAGTTCAGTTCACTAAAATAAGGCCTTCTTGGGGGAAAGGTTAGACCATGATAGGTCAGTGCAGCACGGAATAAGATCTAGGAGACCCAAATTTGCTGTATAGGGGGTTTGAGAGAAGGCTGGTTAGCTGTGAGGGCACTGTGCCATTAGCTGCCTGATTGAGCATCACCACGACTGCCCATAACTGCCTAATAATGCAGTTACAGTGCAGCTATGTTCAGTGCAGAGGTGGTTTTTACCATTAATCATAACACGCATTTGTGAGGGGGCCCTGAGGTTTGGGGTGCACCTGTTGGCCACAAACAGTCACTACATGAGATTTGGCCAGGGACAGAAACAGCAAACCCAGCCCTGGTTCCGTGACAGTGGGGTGTATTCTATGTCGAGCTTCGAACACCGGAGTGCATTTAGGACGTAAATCGAAATATGGCATGCAGCCTGTCACCATGCGCCCGTGTTATCTGCATGTAAGTATGATTCTTTTCTTTTAGTCACAAAGTGGCCGTACCGTCAGAAAAAAGCCGGCATTGTTATCGAAAATTACATGATTGGCCTTCACTGCTGTTCATCCCCCTCTAAACTGAACTCTTTTGTTAAAAGTCATTCCTCAAACAGATTGTAAATCAAAAGTGGTGCAGTGTGCGTGTGATTAAAAAACAATGGTATAGAGCCTCTGCTCCCAGAACTTACACTCCAGCAGTGGAAAAATAAGCACTTACTGTAGCTGAATGGACCATCAATCTTATCAGACCCCATAGCTGAGGTATACAAAAAGTTCCTTCATTAAACATGCTGCATCAGGTTTTCCATGGTGTGTGACCCCCTGTGCCTGAAAGCAGCTGTTTTCGTGTATGGCCAGTTGTGTGTCTCTTCTTCTGCTAGTTTCTTATTGGCCGGTGGTGCTGCAATCATTCTGGGTGTTTAATTTGGGTGTGATTTCACTGGCAGCTGGCACCTAGAGTCACAGCTCTCCGGAATTTTCTCACTGCCCACTGGTATTTAAGGACAGCCAGCTGCTGTATGTTACTCAGCTTGGGTGTGGCCTTCTCCGACTATCAGAACTTTTAACTGGCTACATCTCAACCTCTCCCCTTATCTCAATGTCAAATGTACGGTGGGCCAGTCTGGTCCAGAAATTGAAGCCGTTCGTCTACGCTTCCCCGAAGTCTGCTCCACCTGTCAGCTGGCATCTGGGCCTGGACCACATAATATGACCTGTTAACATTTGGTGGCATGATACCCCAAATCTCCCTCTGGCCACACGGCCGCGACTGGCCTAAGAAACTGGGTGACAGATGCTCAGTCTGCAGTGCGCTGGGACAACACTTTTGCCCGGTAATGAGGATCGGCCTGGCTACAGCACGCTGGAAATTCTGTTCAGCCTCTTCTGTCACCGCGAATAATGCTTTTTCATTACAAAGTATTTGTTTGGGCTTTTGCCCCGAGATTTTCAAATCCCATTTGAAGAGCTCTAATGTGGAAATGGCTCAATTCGTTCAGGTGTGCTGGGTTACAGGTTGAAATGTGGACTAATTTTATATCGCAAAGGCAGTAATTCAGGGTCTCTTGGTTTTTCCTGTTACTTGCTCACCAGACTGTTTTTTATTGTTTATTACTTGCCCACAAATATGCACCAGAATGCAGCCTTAGACCTCTGTGTGCTTCAAGGCAAACTGGCAAACCTGCTTTTGTCCATTATTAAGGGAATAATGCTGCTGAAATGTTTAACAATGGTCTTTTTTTCTCAACCTATTTGTGAATTGAATTTGTAACATAGATGCCAATTGGTCTGGCGTTATAAGTTGGATGTTGCAGAAAATAGGTTATCGAAAAGTAAATACGAACATGTATTCATCGTACCATAGTTTATCCAGTGAAGTTGTACTTCATCTTTATTAATGATTATATGATTTTCTGCACCTAAGTATCAATTTTATACACTGCATGGGTAAGTGGTAAACGTAAAGATGTTAGTTTGCATGAGACTGTATGAGTCTAAGTCGTTTGCTTACCGGTGCTTTATCGGTATAGGATATAACCTTTTAAACATACAGATGAACAACATGGACAGACTTTATTTTTCATGCTAAACTGTTTTCCACTGGAGGCTATTCCCAGAACAGCAAATCTATGGTAAGAGAAAGCCAGCTTCAGCACTGACAGATATATTAATTTGTTAGTATATGAACTCAACTCTAACTGCATCATGGTGCTTTCTATGATTACACAGGGAACTAAACATGCACTGCTGGGGGGGAGGGGGGGCGCTTAAGCATCTCCCCTTAATTAAAAGCACTGTTTCAACATCACCCACTGGCCTTTTTCCATTTCTGCAGGAAATGGCTTTCATGGGACAGGCGCACTGTAAAAGAACTTAAAGACACTTTTAAACGATCCCAACCCCCCTCTGCAGTGATATTGTTTTTTTTTTTGTTTTTCCATATGACATTATTCTTAAGTAATAGTGGGGTTTTCTTTCACTTTTTTATTTCTGACAGGTTTTCATATTTGTAAAGCAGGTGAATAGCTTTTGAGGATGTAATGCACTGTTGACACAGCGCAGGCACTCCGTCAGTGTCAGGGAAATGGCACAGCAAATGCCCAGAAGAGCGGGAGGCATAAACAAGTGCCAGGGCAGGAGCCTGGCACACTGAGCTGCACCTTTGTGTGCGTGTGTGTGTGTATTATGTTTACATTACAAATGTCACCCACAATGTAATAAAATTATAGATTATAAGATCTGTGAATGCAATCAAGAAACTAAAAAAGTCTCGTATTTTGTTTGGTTAGTTATGGTTAGGGTTAGGGCTGGGTAGTGGTTAAGGATGTCATGTTGGAATTAGAGTTTTCCCCAAAGAAATGAATGGAGAGTCCCCACAAAGATATAATTACAAACCTGTATGTGTATGTGTGGTTTATCTGTTATCTAACTAGCAGACAGCTGCTTTGTGTCCAACTACAATCATTTTCACAAGTGTGGACAGTGTGGAGGACCCTCAACTGGAATCAGTACTATCAGCTTTTAAATTATATTTTTAAATGATGATTCTGGTGACAATGAAGCTGCATGTTGGTGTGGAAACAGTACATTCATCCATCTTCCACACACCAGAAGTCACAAGACCAGGACACCATGAATGGCATACCAATCCGTCACAGGCAAGACAAGGCATGGATCCTGAATACTCCTATATCCATTAAAAATAATCCTCATCTCATCAACAACCTAGTGTTTTCTATCACTATTTGCAAATATCACACACCTATGCCAGCAAAATATAGGACTTTGTAATGCTGGGAACTGTATTTTGATAACACAAATATTTCAACTTATCAAGCTCAAGATGAGGCATTTGGGAGAGTTTAATTTGTTCTCAGAATGTGTTGTTCTATGTGCAAGCATGCCATTTGAGATGGGGTGGGGGGGGGGGGGTTATACAAAGGGGTGATTTTTAAACCTCCAGCTATGGTCCCCACCGCCTTTCGTCTGTTTCTTCAAGGGGGCGACACACAGGTATGTGGCTTTATCTGCTCTGACACCTGCACAGTCTATTCAGCTGCGCAGACATGCGGGTCACAGGCATCGCGTGTTTGACATCCCCGCCAGGGAGAGTGATTTGCAAAGCCTTTCTACTTCTGTGCCCGCTGTAAAAATGTTGCCTTCTTTTTTGTCGTTTATTATATATATATATATATATATATATTATTTTTTTTGCTGACAACCAAGCTGGCAGCTAGTAGAAAATTCTAAATAGGGTAATGAGCCTCTGGATTAAATTCCGTTGATTCCAGTAATTATTCCCCCCCCCAAAAAAAAAAAAGTTTTTCTTTTCTGTGGGTGTCACCTGTTAAACAGTTACACCTTTTCTGTCCCAAACTAAATAATTAAATAATTAGAGGACTAAAACTGATTTCAAAGCTTAACGTCCTCTTGTTCGTATGCTAGAGGGACGGTGCAGTGGTAGGACCATTGACTCACACCTTGGGACTGGACTTTGAGTCTCCATCCCAACTCTATGTGTGTAGAGTTTGCATGTCCTCCCTGTGTTACCATGCGGCTTCCTCTGGAGTTCACCCACTAGGGTGACCACCTAATCCATGTCAGGAGGGACACTATGAGCTACAACAGGATTTGTAAACTACCATTTCATACATTTCAATTAAAAGGACCAGGATTTCACTTAAGCACTGGGTTCTTGCCGTATGCTGATTGGTCAGTCTCCTATAATCATGCATATGTGTCAGTAATGTTAATGCGAAACAGCTGGATGAGTCTTTCAATCTAGGAACTAACCAAACATTTTAGCAGAGCACAGAACCATTTCAGCTTTAAAGTAGTTCGTAAAAGCTGAAGTAGCTCATAGTGTCCCCCCTGACATGGATTAGGTGGTCACCCTACCCCCCACACCCCAAAAACATGCTAAGGTGTCAATTGCCTGTAGGTATGAATGGGTGCTTTGCACATGTAGCTTTTGGGACAGGGACCCTCATGACCCCGTGACCCTTCAATGGACCAGGGGGTACAGTATATAAAATTGATGGATGTGTGCTAGAATGTAAAGTGAGGGGCTGTTCTTTCACAGACATCTTTCATGTGACAAACCGTGACACAGAATGTTTTGTACAGCACCATTTATAGATTTTCCTCTTTGGAACACTGGTTTTCAGCAAATGCCATAAAATCAAAGTCTCGAGTGCATAACTCCAATGATTCATCTTTGTTTCTGGCAGAGATTTGTCCAGGGGAACAGAGTGTCCAAAATAAAATGTGTTCCGTGTTTTGGGGTCAACAGTGCTTGTAATATACAACTGTATTGCTTGCTTGCCCTGCAATGAACTCCATCCCCTTCAGATTGTCCCCTATCCTGTACTTCCTGGGACAGGCTCCAAGATGACTCTGTGACCCTCTACTGGAAAGGTGCTTGTATATTTAGCCTGTATTACAGTGACTAAAAATATATTTATATGTGGGACTCAATTCAAGTCAAGGAATCATTATAGCTACCCTACATTTAAACAAGTTATCACTGAAAAGACAGTTAGCTAGTCTTTCTATGCTTTTATTAGGGCTGTACCTGTTTTTGTTAGTCGATTCAGACCTGGCTGTTCAATACAAATATTCAACTATTCATTTTTCCCCCACATAGGCAATCTGAATTAAAAAATCCATTGGCATGAGTTTCAGTGATATTTCTACGCCTCTTACTGCAGCTTCTGTGCTCCATGCCTTCTGCCTTCTTGCTTTGTTTACCTTATGGATTTGTCAGAATAATGAGACAGGCAGCACACGTGTATTTCTGTTTAAATAAAGCTGTTATAGCCTAATTTTTTGTTGACTCACGCACACCGCGTGTGCCACGCCAAGCGAAATTGGTCACACAATAGCACAGGGCAACACACAACCACCAGTTAATTACTTTGAAATTTCATTCGCTATTTTGACATGTTAAATTACTACCATTTTAGGCGTATCTCGTTCTATACATGCCATGTACAGCGCAGTATACACATCTTTAGGAGTTAAACACATACCTTCATTTAAATAAAACTACAGTGATATCCAACCTAATTCTATGGCTGTGAATATCTTGCCAGCCTGGTGTTGAATTCACAGGGTGAATAAGAGGTAGATGATATATAATAAATATATTTATCTTCACAGAGACCCATTCTCTCCTGTAATGCTTGAACATTATGTCCTAAATTAAGCATTAATTCTTTTTGGTTTTTACAGACTCGTTTCAGCACTAAGCTGTTTTCAGTGTGGTAAAACAATACCAAAAAGCATCCGTCATTCAACATGCTTCCAATAAATCAAAGAGAGAGTATACGCTTTTCTTTATTATTTAACGCATTATTTCACAACCTTTCCCATTGCACGCAATTCAGAGAGTCTATAACACAAAGCTGGCTGCATGCAATGTTGCAGAAAGTTATGCCGCGTTCCATTTGAACTCGGAAGTTGAAATTTCGCACTTCTTAGTCAGAAAACTCAACTGGAACGCCCCCTGAAGTCGTAAGTCTGCCTCAGAAAGTCAGAGGAACCTCTGCAACCCTGACCTCAGAATTCAAGATGGCCGCACCCCTTATTAACAGAGATTAAAGCTATAGTTATATTATACTGTTTATTAGCACTTACGTCTTATTTGTCGCTCATTAAATTGGTTGCACACACACGACTGCCCAACTGCTATCTGTGAACATGTTGCTACAGTGCTTTTATGCACAAAAAACTACGTTATGTGTTGTTATCAACTGGTATTGCTAGCAACAGCTAACAGTGAACCGGGCTAGAACTGGGGCCTGTGTCTCAGAAAGCAGGATTATTGGCTTAGCTGGATAACTTGTCGGGTTTAAAGTAGTCTCGGTTAAATGTAAGTGAAGAAAGACAAAGGCCATTTAAACTGGAGTACCTTAAATCTGACAAGTTATACGGCTAAGTAAGAAAATCTGGTGTTTACCCTGGTGTTACTAAATGGCTTTCCAACTTGCTGTAGTGGAACGCGGTTAACTCGAGTGTGACATCATTCCCAGCTCCAGCTTCTGACCTCCAAGGTAAATGGAACGTAGCATTATTTGCAATGCTGCTTTGTTACTGACCCGACCCGCCCGCATCTGAGATGTTTTCTGGTAAGCTGACCCAAATTCACCCGACCCGTGGATCAACCTGCAGGACCCGTGCATCACTACTTGCCAGATAATTGCTAATGTGGATTTTTTAATTTAGCAAACGCCCCAATGCATATGTAACATAGCTGTAATTGTTATATACAGTATATAAAGGTGTTATACCTTTTTATAAATAGTAATAGCCGTGTTTATAATACTTTTTGAATGCATTATTATGCATTATGAAGGTATCTATTATGCATTATGACTGCTATAAGTAGCATAGTACAGTGATACCAAAATATATTTATGGTTCCCCCTATTTATAATTCCTTATTGAAATGACTGACAAAAAAAATGACTCACTGACTTTAAGAAACACAGTTGACTCATGAGTCTTCGATTGAATATTAGCATCTTCGACTTTTAGGGGGCAGCTCTAGTTTTTATTATTAAGAATGTTTGCTGGTTTTATTTCTGTTTGTATGCTGTGATAGTCATTAATAATTTTCTCACCAACAACAGTAGGTAAAGGAAAAGGAAATATATAGTTTATTTTTTCCCAGGGATCACAGCAAAGAATACATTTTAGTTATGATACAGTTATGTTGTTCTGTATTACACAATATTAATAACTGCAAGAAAGGCTCCAGTCAGGATGGCAAAGGGAACTTCATAAAATAGGGATTAGAGGAGGGACGGGGATATCATTCATGGCTGGGCTGAAATGAGTGAATGGAAACTGTACGGCAAATTATATCAAATATTAGGATTCCAATCAGTGGGATTACTGAGGGGTGAGAGAAACCATCTATTAATCATACAGAGAAACAAGGAAATGTGTTACCTGACCTCCTCAAAGAATGTCACATTCATCTCACAGTAAGAGGCCAACTTAACCCAAGCCAGTCCCTCATCATCCATCCATCCATCCATCCATCCAACAAGCCATCAATCCATATTTCTATTCATTTTCAAAATGCATTTTCAAATACAGGACCCTGAGCCTTTTAATGTAGCACCTGAGAGGACACACTCTTCGAGTTCTGTACCTTTGACTTTCACTTTAACTCATCCAATTAATTTGGCAGCAGTTTGCATGCACTGATAACCGTTGATAGGATTTTCCCCATTATCTCGGAAGAAGAACGATTCTCTCTTAGTCAAAGGACTGGAGAAGCATTTGATCACGCGTCTCTCTCCAAACTCTAAATCTCCTGCTCCTGAAGGAATCCACATCTTCAGCTCCGCGTGGCTGATGAGGGAGATGCGACGTGCTGCGTTTGCCGAGCGGCGGTAAGTAGGTCCCGTGTGAGAAGCGCAATTTGAGTGTTGTCGTTCCACTGGCCACTTCAACAAGCAGCCCGGGGGAGGGGTGATTGCTGAGCTGCCTGACACTGTTGACCCTCCCTCATGTGTATGATCACTGACTCAGTCTTCTCAACTCTTCTCAGATGTGTGCTGCTCGTGCTAACCATCCATCCTGCCATTGCTACGGGCCTGTTCCCCCCACAGTGCAGGGCTTCACCATCTGATCAAGCTGCCTCCACCTGGAGATACTTTGCCAGAAACGTGCGTCAGGGCATCAGTCTCTGAGGTTTGCAGTCCCTTTTGTGGACTGTACTTCACATCTCTGAAGCTTCTCTGAAGCTCAAGTGACGCTGTGCCTTCGGGAAACTGCTGCGCACTTCAAATTGCTATGAAGTTATTATATTTCAAAATAAAAGGCTTCACCTCTATTACTTTTTCCTTTATTTCTGGTCACTTGTCTTTAGCTTGTGTATGTATAGACATGGACATATTTTTTTGCATTTAGACCTTTCTAGCTAGAAAGGTATGAAAAAAAAATCAATTTTTGCCAATGCAATGTTTGCTCCTCATGTCATCTTAGGAATATCATCCTCCTGCTATCCGAGGGTCTAAGAGAACAAAATTTCCAAGCCTTTCTCCTGAAAGTCTACAGAATAGATATTAAAACATACACAAACATTAGCAATGTCACTATAACATTTAGCTAAAATGTGATCTCCTGTCTGATTGTCACATACAGATACCATCCAAAGCACACAGATTTTTTCTGGATCAACTAATCAGTATGCGGATGTATCTTTTTTTTTTGCGTTCGGGGGGTAAGCAATACTGTGCTCCATTTTAGCGTAGAAGTGGAAGCACGTGCCGGGGCTTGTTTGATAGCTGCAGATTTCGCGGAGATGCAGACGGCTTTTCCGCCAACGTGCCAGAGGCTCCGTGGGTGGCGTGGACGTGTGACCCAAGCGAAGCGGATGTCTCTCCACCCACTGCTCGTTCAGCTCCATCTCCACCTTCACAGAGTACACGAACTGGCATCTCCATTCCGTCAATAATCACCGGTTTCCATACAGCTCTGTTACAAAGGGCCACTCTCCAGGGGCTGCAACCAGGATCCTCGTTCTCATTCAGCGTAGGAGCAGCAAATTCAGGCCTTTTTTTAATTAATCACTGGGACTGAAGCGCCAAGGCACTATTTACGTCAGTCCGGGCTATCAGACCAGTGGAGTGTGGTGACACATCAAATGCTCTGGATATCTCTGTGTCAGTAATGAGCTGCATTCAGATTCATTTTTTTCTTGGAGCAAATCCCTGTGTCCCCACATTAACACAGATAGCTGGACAAATACATCGTTGTTTTCCACTCCTCAGGACAAAGTCTCTGTACTGCTTTCCAGAAGAACTTTATTTCCCTTTTCAGCTGAGTTGCTGTACGTCAAAAGGAATTTAATGCAGTTTCTTGCTCTCAGTTGCCTAAAGCTACCCACCTGAAGCAGAACCTGCTTAATTTGCTTCTAGAACTTTCTATCCGTCTAGTTTGACTATCAGGACTCATTCTGTGTACCCAGCATGCCCCAGTAAACCTTTGGCTGTATCATATTTAATGAAAAATGTAGATTCTGCAGAAGAGAATTTTAAGCTAGCTTTTATGCTGTCACAAGGTATTTTTGAGCTATAAAAATGTTCACAGCCATGCTTAATATTCCAGAACCATAATCTATGGCTGATTTAATATTTTGTTACATTACTTAGGATATCTCTTACAGCAAGGACATCGAATAGAAGGAGAATGCAAAGTTTGCCTGTCGTTTTAGCAGCTCACTACAGCTCACCTCTATTAAATTGTTTTTCTCAGAGTAAACATTCTGTTGGGGTGGAGGGGGACTAGTATGTGACCCAGGAAAGGACACACTGTGAATATTGAAATAACCTGGAATATTTTTCTACTTCTGTTTTTTCCTTTTCCTTCTACAGGAGGGCTAATTTCTTATGTCTAAGAAAAGGTTAAATAATTTTGCTTTTAGTATTTTTTACAGCATCATATTTATTATGTATCCAGTATAGGGTCACAGTAAACTTGAAGCCTATACCAGGAAGCCCAGGGCATAAGGCAGGGGACACCCTGGATGGGATACCGGCACATCCTAGGGCAAAAGGTAGAGGACAATCTGTATGGGATACCGGCACATCCTAGGGCAAAAGGCAGGGGAAGCCCTGGATGGGATACCGGCACATCCTAGGGCAAAAGGCAGGGGAAGCCCTGGATGGGATACCGGCACATCCCAGGGCATAAGGCAGGGGACACCCTGGATGGGATACCGGCACATCCTAGGGCAAAAGGTAGAGGACAATCTGTATGGGATACCGGCACATCCTAGGGCAAAAGGCAGGGGACACCCTGGATGGGATACCGGCACATCCTAGGGCAAAAGGTAGAGGACACCCTGTATGGGATACCGGCACATCCTAGGGCAAAAGGCAGGGGACACCCTGGATGGGATACCGGCACATCCTAGGGCAAAAGGCAGGGGACACCCTGGATGGGATACCGGCACATCCTAGGGCAAAAGGCAGAGGACACTCTGGATGGGATACCGGCACATCCTAGGGCAAAAGGAAGGGGACACCCTGGATGGGATACCGGCACATCCTAGGGCAAAAGGCAGGGGACACCCTGGATGGGATACCGGCACATCTTACGGCAAAAGGCAGGGGACACCCTGGATGGGATACCAGCACATCCTAGGGCAAAAGGCAGGGGACACCCTGGATGGGATACCAGCACATCCAAGGGCACACACTTTCACACACACTATGGCAAATTCCACACATACAAAACTAGGGGTGGAAATTGAACCCCAACAGTGGAGGTGTGAGAATATTGTGCTTCCCACTGAGGCACCATACCGCTCATCATATTTATTACTGATAGGAAAGTTTAATTAAGGGTGATAAACACTCATATCCAATACCCTAATGGATTTAAGTGTTTAATCAGTGGATGAGATTCTGTAATATAATAGGGTTGAGCGACACACTGCATGCTTTTACATTAAAAGCAAACATTGTCAGGGCTTTATAAGTACAATTAGGCGAGCATGCTCTTCCTGCTGCGACACAAGTCAGAAGAGCTGCACATGCAGGGTCATCAGAATGCAGCAAGGTGGTGAGCTTTAAAACGATTGCGAAAATCCACCAGGAAGTAATTGGCTCACTGTTATCTGACAGTGGATTGCTGGATTTCTTAGCAGACGTGAAGAGCAGCTCTGCTTTTTTAATGCAGTATGTTTTACTGACATTTTGGGTCACCGGTTGTGGGGCTGGTTAAGATGTATGAGGTGGGAGGGAGTGTCTACTCGAGCAACGTGCTCCAACAAGAGTCTTTGTAATTAAGAAGGCTTCACCCGAGAGCTGCTGTGTGCCCCTGGAAATGAATGGAATTAAACTGGCATTAAGGCAAGACGGAGATGGACCAGTTGTTTACTGCAGCACAGTAAGTGTCTCTGAGACGAGCCCTTCTCCAATCAGCCGGTGCTTTCCTGTCATCAACACACTCAAATCCACACACGTGTCTCCACTAGCAGAATCATCCTACCCACACACTCCTTCCTTAAACCATAAAAAAACACGTGAACACATGCTATAAATATGCAGCAGAGTAAGCATATTTGTCATCTACAATATGCTAAAAAATATTATTTTGACATACGAACCTCACATATGCACATGCAAAAAATATCAATTCTAATCACAGAACATCAAGTTTCATCAGATAAGGGTGCACTGTGCTCTAAAATAATTAGTATTAAAGTTATTCAGTCCATTTGTCAAAGATGAAATGTACGCCTTCAGGCTGCTTAGGACAACCACTTGACGCTCCATTTTGTCTTTATCCTGTGAATTGCTGAGCTCATGGAAATCGCCGTGATTTGCAGTGGTGGCTGAAAAACATTGTGACCAAAGAAATCATAGGAAACATTCCTGGATTTATTTATATCTTGAGAGTATCGAATCCCTCTGTTATATTCCGCTTTTTTCTGTATAACTTCCCTATAAGTTCAAAGTGTCCCTCGGGAGACTTGCAGACGGTGCGTCAGCTTCTCTGTCACGCTGTCAGCCAATGAACTGCTCCGTGACACATTCCTAGGCAGAACAGCTATTGCTGGGCAAAGGAATGATGCTTCTACCCTTGCTGGTAACTGCCATCTAGCAGGCAACCCAAGAAGCTCTTACATAGTCCAGCTGAAATATTCCTGACTTAAACCCTTTTGCTCAGGATAGACCTGTGCAGGTAAACGTTGGAAACTGATGTGGCATAGATTTTAAATAGCTGATTAGCAAAGATCACAAGGCAAATGAGACCTTGGACAGAATGCCAGCCCCTCACTGAGCCATACATTCGCACCCTATGACAAACTAAGTGACACCAATCCACTTGAAAATATGGGCAGAATGTCAGTGTTGAAATACTTAGTCTATTATGACATCTACACATTCTAATGAGATTCTCTGCAGCAAACTGTTCGTTATCTGCTGCCTGCTAGTGCTGCTGGAATGGTTCTGGAGCTGGTTATGCTACTTAGCCTTGCGATTAGCCTGCTTTGCTTTCGTAGTTAAAAGCTTGCTGAGCACAACGCAGTCATGCTACCGTGCTAATGATTGCGCCATTACAAGAAACAATAATCATTGTCTGTTAATTACGGCGGCTATTAGTTCAAGGGTCTGTCCAATCTCTTTACTGCACAGTGACTTTTGTCTGTCCACCCCAAAGGAATAGGTGATGGGCATTGATTAAGTGAAATGGCCTTGATGGGCAGCCGGTGTCATGGGACTAGTTACGGCACAAATAAATCTGAGATGCTTACAAGAAAAGGTCAAAGTCCTAAAAAGCCCCTTGTCTTATTAATGGGCCATTTTATTAAGGAAAAAAAAAAACCCACTGATGTCACGGTCTTGGTGACTCAGCATGTATCTGCCTTTATTTAACAAGTACTTTGCTTCCTTGGTGCAGCATTTTACGTATAAAGGGCCACAAGCTCTCAGAAAGAAATCTCTTTGCAGAGCCCATGACATTGTCGTACTGGAATGCTTGCATTTTCTTACTATGCATTTATGTTCATTTATTTAACAGATGCTTTTGTCCAAAGCGATCTACAAGCAAGACAGATAACACAGTACACATGCGGTACACAGTCTATGTTTGCTTTCAGTTACACCTATGTTACACTTCATACTAGACAGTGAAAATAGCAGAAATGCCTGGGGCAGGCTTAGAATTATGCATTCGTTCGTCATACATACTTCTCTTATGCAAGGTCCCGGGGGGGTCCGGAGCCTATGCCAGAAGCTATGGGCGAAAGGCAGGGAATAACCCAGGATAGGGTGCAGCATTCAGAATTTGGTAAATCCAATTTACCTTAGTGTGTTTTTGAGCTGGGGGGGGGGGTGGGGCAAGGAGAGCCCACAAGAAACCCTGCAATGAAACAGGGAAAACAAGCAAATTCCACCTACAGTCATGGAAAAAATTAAGAGACCACTCTGTATTTTTAAACTAATCTGCATTTGTAAATCCTGGTTTAATCCTGGTTCTGCAGGGAGGAGGCTACACTGTGTGACAGGCTGCTTCCAGGCTCAAAATTTCTAAGACAGCAGTACACAAGAGTAAGGTGAAGCAGGAGACACTGGGAAACGACCAGAAACCAGCCAGGTAGAGGGCAGGAGCAACTTTCTAATGCCAGGGATGACCGTCAACTTGTCCAACAGTTTCTCATGACATCAAGTGACCTTCAAAAGGAACGGGAAACATTAAGTGGTGTGAAGTGCACTGCTAGGACAGTTCCTATCAGGCTCCTAGAAGCAGGACTGAAGTCCCATAAAGTAAGGAACAAACCCTTCATTAATGAGAAGAAGGGAAGAACCAGGCTACAGTAAAAATAAATAAAAAAATTATATATATATATATCTATATATATCTATATATATATATATATATATATATATATATATATATTATTCACAGATGCACACTTATAAATTGAGAAGTGAATGAAACAAAAAAAAAAGTGCTTGGTTTCTTAATTTGTTGGTAAGTCGGTGTGAGGTAACCAGGACAGCATCATTGTACTACCGTGCCACTCTGTAGAAGCAACACAGCACTGATCATTGTTGACACTAGACTGCCATCAATTGAATGCCTGACTGTGTGAGAAGGGCTAAAAACATCACTGAGAAGGACATCACTCATCCCGGACACAGCCTTTTACACTCCACCCATCAAGTCAGTCCACACAGGTACAACAGGCTAAAAAAAGAGCTTTTTTCCAATGGTCATAAACCTGCTGAACTCTGAAGCCCCTCAATCTGAGAAAATCTCTCACTGAATATGTACAATAAGTTATAGTATGCTGGTCATGTGCAATACACGTTTTACTAATATATGCAATAATATACTGTTGCTGTAAACTGGTGAAATACTCTTTCTGGTTTTTCAAAGACTTGACCTTGTATATGGCATATTTGTTGAACATTTTTGGAGGATAATTTTATTTTTAGCTTTTATTTTGTATTTATTATTTGGGTCTGTCATGAAAGTAACTTTTGTTGTGTTACACAGAGAATAAAGTGCTTGAAAGGAACCTTGTTTTTTAATTTCTAAATTATTTAACCATCAAAGGCGGCGGATAGGGCGCCAGCCAATTCAAAATTTAAAGCTTTCTACAATGCTCAGCTGTCAGTGTTACTAGCAGAAAATCCTTTTGTCAGTGGCAGTTTGGAAAAGGATGAGTTGCAAGACAAAGTTATGAAGCTCCTGTGGTCTCCACTTCACTTGTTGGGGTCGACGTGAGCATGAACGAACGGCCGTGAGACCAGATACATTTAAAGCACCTACAATGTTCATTAAAAGATTACTTGTGGAACAAAGAAAAAGGGTAGAGCTGAGTGGGGTCTCTGTTGTCAAAGACTTAGATTTCATATCTGCCTAATTGCTGGCTTTTTTTTTGTCTCGAGAAGCGTTATCTTCAGCGGAAACACATTGAAAATGGCTGAGTATTTTATCAGAGCCAGGACTAACCCAGGATTCAAGTATGGTAGAGAAAATAAACACAACGAAACAAGCAGCATCATTACCTCAGGGAATAAGTTCTCAGCAGAATGCCATTATGAGATACTGGTACGAGCACCAAGACCAGCTTGCTCCCCCTTGTTACGGCATCAATCTTTTTTGTCGGGGTGTGCTTGTGTGTCGGTTGAATGATACGGACCTCTGCACTGTGAACAGATCTTCTTTAATTCCTTCTGGCTCTCATGTCAATCCAACTTTCTGGCTCCAAGGTTCATCTCAATCGGAACAATCAGACAGAAAGCTTTTACTGGTGTTGGCAATCCCTTCTCGCGAAGCTATTTGCCGGTGATAGCAGGTGTTTGATTGTAGAGGAGGTCGCTGTTATTTCCTAGACCGTGTTGCATTTCGTATTTCACAACCAAGTCCTTTGTCCAACACTTATTGTAAGATAGGGAAGCTGCCACAACCCAGTGCTTATTTAAGGTAACTCACGTTGAAAAGAGACATATGGTGGTTAGATGTTTTTTTTTAATGTAATATTTATGAAAATGATAAGCATTCTAAGGACAGATGAAAATGTAAGAGTTATATAATAGGAACTGTCATCTTGAGTGTCTAGCCAAGGGACCATGTTCTAACTGGGCATTACCAGTGCCTGGAGCTATAATTCCGAGGTACTGTAGAGACCATTACTCAATCCTCTTAGTGGTAGGATGCTACCAAATTTTGACATCTACTTGCCTGCTTGGACTGCTGTCTTTCCCAGCTCTGCTTCCCAGTTCCTTTTTGCCTCTATATTCCTTCTTTCATCTTAGCTTAATTTCCCTGGTTCCTCATCAAGGGTGGAATAATTCATAGGCTATTCTAGTCTATAGCCTAGAGCTCTGACAAACAACAGGACCCCTCCCCACCTCAGGAAAAAAGGAATGGTTAGTTAAATTGGCAACACCTGAGTGTCCATGCTGATGTCAGCCTGGGGCCGTGAGATTAACTTAATCTACCCCCTCTCCTCTGTTTTGTTTTCATGTTTTATCAGACTTTTTTATCAGAATTTTTCTAGACTGCTTTCACCCAATCACAACCTTGCATTATGACTTGAAACTGATGTTTTTGATTCATCTACACTAATTAAACCTAAATGTTAATTTTATAGTCATAATGCATTTAAAGTCATAGAGCAAGATTTCTTTGATCATATTAGCACTTGCAGTATTTTGATTCCAAAATGAGAGAACAGTATGAGCAAAGATTATTAACAGACACCAATACTATTCCTTCCTAGTGCAAGAGCTCTGCTTGTGACATTGCATAAAATCCCAGAATTAATCGCTGAGATCAAAACATTCAGTTAGCATCTCATGGGGAAGCTGGCGAAGGGGAAAGGTGAGGAAACATTATTTGGTTAATTTTGCTTTAAAAAATTGCCAGACTGAGGCATAAATAGGAAAAAAAATCATTATTTGCAATGTTTGGTTTATTTTATTGAAGGACAATAATTTAAAGTAAGAATCTTTGCAGTTATTAAGTGCACTTCCATTGGTTGACAAATTTCTGCTTTTGGACCCATTTGCCAAACAGGATTTAGACTAATACAATTGCATATTCCAAAGTTGCTCAAATTCCAATGCACAAAGCTATAGTCCACTGCCCTTGCTGAAATTTTCTGGGTGATTTCATAGTGTTTCAATCTGCCTGTTGAGTTCATGCGATTATGTGTACCTGTGGTATACGCAAGGCGTGCAATTAAAATACCTAATAGTTGGACATCCCTACTTTTAATACAATGCCCTTTCTTTTCTTAATGTCATCTGTTCATGTAGCCTTTTCAAAAGCATTGATATTCAGCTTGTACTTGCTTGCAAGTAATATTTCTGTTGAAGATGAATAATCTGTGTCACGCCCCAAAAGCGCCAGGAGATGCAATGAAACCGCAAGGCAGATTGGGTGAAGGTTAAACCCTGAAGGGGACTTGATTGGAGTGATTACAGCTGTAGTAGGTCCCTACTAGGACCCTACTAGGACCTACCGGGAGATTGGACAAGTGAGAGGGAAACAAGGACTGGACTGGGGAGCACAGGACAGGGGGCACATATATACACTGAAGACAGACAGGTGTAAGCCATTACAATAGACAAGAGATAACCGAACACAGGTGAGGGTTGTAATTACATCCGAAGAGGGAGATGTGTCAATCGGTACGTCACAATTTTAAACAAATATGTGATGTGCAATTCTCACAAACTTGAGAATTTTTAAGTTACAATGAAATACAGTGTTTATTTGTGTAGAACAATTGGCACCAACTTATCTTTTTAGGTATTTTAAAATTATATCATATGCTGCTCTGATTTAAGGATTTTTAGCTATTTTCCCCAAATGGTAGCCAGGCATCTGATTATCATAACAGTTTTAAAATCAAATAACACAAAACTAGACTAAATGTTCTTGAATCTCTCAGTTTCATTGTACCATCTCATTTGCCATACCCAGATCCCTCTAATTTCTTTATTTTCAATCAATCTTGGCTGATACCAATATCTTAACTAACATATAATGCATCCCTAGCAGTAACTGTCGTCAGGCCTGGTTTTTCATGTTTTTTGGCATTGTTTCCCAACCCAGTCCTTGTGGACCCACAGATGGTCCATGTTTTTGTTCCCTCCCAGTAGGGGGGGAAAAAATAAAAAACGTGGACTGTCTGCAGGTCCCCGAGAACCAAATTGGGAAGCACTGTTCTATGGCACTGATTGGACAGTGGAGGTTAACCTTCTTCAAAGTGATAAAACAGCTTCTGTAGATTGAGAGCCTCTCAAGGCACCTCAAACTCATCTATTTTATGGTTAACATGGAATGGATTACAAAGCAGTACAAACTTGTTATTCACCTGACTGGATAATATTGTCAGCCCTGGAACTAACTGTAATGTACACATATACTGTATATCCATCCATCCTAAAGAATTATTCATTATGTGCTTTGCGGTCCCATCCAGCTTGTGATGTGAACAGGAACTGCACCTTATTTTCTACCTACGAAGTTTCTGTTTCATATCCTTCATGAAGTGCAAAATGAAACAATTATCCCGATATATGTAAAGCATCCACATTTTTAAAATGGGCTATTTCCTCAAAATCTGCAAAGCGAAGGAACTGACCACCAGCTGGGCTACTCATATGTAGTACGAATATAATTAAATGTTCGTTTAACCCTTTTGCTAAAAAAATACCCTACTTCCACAGATGATCATACAGTATGTGTTGTTTATCTCAAACATTCAATGAATATTCTGGTGCAGATTCCTTTGGGCACCTGCAGGTGAGAGATGGGTATTTAGAGATCTAGGTATAATGGTTCAATGGTAATGTTTGAAATTTTTCATTGGAATTGCTATAGGGGTACTTGCATGTGTATGACCCAAGACCATGGAATTTAGGCTCTGGTCAGGAGAGATCTGAGTGACAGGGACAGATCCATAGACCAAATATGTATTTTCAGTTCAGTGTTTGTGTTGCCTCAGTGTATATGTGTGCTGAACATGGAGCTGCACTTAAAGCTTTCATGAGCAAGATCAGTTCAGTCGGGCGGTAGATCTTGCTGCGGAGGGAAGCGATGGACCTTGTTCCAGTTACAATGGAGCAACCATGACCTGCCCCTCTCAGGTAAAAGCATGGGAGACAGAATTTGCTTAAATGAAGGTTATTGGAAAAACCCAGACTCTTTGCTCATCATTCTAAGACATGTTAACAATGCAAACTTGACAAAAGAGCTACTAAAATATTGGCAGCATGTTTCTTGTGCTGTAAAGGAAGGAAAAACACTCAGGCATTGTTACACCTTGATTAATTGCTCTACTCCCTGGGGGTAAGACAACTGAGCCTATAGAGGAACTGTAGAGCTGCTTTGATGCAACAAACTGGAGTGTATATACAGATACAACCAGTGACTTGAGTGAATACACAGATACAGTGACATCATATATCAACTTCTGTGAGAATGCCTATATCCTCACAAAGACATAATATGTAGTAATGACAAGCCCTGGTTCAGTGTTAAACTCAAGCAACTGCACTATGAAAAAGTATCCTGTTACAGGAGTAGAGGCAAGGACTTATATAGGAAGGCGACATACAGGTTGGAAAAGGGAATAACGGCAGCCAAAGGGAAGTTCCCTGGAAAGTTGGAAAAACAGTTCCCAGCTAATATCTCCTCAGTATGGAGAGGTTTGCAAGCAATCAGACAATCTAAAAAAAATTGTCACCCTCCACTGTGGATTGTCAACTAGTTAACGATCTGAACACCTTACCTTCTACTGCCGATTTGAAAGGACTGTCTCAGGGCCATTGCCTACCATTTACTCCTCCACCCCCACCATACAGCTTTTGTCATTTGCTTTGTCCTCATCATCACCACCACTAAGTAGCTGTGAAAAAGGTGAACATCTTATTCAAAAAGCAAGGAGAGCACCAGGCCCTGATGGTGCCTCTCCAGCATAAGCTAGCAGCCATATTCACAGACATCCTCAATCAATCCCGAAACCTCTGCATTGTCCCAGTCTGCTTCAAAAGTTCAACAATCATACCAGTCCCCAAAAAGCCAAGAATTCAAGGCATGAATGATTACAGACAGGTCACCCTGACATCAGTAGTTATGAAGACTCTTGAGAAACTTGTGCTTCCTGTTGGACCCTCTGCAGTTTGTATATTGGACAAACAGGACCACAGAAGACCCAGTCAACATGGGACTCAACTTCAATTTGAAGTCACCTGGAACTTCTGTCAGGATCCTGTTAATTGATTTCAGCTCGGTGTTCAATACTATAATTCCGTCTCTGTTGCAGGCTATACTTTCCCAGTTGTCTGTACCTGATGCCACATGCCGTTGGATCACTGACTTCCTAACTGACAGGAAGCAACATGTGAGGTGCAGTTTTACACTGATATCATAGAGTCTGGCCTCACATCCTCACTGGCCGTTTGTTTTAGATCATGCACCACAAGGGAAAAAGCGCATCATCAGCTCAGCAAAAAACATCATGGGCTGCAGTCTGCCTTTTTTGCAGGAGCTCTACTACAACAGATGTAGTAAGAAAGAGGTCAAGATCCGATACATTCTGCTGACCCCATCTTTCAGCCGTTACCTTCAGGGGTGAGATATCGGACTATTATAACGAGAACTTCAAGATTCAGAGACAGCTTCTTCCAATGGGATGTGGTTCGTCCAATTGCTCATCTTGTTACACATCGTTGACAATCATTCAGGAAACCTACTTTTTAATGATATATGTTGCCCTCTATTTAAGATACTGTCTTGTTTGTTTGATCTCAGAGCAACCTTGCCTGACCAATAAAAACTGATTCTGATCCTGTCACAGTTTACATACTGTATGCATGCAAATAATTTAAAAACAATAATGCCTTATTATTTTAAATAGTGTAAAGTATGAACATTCAGGATCACGGACAGCCCGGCAATGTGTCGCGTGTATATGGCAAGACGTTTTAGCTTTAATTCATTTTTAGAGGATATCATAAATTCAATTCTATCTAGTTAGAATGCAAATTCTTGATATCAGAAATTCAATTGTAACTAGTTATAATGTATATTTCTGATAGTAGAAATCCAACTTTAACTAGACAAAGTGCATATTATTGAAATCGGAAATTAAGTTTTAACTAGATAAAATGCCAGTTCTTGAAAGCAGAAATTCTATTTTTCTCATTAATTTAATTGGAGTTGGAATTTGAAATTGGGGGGGGGCTGGCAAATAAAGTCATGTCCATTTGTTTTTTTGCATTTGCATAACTCAGACATAACCATTTTAAAAAGAAAAACATGAATATAATTCTTGCATTTATTACTAAAGTTTTTGCATAAAATTATTTGCAGGTAATACTTTTCGTTACTGTTCATCACTACAATCTCAATGATACTCCCAAAGATACTCGGGCATGGGTGCTGTCACAGCCAATGACACACCAATGTGGAAGCTCTGGTGGATATCTAATATTACCGACACCCAGAGATGGTCCAAGATCAGTCCTGTTGTTGCACAAAATCCCAGAATCAAGACATTCAGTTAGTCTCATGGAGAAGCTGTTGAAGAAGAAATGCAAGGGAATACTGAGGATTAAAATGTTGTAATTTGCAAAGTTTCTTTTATTTCACTGAATGCTAATATTTTAAATGAGGATCTTTGCAGTTATTATGTTCACTCTCAATGGTTGTCAGGTTTTAAAGCCATTTGCCAAATAGGCTTTAGATTTACATGATTGTACATGCAGGGTCCATCGGGTGGTGGGGATTAAACAGTGTTTCGATCAGTCAGTATAGTACATGAGATTATATGTGGAAAAATGAAATGCTACAATGAAATAACTTTTTTTGTGCATGTGGAGAGCCATTCACATTGCCTTTTAGGTATATTAAAATTCAATTTGTTGCCCTGACTTAATGATTTTAACTCATTTCCTCCTCAAACATATCATTACCGTAACAGTTTTAAGAATAATACAAAACTAGGTGGAATATTTTTAAGTCTGTAAACTTTATTGCATGTAACTCACAATAAACAATCAATTTATATGATATAATGAATGTTTTCTGCTCTTTTTTTATTTTGTTTTGTTAGCTTTTTATCATGCATTTCTTTTCATGGCTTTGATTAGATATATTTATTACGGAAATAAATGGTAATATATTACAACTGATTAGTTAAACTAGACACAAAATCAACAGTTAGACAAGTAGTCTAATCAGACCCTTTGTTAAAAAAAAATTAAATTTGAGAAAAGGGATATATTATGGTAATGATTTTGTGAGAATGACTCATGTGTACTTATTTTGTGTAATTCTACATTAATTTGGGGATCCAATCTGTAAACATTTATAAATATTTATGATTATTATGATTTTTTAAATTATGACTTTTTGCTGTTAGACGTGAATAGCTATGATTAATCACTTAAAACTGCGATTAATTAGTCAATTTTTAAAATTGATTCACAGCCATATATTAAGTTCTGCATGGACAATGTTGACGAGACAATCCTTGGGTACCTAAACAGAAAACTGGTGATTCTGATACCCTGTTTCCACCAATGCGGTGCCAGTTACAGGAATGTCCCCACCTTGAAAAGCTGGTCTCAGAACTGACACCAGATCACATCATAAACCCATCCAACAGGCGTAAGGCAGGAAACAACCCAGAATGGGACACCAACTCCTCGCAAGGCACATGCACACCCATGGGCAATTTGCTAACTCTGATTCTCAACGTGTTTGTGGTCTGTATGGGGGAGACTGGAGTACCTGGAGGAAACGCCATGACGACATGGGGAGAACATGCAAACTCCACACATGTGGAGCCGTGGTGGAGACTCGAACCCTGGTCCCAAAGGTGTGAGGCAACATAATCCAAAATTTATTTTCTATAACATGACGCACAAGAGAGTTGGTTCCCATTTTGTTTTAAATAAATAGGACCTACCTACCTTGAGTAATAGACTGTGAAAATATACTCTGAAATCTCACAAAATGCAATATCTATTTCTTCAGACAAAGTTGGCGACATGAAAAAAATTACCAATCAGATGTATAAATGTTCCTCTTGTGATCAACCCCGCCTCTTGCAAGTCCCTCCTACTGTACTTGCAGGTGGCTCTGAAGACTGCAGAGATTGTCAGTGGAAGCGGGACTGCCTCGACATCTCCCGCATAGCCAGATTTCCCACCATTACCAACAGAACGAAGAAAAAACAAACTAGTGGTCTGTTGGCAAACAAAATGGCCAGAGCTTTAAATTCCACTACCAGTATGTTTGAGGAAATGTGCAACCCAGGCGCAAACATGTCGTCGCGTATTCTTGATAAGTTTGCGTCCTTTTGTTACAAATATATAATATAATGTGTTCTACAGGACCTGCTGGAGTAC